>NW_028274822.1:82897920-83256254 GCF_037043125.1 Eumetopias jubatus | reverse complement strand
GGGGGCTGTTATTGCCACTTAGCTTCTGCTGAAATTGGCCAGTGTGGGGAGGGGCCCCTCCGAAATCCTGTCTTAGTTTGGGTTCCCCAGAAGCAGACCCTGAGACAAGGATTAGGGTGCATTAGTTTATTTGGGAGGTGCTTGCAGAGAACGTGGGGGATAGAAGTGAGACAGGGAGGAGAAGAAAGCTCACAGTGGCTGTCAATGGCTTGTCACCTCTGTGGCAACTGGGGTTCAGTCCCCACAGGGAGCCTCGGGGCTCCTGTGGAGGAGACACACAGAGAGGGGTCAGAGGGCCACTCTTGGGGCACCTGCCCCTTGGCACTGCAGGCTGCCCTGCCCACTGCCCCGCAAAGTCCCCCAGCCAGAAAATACCCTGCAAGCGACCTCTGAGCTGGGCCGTGGGGATGCGGACTTCTGCCACAGATTTGACGTCAAGCCCGTGAGAAAAGTGCACCCAGCCCTGATGTGGTCCGTGCAGGTCTGTCGAGACCCAGGCTACCTCTGGCTGCTCGAACTTAACCGGCAGGTCATCCGTTGGCCGATGGCTCATTTTCATGGACACCATCTGTAGTGGCCAAGTTGCTCTTTGGGGCTCTGATTTGAGGGGGCTTCTCCCCTACTGGCTTGTTAGAAGTGGAAACCACTTAGCTGGCCTTGGAGCTCCCCCTCCCCTAGCACTGCAGGCTGACCGTTGGGATTGTGGAAAGCACATGACATCCATTTATCCAGGTGGAAGCCTCTGCCTTTGTCCCAGGAGGCTGCAGGGCACACCCCGGCTCTGGTCTCACCCTTGGGGTTCTCCCCAGCCCGTCAGACCCTGGGGCCATGCAGGAGACCTCAGGCTCTGCTCCAGCCTCCAGAGCGGTCCACCTCCTGGGGCTCCTGAGGCCCTTGGTTTCTCTTTAGGTCTGGGACGAGGCCAGTCTGAAGGCGCAAGAGTTGGCCACGAGGGATGGTTGGGTGAACGTCCCTCCATTTGACCACCCCCTGATCTGGTAAGGTTGTTGCCCCTCCCCCATGGAGCTCAGAGCCCAGACCCTTATTGAGTTGGGGTCCTTCCAGTGGACAGAAGGGGAAACTGAGGCCTAGAGAGGAGAAGAGGCTTGGAAGCCAGGCACATTAGAGTTCAGGCCCTGCTTCTGTCACTTGCAAGTTGTGTGACTCTACAAAGTATCTCTCCTCCGCATGCCTCAGTTTCCACATGTGTACAATGGAAATGGCAATAATCAATCCTGCTTAGTGAGTGTACTTCAGGAGGCATCTAATCCATTTGATCCTCCCCAGAGCCCTAGAGGTGGGTGTTGTATGTCCATTCCACAGGCACAGAGGGGTCAAGGAACTTGCCCGAGATCACATAGCTAGTAAGTGGCCCAGACATTGGGTCCCAGGCCCAGAACTTGACGGTTGCCAATTGATATGCTGGTCCCCTCTTAAGCACACATGCTAATGCTGCCTCTTTCCAAGGTTGTGGAGGGGATTAAATGGGATAATGTCTGAGAACATGGCTGGGAGGTTGATGGAAGGGAAAGAATGAGTGAATGAATGAATTGAGTGGATGAAAGCTGAGTGAGCTAAGTGTTGCAGGGTCTCTGCTCCCCTTGCTGTGGATGGGGATTGGAGTGGCGATAAGGAGAGTTTGTGCATATGTCAGCCTTTGGGAATGGGGGCCTTTCTCACCCTGCTTTCTCCTTCCCCCCAGGGAAGGCCACGCCAGCCTGGTGCGAGAGCTGAAGGCAGCACTGGGGGCCCCACCGGGGGCCCTGGTGCTGGCAGTAGGGGGTGGAGGGCTCCTGGCTGGGGTGTCAGCTGGCCTGGCAGAGGTGGGCTGGCAGCATGTGCCCATCATAGCTGTGGAGACCCAAGGGGCACACTGTTTCAATGCAGCCGTCAAGGCGGGCAGGCTAGTCACGCTGCCGGACATCACCAGGTAGGCATGGGCTGGGGGCATTTGTGGTGGGCTGGAGGGTGGGGGTGTTGCCGTCCTAGGGCCTCTCAGTCCCAACCAGTGGAGGTAGGGCGTACCCAAGAGACTCAACTTCACCCTAGGACTCCAACCACAATAATGTTAGAAGGCAATGCCAAAAAAGTAGATGGATATGATTCATTTAAGTTTCATTAATTAATTAAACAAGTTTCATTGTTCTGTATCGTAAAAGCAGTTTAAGTGTGTTGCAGGTAAGTGAGAATATGTAGGCAAGCAATAAGCAACAGAAAACAAAACGGCACCTTCAGTTTCACCATCCAGAGATGAACAATGGGTTACATTTTCCCGGTCTTTGTTTTTCCCCCGTGCATGCATAGTTACATACAAGTGAAATGTGCCTGGCACGTAGTAGGTGCTCAACAAATGTTTGTGAAATGAATGAATGAATCGATCATATATTTTTAAGTTAGGATCATATCCTTCCTAAACTCTGTTTTTCTAGGTCATATTGTATATCATGAACATAGTTTCATTTTTTCTGCAATATCATTAGAGAAGTGTTTCCTTATTACTTTATGTAACTGATTTTAATTCAACTGAGGAAAAGTTCTTATGAACCAACTAACTAACTAATAGAGAGTGGCCAGCCTCCAGACCTTGCCTCATCTTATATCCTTTACCAGCATCACCACCATCATCTTCACAGATGCTGTTAGTTTCCTAAGGCTGCCATAAAGATGACCACAAACTAGGTGGCTTAAAAGAACAGAAATGCATTCTTTCTTAGCCCTGGAAGCTAAAAGTGTGACATCAAGGTACTAGCAGGGCCACCCTCCCTCTGAAGGCCCTAGGGGAGGAGCATCCTTCCTTGCCTCCTTCAGCTTCTGGTGGTTGTTGGCAATCCTTGGTGTTCCTTGGCTTGTAGCCACCTCATTCTGCCTCTGTCTTCATATGACCTTCTCCTCCGTGTGTCTGTTCTCCTCTTGTAAGGGAACCAGTCACTGAATTTTGGTTCAGCTTAATCCAGTATGACCTTATCTTATTCCATCTGCAAAGACTCTATTTCCAAATTAGGTCACATTCTGAGGTTCTGTATGGAAGGGAATTTTGGGGGGAGACACTGTTCCACCCCCTACAGATGCCAGTACTGCCCATATTTTATTAAGCACCCATTAGGTGCTAGAACTTAGGATATCATGGTGTATGACAGCAAGGTGGCTGAAATCAGGACAGCCTATTAAGTCATCTCTGTTAAGCACCTATTGTGTGCAAGATTCTGGCTGGCCAGTTAGAGAAACGGTCCTTGCTTCAAGGAGGATTCTATCTGGACATATGGGTCTCCTTAATGTCTTTCTGGTACCATCTCCACTCCTTTCTGACGCCACCCACCCTCCAGCGTCTCTGTGCTGCCTTTCCCTGAATATTATCTGTGCCTCTAACTTCTGAGCCTTTCCTTTCCCTTCCACTTGAAATACCAGTCCCTCTTATGTGGATGAAATCCTCCAAGGCTCAGCTGGGCAGTTGCCTCCCATATGTAAAGACCCCAAAGACACTCCGTGTCACTCTTCAGCCATGAAAGAGCTTGTGGATGGGCTGGCTTGGGCCCCTAATTGGAAGGAGGGGCTTGAGGATGGGGACTGGCTATTGAGCTCTGAGTCCCTGGTACCTCTCTCAGAGCCTGGCACAGTGCAGCACTAAGTGAAGCTCACGGACTTGACATTTTTGTAAATGACGTCCATCCCGGTGCTCTGACCGGACCCACCTGGCAGTCACCTTGCTGAGTTCTGTCCACTCTCCCACCGGACTCCAGCTCCTCTCCAGCCCTTGTCCCCACACCAGGGCATCAGCACTCCCCGGGATGGCTGTCACAGCCTCCCTCCATCCCCTGGCTATGCTTGGTGCTCTTTTTGATAACAGCTTTATTGAGATATACTTCATGTGTCATGCAATTCATCCACTTAGAGTGTTTAGTTCAGTGATTTTAAGTATATTCAGAGTTGTGCCTCCATCACCCAAATCACTTTTAGAACATTTTCATCACCCCTCCCCAAACCCCTCCTCCCCTCCAGCCCCTGCTGATTACTGCTCTACTGCCTGTCTCTATGGACTTGCTTGCTGGGGACATTTCATTTGGATGAAGTCATACAATACGTGGCCTTTTGTGTCTGGCTTCTCTCACTCAGCCTCATGTCTTCTGGGTTCATCCATGTTGTCATCTGCACTCCATTCCTTTTTGTGGCCCAAATACTATTCCATCGTGTGGCTGGACCCCATCTTGTTTATCCAACCCTCGGTTGCTGGACGTTTGGGCTGTTTGTGTTTTGGGCTATGATGAGTCGTGCTGCTACAAACACTTGTATGGGCATTTGCATGGGGACGAATGTGTCCATTTCTCTGGGCTGCATCCCTGCAAGTGGTGTCGCTGTTTCCTCTTTGCGCTGAGTCCTTTGCCTACCTTTGGGCAGGGTGTCTGTCCTTCCTCCGCTGCTGACCTACGGGCCTCTTCATCCCCCACTTACACCCCTCAATGCCTTCCCCAGGCTCTCAGGCCCAGATCCACACTCCTCTCGGCCCCACTCCAGCCACTGGCCTATCTTCCGGCCCCTTGGATAGGTCACACTCTTTCCTATCACCAACCTCTGTGCATGCTGTTCCCTCTGCCTGGAACATTCTACCCCCTCCCCTTCCCTCCTTTCGGCTGGGATCTCTCACCCCAGAGAGATTGGCCCCGCAACCCTGCCTCGGGTAGGGTGCCCTCCCAATGGTCTCCCTCTACTTACAACTTAATTCTATGTTTCCCCTCCCAGACTTTGTTCTTATTTATTAATTAATTAATTTATTTATAATTGATGCTTATAGTCAACCTGCAATATCATATTCATTTCGGGCGTGCCACGTAGTGATCCGGGAATCCTATACATTCCGCTGTGCTCACCACCACGAGTAGAGTCACCACCTGTCACTACACAAAGCGATGACCGTAGTATTGACTATTCCCTGTGCTGGACTTTTTGTCCCCGTGGCTTATTAATTTTATAACTGGAAGTTCATACCTCTCCATCCTCTGTACCTGTGTCGCCCCACGCCCTTCCCCCGACCCTCACTGGCAACCACTACTGGCTTGTCTGTAGTTCTGAGTCGGAGTCTCTCTTGCTGTCGTTGTTGACTTTGTTCTTAGTAACAGCAATGCTAACAGCCACCGCCAACCCTTCGGTAGAACTTACTACGTGCCGGGCCCTCTTCTAGACGCTCCACCCCCATGACAATCTCATGAACCCGGGACTGTCGTTACCTCCATTTCTCAGACGGAGGAAGCTGAGGCTCGGGGGGGGGGGGGTGCAGTGACCTTCACGAGGTCCCACTGCTAGCGCGGGGCCCAGGTTTGAAACCAGGCAGCCTGGCTCCCGAGTCTGTGCTCTGGGCTACTCAGGCCAGTTCTCATGGGCTCTCCAAAGGCTCTCCCGGGCCTGAAACGCTGCCCAGCTCAGGAAGGTACCGGCAGGTGGGTGATCCCAAGCACAGAGATAAACAGCATGGATCCTGGAGCCAGACTGCCTGGATTTGAATCCACATTCTGCTCCGTACTGACTAGCTGTGTGTCCTTGAGCTAGTTCCTTAACCTCCCTGAGCCTCTCAGGTTCCTCCCTTGTAAAATGGAGCTCATACATTTCTAACTCAAGGGGAGATTACAAGGATTATGACAGAAAACACTTGTATCTGTCACCTGGTAGATAGTCCATAAATACTAGTTATCATATAGACATGAGAAGTGGTTATTACTGAATAAGATGCAAACGAATCCATTCCCCTGCTTGGCTTTCACTTTAAATTTACCCCAAAAAATCTCAAATGGGGTATGTACACGGAAGACCACAATCACGGTTATAGAGTTGGAGGGCATGTTGCGCATTTGTCGGTCATTCGAGGGGCACCCGATCTGGGGGCACCTCCTCTGTGCCCGTGCTGTGCTAGGCTCCTGCGACGCTGAGCCCCGGCCCGTTGCAGGACAGGAGGGGGCCCTGGGGCTTGGAGGGCTGGATCGGTAAGGGGCAGAGGCCTGAGGATTCACCGGCTCTGCCCCACACCCTGGCACTCCCTGCCCGGCCTGCCCTCTCCTGCAGCGTGGCCAAGAGCCTGGGTGCCAAGACTGTGGCTGCGAGGGCCCTGGCGTGCGTGCAGGAACTGGAGATCATCTCTGAGGTGGTGGAGGATGTCCAGGCTGTGAGCGCCGTGCAGCAGTTCCTGGGTGAGTGAGCCTTGCCCTCCCTCCGCAGGCTCGGGGACCTATGAAGGCCCTGGGTCTCTGGGTGTTCACTCCCTGTCAGTTTCATGTGACTCGGGTCTACTCAGTCATCATGGCGCCTCCTCAGGTAGCCTCCTCCAGTCTTCCACCCTCTTCCCACCTAGGCTGGAGACTTCCCATGCACCAGGCCCTCTGTTCATAGCTGCCTGGTTCTTATTCATCTACAGCGCTAGATGTAAACCCCATGAGGGTGAGGCCTGGTGTGTCTTCTTTACTGCTGTGCCCCCAGGACCTTCCTAGCATAGGGCCTGGCAGGGAGTGGCTACTCAGTAAATATTTGTTAAATGAATGGGTGAATGTATGAGTGAGCGGAAAGGTAGATAATGGATGGATGGACAGACGGACACATTGCTTAATGGACACATTGATGGATGGACAGAGAGACAGTCAAGTGATGGATAGGGGATGGATAGATGAATGCATGGATGGATGAATGGACGCATGGATGGATGGATGGTTACATTGATTGATGGATACACTAATGGATGGACAGACAGTCAAATGATGGATAGAGGAATGGATGGATGGATAGATGGATGAAAGGTGGATGGATGGAGGGATGGATGGTCAGATTGATGGATGGAGAGAGGGTCAGACGAATGATGGATTGTGAGCTGGCTGGCTGGCTGGCTTCGTGGATTTGCAGTGCCCAGAGCCTACCGAGCACTAACTGCTTCTTCCTCCCTTTCTCTCTTCTCATCCACCCTGTTCTTCTGCTCTGGGCAGATGACGAGCGCATGTTGGTGGAGCCTGCCTGCGGGGCAGCTCTGGCTGTCATCTACTCAGGCCTCCTGGGGAGACTCCAGGCTGAGGGCCGCCTGCGCCCCTCCCTGGCCTCGGTCGTGGTCATTGTGTGTGGAGGCAACAGCATCGATGGTGGAGGGCTGCAGGCTCTGAAAGCCCGGCTGGGTCAGAGCTGAGGGCTCCTTGTCTGGGATGGACACCCCTGTAGCTGGCTGAGGCTTGCTCCCTGTGCTCATGGCTGGCGGTGGAAGCTGCCCCCTGCTTCTGTACGAGCTGCCTCCTGCAGGAAGCCCTCCTGAAATGCTTCCCTTGGCTGCCCTGCAGCCCTGGCCAATAAACACTCTGCGTTGAATTTGTAAGTCCAGCCGGTCCCCTCTTTCTGGCTTCGTGAGCTCATAGAAGGCACGCAGCAACCTCGAGGCTGGCTCTGCAGTGAAGAGACTCTACATCACATAGCTTAGGCAATAAAGCCAAGGATTCAAACCTTGGGTCTCTAAGACAGTCCAGTCATGCTGAAGTCCTGACAGGGCTTCCCTCACCTGGGGGACCTGCCCAGGAGGAGAGGGGGGCATTCTGTGCAGCTCTGCTCAGGCCCGAGTGGGCAAGGACAATATCACCTGGCTTTATCGAGTGCTTTGTATGTGCCAGGAACTCTGCTAAGACCTTTCTACTCATTGCCTTCTTTAATGTTCACAAAGGCACTCTGACGCAGAAACCATTATATCATCCCTGTTCTAAAGATGGGGAAACTGAGGCACGGGGCGGTGACCGAACCCACTCAAGGTCCTAGTGGCCGCATGGCCCAGCCAGGCTCAAACTTTGTGATTTTCAGTATAACTCTGTATTTCTTGGACCTCAGCCTTTTCGTGTGCCGGTTGGTGGTGATGGGACCCTGGGGATGGAAGCAGGACCTCCAGGTTGGTCTGGACACACCTGTGGGTCACAAGGAGGGTGGGTGCTGGTCCTGGAATTGGGCATCTCTCCCCGGTGGGAAGCATCTCTTAGGAAACGGAGGGGAAATTAGAATCTTTTGGAGCCACCAGGGGGCAGCAAAGTGTCTCTGATGGGGAAGCAGGGCCCTGGGCAGGGGAGGCCCCCCCGCCCCCGGCCCCTCCAGCCTCCCTTGGCTCTTCCCCTCGGGGGCCCTCACCCCAGCTGGGGGGGTGCTGAGGTCCCAGAGATGGCTGGCCCACAAGATCTTGGCATTGGGGAGCCCTAGCCAACCCTCACTGCCCTGCTGGAAACAAGGCTCAGAGAGTGTGGGGTCCACCTGGCAGGTGGTAGGTAGTGAGGCCTCCCACCGGGGCCCCCTTTCCTGCCTCCTGCAGGCTGTGTGTGCGTGGGCAAGTGCCCTCCCTTCTCAGGGCCTCCGGCCTCACCTCTGTGCTGGAAGACGCCCACTTGTGGCTTCCCAACTCCTTTCCTTTCCCCCGGCTGACCCCCGCCCACGCGGCCCCTCCCTCCCTCCCTCAAGAGGAGAATTTGAGAGCCACAGGGAGCTCCCTCTGCCTCTGTCCCATTCTCTCCTGGACCCCGGACACTGCCCTTGATTGCCAGCACTGCGCCTCCCGAAGCCACCCGGCCCAGCCTTACCTTGGAATCCTACAGTGTGAGCTCCGCAGAACAGAGGGGGCGCAGAGAGCCCCAGCAGTGGACTCAGCCAGAAGCGAGCCTGACGCTGTTCCTCCTCACTAGCCTTGGGCAAGCAGTGCTCTGCTTCAGAGCCTCAGTGTTCTGATCTGTAAGATGGGTGGTTTGTGGATTCTTGCTATGGACCTGGCATATTTCTTACTATCTCCTGAACACTCCTCCCCAGCAATGAGGGGAGGGGAGGAGCCAGAATGTACTCATGTCTTGAGTAACCTACTGTGTGCAGATGGGCCTTAGCAGTCATTTCATTTAACCCCCCGCAACTACCCACGTGGTCGATACTGTTACGTTCATTTTTGCAAATGAGGAAACTGAGGCACAGAGAAGTTGAGTGGCAGAGCTCACCTCAGTCCCAGGTGCTCTGTCTCCCCGTCAGGCTGCTGCCCTTGGCCGCACTCCTGGGAGACTTGTCAGCTGCTGTTTGCTCTCCTCCTGGTCGCAGCGAGCCGGAGATAAGAAGCCGAGGGGCCTGTTGACCCCATTCAGATAACACCCGCCAATGACCTTACTGTAGCCCTTCCTTGTTGACACCCCAGGAATGCCAAGGGCAGGGTGGAGGCTCAGGGAGAGGGCGAGGACATGAGTGGTCGAAGCCGAGGCCGTGGATGCCACGCACGGATGCCGTGGTCTGGTGTCGCAGGCTGGGCACCGGGCACAGGGACCCTCACTTTCCACCTCTGCCCTCTCACACCGCTCCGTGGGGGGAATGGGGAGCCTGGAGGACAGTCCCGGGAGCAGGAGCGTCTCTGTGTTTGTCCACGGCTGTGCGGAGAGCTCGGCAGCCTGGGCCGCCAGGTGTGTGTACCTGCCCTGGACACGCCCAGCTCCCCCTCCCCCTGCTGGGGCCCCTGCCCTGGGCTGGAGGACCCCTTGGGCTCCCTGTGGGTTTCCTCTGTCCCCTCGCCAGGCTGACTCCGGCACCCTGCCTCCTGAGGCCTCTCTTCCATCTAGTCCTTTATTCCAGCCTCAAGCCTGGGAATCCAGACAAGGAGGGCAGTGGGGAGGGGACCCAGCGTCATACCACTGCTCCTTCCCCTTCCCCAGCCTTGGCAAGAGCCCGCACAGGGCAGGACACGAGGCCCAGTTCCTGCAGAGCAGGGTCTGACCCTCTTGTGGGGGGACGTGCGGGCTGAGGCTGAGGCTTTGTGTCCCAAGTGGTCTGTGTGTGGTTGTGTGTGCACCTGGGTGCCTGTGACCTTGCATGCATGCATCAACCTGTGGGAGAGTGCACACACTCATGTATTTATGACGGAATATTGCCATTAAGTGAGGGCTATTTGAGTTCCCTCCAAGTGTGTAATGCTTCACATTTTTGCATTTGGGACTTACCATCTCATCACTAGCCACATATCAAGCTTCAGTGTCTGCAGTGAGGTAGGCAAGGAGCTAGACGCTTGGGAACGGTGGGGATTGGAGCAAACTGAAAGCTTCTGTTCTGTCGAAAGGAGGCAGCCACTGCTCAAGGCCAGTATAACGGATCTCCCGATTGTTGAGCTCAGATTCAAAGCAATTTAGGAAACACCATATGCTCTCTTTGCCCACATATTTATATAAAGCCTCTGACAAGTCCTGCAAGAAGGTGACTGTTCTGAATCGGGAGGAGGAGCACGTGACCACAGCCTGACCCAGTTTGAGGCTTGTATCTCCCCTGGCCACAGTGATTGGTTCAAGGGTGGAGCCAGGAGCCAAGCTGTCAAGTTAGACTGTCAGGACTCCCAGAGGGAATTGGGGGGCACCCACGGATTGTTTATTTATGCAGGCCAGTGCCTTCTCCTTTATGCTTCAGCCCACGATTTCTGTCTCTTGGGACAGGAAGAACCCTGACCGATGGGCCACACCATTCATACAGGTCTCCTGAATTGTACTCACTTGCTTTGAGCTGCCTAGGTTTGAGCCCAATCTGGGGTTGGCCCTCGGCAAAAATGAGGCCAATCTGGGTGGTTGGTTTTTCATTCTCTGCCTGTGTTGGGGTGCACTTTTCATTCTTGTTTGCAGGCACAAGGATTCATGCTGCTTGCCTTTACAGGGAGAGCAAAGCAGAACCCAATGTAATAGTAATGATGTTGCGGAGGGTGGGAGGTAATGTTTTATGAAGCTGGGAGGGTGTTTTATTTTTTTTATTTTTATTTTTTTAAAAGATTATTTATTTGTGAGAGAGGGAATGAGAGATAGAGAGCACGAGAGGGAAGAGGGTCAGAGGGAGAAGCAGACTCCCTGCTGAGCAGGGAGCCTGATGTGGGACTCGGTCCCGGGACTCCAGGATCATGACCTGAGCCACCCAGGCGCCCTGGGAGGGTGTTTTAAATCAGTGGGTAGGAGCCTCTTTTGGAAGTAGCTGGTGTGAGTGGCGGTTGGGGTTGGTGGAAGCCAGAGACGCCATCAGCCCTAAGAAGACAGTTGCCTAATTTTTCCATGCACCCTTGGGGCCTGGGGCCAGCATCACTCTGACTCAGAGCCTCATGCCCATCTTTCCTGGGAGGCCTTGGTAGGACTGTTAACTGACAGGGAGGAGGTGGATGAGGCTTAGAGAGGGGCAGCTCCTCACTCCGGGACACCTGGGGTGAGGGCCCAAGACTCTTCACGGTGGCCTGGTAGTGCTCTTTGTTCTTATGAGGGTGTAGAGCTCACATATTCCTAATCTCTATGTCCAGCCCCTCCAGAGTTTCTGGGGCAGACTGGCCTCTCGGGGTCCCATGCAGAGGGGTAACGAAGGATCCATCCCAGACGTGCACACCCAGTTACATTATTTTGTGTTGCTGGTTTGTTTCAGAATGAATGAATGCACATGAGTATATCAGGATTAGGTTCAGCTTTGTAATTCAGAAAAGACAAAATAAGTGGCTTAACCAAAATAGATGTTTATTTCTCTTTCACTTAAAAGCCTGCAGTTAGGTAGCCTAGGGCTGGTGTAGTGTCTCATTGGTATAAAAGACCCCAACTCCTTTGCTTTTGGTTGCTCAGCTGTGAATGAATTCCATTCCCATGGTCACCTCATAGTCCTGGATGGATGCTGGGAGGCCAGCCATTATATCCTCATTCCAGGCAGCAGGAAGGAGGAAAGGATGAAGAAAGGCATATTTCTTCTCTTTAAGGATACTCCCTGTAATTAATACACAGTATTTCTGCTCATAGCCCATTGGTCAGAACTTAGTCACATGCCATAGCTAGCTGCAAGGGCGTCTGGGAAATGTAGTCTTTATAACAGGCAGCCATATGCCCAGTAAAAACCAGAGGTTCTCCTACAGGGAAAGAAGAATAAATGAATATTGAGGGATGGCAAGAAGTCTTTGGCTTACAGAATAAATGTGTACACATACAGATGAAGTCATTATAATGAAAAGACCCCAAACTACAACACAAGTTCTGAGAAGGTAGGCAGCTCTGTTCCACTAGGTTTTACAGGGACCCAGGTTCCTTCTATCCTATTGTATACCATCCCTGAAAATACCGTCTTCATCCACAAAGTCTAAATTGGTCCATAATAACCAAGGCTGCAGTGGGGGAAGGAGTAAATAGAGGGCAAGAAGTTTCCTGTTTAAGGGCATCACCTGGATGTGCACACTTTGCATCCCCTCACAGCCCACAGGCCAAGACTTAACCACATGGCTCACCTAGCTGCAAAGGAGTATGGGAAATGTAGTCTGTAGCCCAGGAGGTGCTCACCCAACTGAAGCTCTGGGAGAGGAGATTTGGGACCAAAGGGCAATTAGCGGTCTTCACTAGGTTAAGGACTGAAGGGGTGGGTAATTGAGCAGCCGTGGATGAGGGGGTGGGAGGGACCCCAACTGGACTGAAGTCTGTCTGTGCTGGAGTTAGATGCTCAGATGCCCAACTCCAGACTCACCTCTCCTTGGCTGGGTGATGCTGGGCAGGACCCTGGAGGCTTTGACCATCTGATCTGACCATGTGGTTTGCTTTGGAGAAGAGGTGATGAGTTTGGAGAAATATTGAGAAAGTGGAATTGACACAACCTGGTGATTGATTTAGTGGTGAGGGGGCTCCCAGGGTTGGTGACCATCTGGGAAAATGGCTGAGAAGAGAGATCCAAAAAGAGGAAGCATGTGAGAAGAGCCAATGGATCCATCCATCCATCCATCCATCCATCCATCCATCCATTCATTCATCCATCCAACAATTCATTTAGCAAATATTTATTAAGCACCTACTCTGTGTTGGACATTTTCGTAGGTGCTGGGAATACAGCAAAAGCCCTGGCCTCAGGGAGCTTACATTCTGATGGAGAGAGACAGACAATAACAAATCCCCAATAAAAATATGATGTGTCAGATGCTGATAGATGCTGTGAGGAAGGATGGGGCAGGATAAAGAGAGACAGAATGCCTGGGAAGAAGTGGGAGGCTATTTTATTTTGTTGGAGTATGCCAAAGCAATCCCAGGCATCAGGTAGTTTCACTCATAAAGTATGTCGCTATGGTCCCTAACAGGTCAGGAAAAACATTTTTTTAATGTAAGGATCATACGATTACTTCATCGATCACAATTAACAAATAGCTCCTTAATGTTATCTGCTACTCAGGCTGTATTCAGCTTTTCCCGGATGGTCTTGAAAATGTCTTGTTGGTTTGTTGGAATCAGGGTCCAAAGGGTTCGCATTGCATTTGGTTGTGAATTGGGTCTCTTGCTTCTCTTAATCTATTGGTAGGTTGAGGTAGGATGGTCCAAGTAGGCCTCTTAGAAAAGGTGAAATCTGAGTTGAGGTCTGAAAGAAATGAAGGAACAAGCCATGTGGGGCATGTGGGGGAAGAGCAGCGGGGACAGCGTGTGCAAAGGTCCTGAGGTAGGGACATGTGAGGAGGCCAGTGTGGTGGCAGGGCAGTGGGTAAGGGAGAGAATGGCAGAAGATGGTAGAAGACAGACAGAGAGGTAAAGTGAGTGTGTGTGTGTGTGTAGGGAAGGAAACAGGACATTGGATCATGGAGGGTCTTGTAGGCTGTGGTTAAGACTGTGGTTTTTTACTCTGAGCATGAGGGAGAACCCTGGGACAGTAGAGCATGAGACCACATCCCTGCCTGCATCCCTCAGCCCCGTCCCCAGCTTAGAGTTCCATCTCCTCCAGAGACACCGCTGTCTCTGCAATGGACACTATTGGTGGCCCTCCCCCTGACTCAAACCCTTTGATCAGGTGGGTTCCCCAGCTGCTGGGGGTGTGGCCGCTAACAGCCCACAGCTGCTCCCACCCTTCTCCAGAAAATAGCCAATGGGAACGGCTGTGTCCAGAGATGCATGAGAGGTCACGCCTTCCTGGGGTAGTCCATAGCCAGTGACTAATGGAGGGATAGAAAAGGCAGACCCCCTTGCAAGCTCCAGGAGGGGCAGCTCGGTGGTGCCATCCATGGAGCAGGGATCCCAGTGGGTGGTGGGGGGGATCAGGCTGAGGCCGGACTCCCCGGGAACCCTCCCCTCCCTCTGTTCACTCCCACTGGCCTCCTACTCCAGCCCTCCCTCCAGGAGTCGGGTGCCAAGAATCCCTGGCCTAGGCTCTGCTTGTGGAAAACCCACACTAAATGGACCCTCCCTCCCCTCTCCCTGTCCCATCGGCCTCTCCCTTCCCCAGTGTTTGTGCTTTTTAAACTTCACCAAAAATGTCATGGGCTGGTTTCTCTCATTGCTTCCAAACTCCCTGATAAATTCCACTGGCCGGGCAACCCCAGGAGAGGTTTTCTGGAGCAAGGAACCCCATAAATCACCTTGCTGCCACTCCGGCGTGGGCAATATCTTATGTAAAAAGGTGTTTCCTGGGAGCGCCACAGGCAGGAGAATCCTATTACAAGCTGCCCCATTAATTATCAAGAGTCAAATCGACCCTTTGCTGCAATTTTTTATCTTAAGTCCGAAAACTGATTACCTTCACCAATCCTTCCTCTCTGCCCCCACCCCCCCAAAAAAAGAAAGAAAAAAACCAACCCAAAGAATAAAATAAATGTTTGAAGAACAAATACCAAAGTTTCTCCATTTAGGGAAGAACCAGCAGAGAGAGAAGTAGCTGGGAAAGGGCCTTTTATCTTCCTTGTAAGGTAAAAGGTAGCGAGTGCTTAGCCTGGGCATGGCTTATATACTTTCCTTGACTCGTCAAGCCTAGGAAGTGGGAACTTTAATCCGTCCCACATTATAGATGAGGTAAGCTGAGGCTCATTTGAGGTTATGTGATGTAGCCCTTTCTTCTGTAAGGTGAGCAGAGAGTGGACCAGGCTGAGTATTTAAAGACCTAGGTTCAAACTCCACCTCTGCTTCTTACTAGGTGGGACTCTGAGCATGTGAATTTACCTCTCTGAACCTCAGTTTCCCCTCCTGCAAAACAAGGAATAAAAGACACTGGTCCCCCTGCCCAGTCTTGAGGCTGCCCCCCCTATCTGTTTGGAGTCTTGAAGAAGCCTAAGTCGGATCTTTGTCCCCTCCTGTCACCCTGCTTAAATCCTCCCATTTCCCCGCTGCATGTAGGATGAAGGGCCCACCCCTCACCTTGGCCTACAGAACCCTATATCATCTGACCTCTGCTGACCTTTCAGACCCCAGCTCCTGCCTTGTCCCGGCTCCTCCTCTCCTCACTCCCCAAATTGCAGCCACACCAGCCTCCTTCTCTTCCTAGAATTCACCAAGCTCGACCTTGCCTCAGGGCCATTGTCAGTGCTGTTCCCTTTGCCCATCACACTCTTCCCCCAGATCTCAGCTAAGTGGGCACTTCTCATGCAGGCCTTACCTCCGAGGGGCCCTCCTGGATCACAGCCTTGCCTCACAGGGCTGAGTCTAGGTTGAGGCAAGCAAGGCACTCACCTGGGGGGCAAAAAGTAAGGGGTGCCCCAAACTAAGCGGTCAAGATAAATTATATTGTAATAAAACATTTTTTCAATTAAAATTAATGCGAAAGAAATTTGTGATGAATATCGTAGTGACATTTGTAAATAAAGATAGGATCTCACTTGGCCTTGCAATGTCTCACCTCACCGAATCCCAGGCCTGTCAGATCTTGTCTTGATGGAAAAGGTTGCCATTTTTGCTCATTATGGGCTATTTTGCATTAATTTGATTTTTCAAAATATTATATGAAAACACGATTTACCTTGATAACTGAGGTTTTGGGGCGCGTCTCTCCTGCCCCACCACCTAAATTTTGCACCCAAGGCGCGCACCCCTCTGGCCAGGCACCTCTCCCAGCACCCAGGCCCTCTTGATCTCATTGCCTTCTCTTCCTACTGCTGTTTGAAATGATGGCTTTTCTCCCTTGGCTCTTGTCTCTCCCAGTGAAACATCAGCTCCATGGGGCCTGGGCTGGATCCTGTTGTACTCACATCTGTAGTTCAGAGCCCAGAAGAATGCCCAGTGCATACTAGGCATTCAGCAGATATTTGCTGAAAGAATGAATGAATGAATGAATGGAGAGAAAGTTCAAGAAGTCAGGCAGGTGTCTGTCTGTACAACGTGGCTACGGGGTCTTTGGTCCACCTCCCAGCCCCATTTTTCCGATCAGGAGGCTGAGGCCCAGAGGGGGTGAATAACCTAGTCAGCCCCACACAGGAGAATCCCATGGGGCTGCGCGTTGACCACAGAGAAGTGTCTGGTGACCTGAAGTGGGCCAGGTAGGGGCCAGCTCTCCTGGAGTGTGCACATTCCTGAAACCTGGTCCTCAAACTCCCGTTACTGGCTCGGGTTGTGCGGATCCATGCATCATCTTTAATGTTACCCAGTTCATACGTTTCTTGAAACCTTAAATGCCTTTTAGAAAGAGAACGTTATCACCACTCTAAATGGAGAAACGGTATCACTTCCCAGAATTAGGTAATAAACATAGCGATAAATAAAAGGAAAAACAAAATGATGCCTTGATGTTGTGGCTGGCTTCTGTTGTGCCAAGTCTCCGAGCCTGCCTGCAATGCGTTTGATAAGCAAGTGGGAGACGGGTGTTTAAGACACACTAGCACCCAACAGAGACTGGCCCTAAGACAGAGGAGTGGAAAAGCACCCCAAAGAGTGACTTCCTGCTGTGTATCAGGCTCATGTGAAAATGCCCAGTTCCTCCAGAGGTCCCTGCCCATCTCTGCAGGAAACCCTACCTTGATTAAATAATGGTCTGGCAGAACCACACAATGATGCCGGTTTTATTTCGGGGAACCCCCAAAAAAGTGCATGAAGCAAACTCCCTCCAGTAAGGTCCGCCAGGGGGAGCTGGAGCCCGAGCCCCCCCCATCTGTCTACAACAGAAGCTCCAAAGATTCTTCATGCAGCAGCGATTGATTTTTTTAGTGAGGTTTGGGTGTCCTGTAGGTCCCAAACATAATAAAATTGCATTTCTTTCTTTTTTCTTTCATTTTTTAAAAGATTTTTATTTATTTATTTGACAGAGTGACAGAGAGAGAGCACAAGTAGGCAGAGCGGCAGGCAGAGGGAGAGGGAGAAGCAGACTCTCTGCTGAGTGGGGAGCTGGATGCGGGGCTCGATCCCAGGACCCCAGGATCATGACCTGAGCTGAAGGCAGCTGCCCAACCGATTGAGCCTCCCAGGCGCCCCTTTTTCCTTTCATTTTTAAAAAATGAGGTGAAACACAATGTAAAATTAATCGCGAGAAAGGGAACAATTCGGAGGCGTTCAGCACATTCATAACGTGGTGCAACCACCTTCTCTCTCCAGTTGCAGGACATTTCCATCACCCCAAAAGGAAACTCTGTGCCCAGTAAGCAGCCACTTCCCATCCCCCCCAACCTCTGTGCCCAGTAAGCAGACACTTCCCATCCCCCCCACCTCTGTGCCCAGTAAGCTGCCACTTCCCATCCCCCCCAACCTCTGTGCCCAGTAAGCAGCCACTTGCCATCCCTTCCTCCCCCCCGCCCCCAGCCTGTTTTCTGCGTCTATGGATGTGTCTGTTCTGGACATTTCATCTAGATAAGACCAGACAATATGGGGCCCCTGGGTGGCTCAGTCGTTAAGCGTCTGCCTTCGGCTCAGGTCATGATCCCAGGGTCCTGGGATCGAGCCCCGCGTAGGGCTCCCTGCTCAGCGGGAAGCCTGCTTCTCCCTCTCCCACTCCCCCTGCTTGTGTTCCCTCTCTTGCTGTGTCTCTTTAAAGAAAAAAAAAAAAAAGACCAGACAATATGTGGTTTTCTTTTTTTAAAGATATTTTTATTTATTTTTGAGAGAGAGAGAGAGAGAGACCACAAGCAGGGGTGGGGGGTGGGCAGAGAGAGAGAGAAGCAGGCTCCCCAGTGAGCAGGGAGTTGGAATATGTGGTTTTCTTGTGCCTGGCTTCTTTCCCTTAGCATCATGTTTTTGAGGTTCCCCTGTGTCTTAGCAGGTGTCAGTCCTTCGTTCCTTTTTTAAGATTTTATTTATTTGACAGAGAGAGAGACAGCGAGAGAGGGAACACAAGCAGGGGGAGTGGGAGAGGGAGAAGCAGGCTTCCTGTGGAGCAGGGAGCCCGATGTGGGACTCGATCCCAGGACCCTGGGACAATGACCTGAGCTGAAGGCAGATGCTTAACGACTGAGCCACCCTGGCGCCCGCCAAATTATTCTTGATTAAGCCTTGACCTCCTACTACGTGCCAGACACATTCTTATCATCGCAGGCCCTATAATTTTCCAGCTGGCAACATGGATATCTTTAAGTATGTTCTGGAAAGAAAGAAATTGCGTTATCTGTCCAAATAGGCTGTGAAATTAGTCCTTGTTTTAAAAAATGCTTTAGGCCCTTCTTCATAGAAGAAAACAGGTTCATGGTAACAACAGCATCCACTAAGAGGTCATTGTTATTCTAACTATACCATTATTATGTCAATCAGGGTCTGACAATGAACCCTTGGGGTTAGATCTGATTGTACCCTTTCTATACACCTCGAACCAAGTTGCTGACAGCCTGGGGATGGGGACAGAGACACCGCGTGCGTTGGGATGTTACATGGAGGCAGATGTGGACACTGGCTCGGCTGGTGGCTTCATCTTCCCTTAGCCTGACTGCGGAGTTGGGGACCCTGTTGCTTCTGAGCAAAGAAGACTTAACATGGTGAGGTTTTTCTCCAGCGAGAAAGGGATCACTCAGAATCTGGGTGTGCTCTAAGCCACTACTTCAGAAACCAACCGTGCACTCCGATCCCCTGAGCGCCAGACGCATTCTGGCTCTGAAGTTCCAGGGTGGAGCCCGAGATTCTTCATTTCTACCTGGCTCCCAGGTGCTGCTGCTGAGGACCACACTTGGAGTATCGCTGGGCTGGACGACCTGGACTTGGTTTCCAACTCTGCTCTTAACTCTCTGTGGGAGCTTAGGCCAGTCTCTTACCCTCTCTGAGTCTGTTTATTTACCTGGTCAATGGGGGCATTGTCCTCCATCTGGAACATTCTCTGAAGGATTAAAAAAAAAAAAAAGTGGTGTTGGCACCAGAAAGCCACGGGCACCTGCTGCGGTGAGGGATTTCCTCCCAGAGCTCCCAGGAGCCCATCATCAGGTGCTAGGGGTATGTGGGGGTGGTCCTGAGCTCTGGCACAAAATGCAGAAAGAGGAGGCCAGAGGCAGCAGGGCCCCAGAGAAGTGGCGAGAGAGGTTTCCGTTCATCACAGAAATGGCCCATTTGCAATGATCGGTTGCCCAGGTGTTAATAACGCTAATGGTATAGGAAGGGTAAACTCGGTCACTTGGCTGAACAGAAGAAATATGCAGAGAAGTGTTCAGGTTTCCATAAATCAGCCGTGTGCGGCGCTACGAGGGAGACAGGACTTAAAATTCCGGTCAGGAGATGGGTATTCTCATAATCCGAGCTGGAGAGGTAATTTATTCTGTTTATATCTTTTTACTGCACGACAAGGCTTGGGAGAAGGAGCCCTCCACAGCCATTCTGCATTTTAAATATTAGTCCTAAGCACAGTGGGTCAGCTTTCGTGCTCTGTGGGGTGTTCATTTCAGGGCAGGGGCACAGGGCTGGGGCCGGGGGAGAGCATGATGATGGGGGCTGGAACACATGTGGTTTCACTGGCCGGTGTTGCCCGAATGACAGCCTGGGGGCCGCCAGGGACAGGCGACAGGCCTCTTTTGCCCCAAGCTGGAGGGCATAGCCAGGAGCTTGCTAGCCTCCTTACTGGCACGGCTTGGAGTATTTTTTTCCCCTCTCGGAAGTCTTTTATTTTTAAATGATAATAAATACAGGTGATGAAGAGATGGAAGGAGAGGAACAGATATATCAACGGAGGTAGAAGGGGATGGTGGGGGGAGGGGGAGTGGGAGAAACAAGGGCAAGGTGGAGAAGCCCGAAGTCCCTGTGTCTTTTGACCTTGGCAGTTTTCATTATGCCCTTTGCCCTCTGGCTGGTTTTGTTGAGGCCCCTCCCTTCCCCCCAACAAAATCCAGTGAGGTGGCTTCTAGTGAGAATTAGCATTCATTAGAGTCTCTCCTAAAGGATCTCTTTTTATGGTACGGAAGCTGGAATGCATGCGTTCATTGGTGTAGTTGCTCCGCAGAGAACGAGGCCTTGCCCGGGCCAGGCTCTGTCCCGGGTCCAGGGGCAACAGGAGCTTCTGGAGGCAAGAGCTCTGGATTCAAAGCCTAGGTCTGTGGTCACTCCCTGGCTGGGTGACCCCAGGCAGCTCACTTCACCTCTTGGGGCTCAGTCTTCTCATCTGCAAAGTGGGGTTAATGACATTCATGCTGAAAGGCATGTGAGGGTCTAAGGGAAGGAACTTCAGATAGACAAGACTTTGCCGGGCAGTGGTCCTGCAATGCCAGCCATGGGCCAGGAGGCCTGGGGAGATAGGTACTTCTAGCAAGCACCACCCTCTGATCACACTTTGAGAAAATGGTTGGGGGTGTCCAGGGACCAGCAATCCTGCCCAGCTCTCCCCTTTCCCTGTCTAGCCTTCCTGAGAAACTGCCTCCCTAACTTAGTGCACCCAATGCCATGACTGTGGGCCCCGTAGGGGCACTGGGGTGGGGTGGGTGGGGCTGGGGTTTCTTCTCTTCGAGTCCCTGGGTCCAGCAGGCTCTTGGAGAGCTGAGAGAAGCTCACAGGAGTGGGGGTTGGTTTGAGCTGATTTTGACAAGCCCCCTCCCGCTTGTCCTCCTCCAAGGAAGCTGGTGGGGGCAAGGGGATGGGGGTGGGGATTGAACCTGGGACCCAGATTTCCAGAACCTTGGCCACAGGTCGAATGACATCCCTCCAACGTGGATGAAATGCCCTTGTGAGCCCGTTTTGCAGTGGGGTAAACCAAGGCTCAGAAAGGTGACACAGTGACCAGTGAGATAGTCTCCCACACCCCAGGGCCCTTGCTCTGTTCTGCCCCCACCCTCCTTCCAGGTGACCACTGCTCCCATCCTGCCTCGCTCAAGAACACTCAGAGGAAGGGCGCTGGGAGTTAGCCCCAGGTACTGACCTGGACCCCACAGCTGCCCCTCCCTCCTGGAATCTGGTGTCCTGAACAGCGTCAAAGATCTCGATGGGACCACCCCAGGGTTATTCAAGTAACTCCCTGATGCATGGGTAGGCTCCTTCCGCTCCCCATGCTCCCAGATGAAAACTGTGGGCCTGGGAAGGGCAGGTATGTAATCTCTGTACACATGTGTGTGCACACATGTGCACAAGGATATGAGGCTTGGGTCTGTGTGTGTCCACAGGGGCTGGGCATGTGGGTGCAAAGCAAGTATGTGGGGGCGCCTGGGTGGCTCAGTCGGTTAAGCGTCTGCCTTCGGCTCAGGTCATGATCCTCGGGTCTTGGGATCGAGTCCCGCATCGGGCTCCCTGCTCGGCGGGAAGCCTGCTTCTCCCTCTGCCTCTGCCTGCTGCTCCCCCTGCTCGTGCTCTCTGTCGTGCACATGTTTTTGTATGTGTGAATGTGCAATTGTGTGAGCATATACATGTTTGGGGTGTGTGTGTGTGTGTGTGTGTGTGTGTGTGTGTGTGTGTAGCTGGATCAGGGGAGGAGAGGAGTGGGGCTACAGTGAATTCTCACCCCGCGGGTCCACTCAGCTGCCCCCCTGACCCTCTGGATCAAGTTTTTTTTACGTGGGTAGGCGGCTGGGGGTCTGAGCACACCCACAGGAGGGAGTCCTCCCACCTCGTGCAAATCCCCTTCGCCCCGCTCCACCCTGCTTCTGTGCCCCTGTCACAGGCCTGTCTGCAGGGGGCGAAGGTGAGTCCACTCCCCTGAACTTCACTTCCCCAGGTCTCTCTCTGGTGAAAGTTCTAAGTGAGCCGATCTTGAAAAATTCCCATGTGCCCAGCAAATGTTTGGGGCCCTGGCAGAGATGGGGCCCAGAATCTTGCAAGTTCTCTCTTGGGTTCTGTGATTCATCACGATCAGGGCACCATTGTGGAGTAGCAGCACAACCCAATACGTACATGGGCTTGAATCCCTGCTCTGCCACTCCCCAGCTACGTGACCTTGGGCAAGTCCCTTGACCTCCGTGAGCATCCTCATGGGGCAAATAATACCTACCCTGCTACAAGTCCAAAGATTTAGCTAGGAGGATATTTATTCCAGCATGGTTTAAAGTGATAAAACAACAACAACAACAAAAAAAAAACACAAATGGAAACAGACCCAAATGTCCAATAACAGAACTGGTTAAAAAGAAAACAAAAACCAAAAAAGGATGGGTCACCCATCACCAGCAGGTTTCAGCCTGTCACCACCGAGGATGACATAACTCTGACTGTGATCAATTTATTAATCGGGGAGATATTGCTGACTGAACCAGAGCAGGTAACCACATGGCGCGTAGAGAATGATCTCTAGTTTCAAAATGAAGAAAAAAAGAAAAGTCTGGAAGGAAGGGCATCAAATACATTACCAAGGTGCTTGAGATTCTGGGTGATTACATTTTCTTCCCTTTGTTTATCTGAAATTTCTAAATTTTCCTCAATGAGCAAGGAGCATTCATCTGAGAAAGACAAACGCGTATAAAGAAAAGAAATCCAAGCCACCTTGCATTATTCTCACGAGGTCCACATACAAGAGGGACAGATGAGCAGGACTCTTAGGGTATGCCTATTCCTTGGTGGTCCACTTCTCCTCCTCTCCCCCGCCCCCTTCCCCCACCCTGTGCCCAGCTGCCACTAAAGTGGGCAAGCCCCCCGCCCCCAGCTTGGATGAAAAGGGACCTAAGGCAGGACACACTCACATTTATTTTCATCTCCCTCATCTGCTTTTCTATCCCTACAGTGACCGAGTTGGAAGGGAAGGTAGGAAAACCTCCCTCCCATCCCCATTTTTGCAAGTAAGGAGACAGGCCTTGTCTTCCGGTAGTGGCTCAAGCCTCCCAAATCTCATCTAACACTCTTCCCATCACACTGATTTACCCAATGGTACCAGCATTCCTTCCACTGGAGTTGCAGACTACATCAGCTTTGCCCTCCTTGGGGTCCTTCTGCCCTAATACAGCCTTGCAGATAACTGGAGTCAGCTTACCAGCCCGCCAGAATTACATGAGGCCTCATTAGGAGGGAAGCTAGAGTTCTTCTGACACCCCGGGGGACAAACACATCACACAACCATTCATTCGTCAAATATCTTGAAGACCTACTGTGTGCAGGGTAGGCTTGTATTAGATGGTGGTCTTTATAGAAAGCACGGGGCCATACTGTGCCCGGCACATAGTGACCGTCAAAAAAAAAAAAAAAAAAGGCAGCCGCTTTCATTTCCTGGTGATTCTCAAAAGCACCCCCCTCCAGATGGCTTTATACCCATCAAGTCTGTTTTACGAGGGACACGTGAACTAGAGAGAAGAAGGACTCTGTTCACTTGGAGGGACTCTGGGAGCAGGCACACACAAAAGAAAACCACACAGCACTGAGGGAAAAAAGAATTTTTTTTTATTAATCTTTCTTTTTTAAAAAAGTTGATTTTTTTGTTTTTTGCGGTTTTTTTTTTTTTAGGTAAACCTCTTTCTGTCTCCCCTCCCTCACTCCGCCCACCCTCCTCTTAAAAATATAAAAATGTCCAACCCCAGATAACTAGAGTACAATAAATAAACAGTAAACACAAAAACATACTTTATTTGTTTCTTCTTTATACAAAATAAGGAAACTAGAAGCGATCGACTTCCAAAAAAGTATAATACTGTACATCCTGACGACCCAGCCTCCAGGCCCCGGGCAGGGAGGGTGGTCTGTGGGCCTGAGCCCAGAAATCTTGGCGCCTTGCCCAAGGGGAGAGCAGGGTGGGCAAGTGTTCCAGTCCGGCCTGGACCCCTGGGCTCACAATAAATGTCAAAGGAAGGAAGGGTTGGGGGTGGGGGTTGCCTGGCCCGGGGCCCGTGAGGTCCGGACCGCCCCCTTCCTAGAAAGCTGACCTTGATCCTCAAGTATGGCCACCAGGGGGGGCCCGCGCGCAGGCGGCTCCGTCCTCCTCCCGGGGACACCCCCACTCAAGCGCGCTCCTCTCTCGCTTTCTCTCCATCTTCCCGTGCTCTCTCCGGCTGGCGCTCTCTCCATCTTCTCTCTTCCTCATTTTGCTCCCTTCCCTCGCTCTCCCTTCACTCTCTCTCTTTTTCTTATCATCTTGTTTTAAAGACGGGGAAAGCAGAGTGAGAAATAAGGTTACCCAAATGCCACTTGGATTGCAGAGAGGGGGTTAAATCAGCTCCGCCCCTTGGCCTCAACCCTCTGTTGGTCCGAAGAGGTGGTGGTAGGGGTCGGGGGAAGTCTAGAGCGTGCTTGAAATCTCTCGACCCTCCGCGGTATCGACTTTGGTCCCAAGCACCGCTCGCGCCGCCGGGGGACTGCTGGCAAGCGGGCCGGGGGAGGGGGGATACCCCGCGGCGCCGGCGGGGTGGACCCGGGGGCGCCCCCCGCGCGCCCCGCCGAGTAGCCGCGGCCGCTGCGTGCGGACCCGGGAGGGAAGCCCTGAGGGCGGCGTGTCGGTTCGGACGGCTGCGTCCGGGGGCGGCCCGGCCCGGCGGCCTTACCACACGGCCGCCTCGTTGAGCTCGGGGTTGGGGTGCGACAGGGGTCCGCTGTAGCCGCTGGCGCCGCTCATGGGGAAGGGCGGGCTGGGCCCGCCGCTGAACACCTCGCCGGGCAGGGGATGCAGCGCGCCCGGCAGGCCCGGCTCGGGGCTCGGCGTGTCCGGGTGCGAGATCATGTCGGTGAACCTGGGGTTGTCGGCGGCGTGCGGGCCGGCCAGCGGCGGCTCTAGCGCGCCCAGCGGCGTCGAGCCGGGCCCCGACGCGGCCAGGAAGCTTGAGTCGGCCGGGGACTGCGCCTGCGACGGCGGGCCGTGCGCGAAGAAGTCATAGTTGCCTCCGGGCGCGTAGTAGTCGCCTTGGTAGTCTGCGGGAGGGGACCAGGAAGACACAGGGAGAGGTCAGAGGCGGCCCGGCCGGGAGGGACGCGGGAACGCGGGAGGGGACTCGGGCGGACCCAGCAGGGATCGCGCGACACTGACTCAGGTTGGCGAGCCCCGCGGAGACCAAGGGACAGGGCGGCTGGCGGAGGTGGCGGAGGGCGCAGACCCAGAGCCAGTGTCAGGGAAGGAGACCATGAGAGGTGCTCAAAGGCCCAGACACCCTCGCGGAGAGACCGACCGACCAGAGGGAAGGACTCAGAGACAGAAACACAGACAGAAAGATGTTGTGACTTCAAAGTCAGAGGTTCCCCGACAGAGATGGAGAGAGACAGTGGCAGTGGACACGCAGACAGTGAACCATCCTAGACTGTGTCTTAGAATTGGGGCGAGATCCACAGAGAGCCAGAGACATGGAAACAGCCAGAGACAGGGTCAGTGAGAGATCGGCAGAGAACAGAGTGACAGGGAAGCTAAGAGGGGACTCAGCAGGGAGCCCTCAGACTCAGGTCAGAAAAGAGACCCAGACGTGCCAAGCCCAAGGCAGAGAGAGCCCAGGATGACGGTCTAGGACAAGCACAGAGAAAGAGAGATGAGACCAGCCGTGTTGTTAGAGACACACCGGTAAAAACTGGCGAGAGACCAGGGGCGAGATGAAAGGTCAGGAGAGACAGAGGGGCCCACAGACCCGCCAGATGAGTCAGAGACGCCAGAGATGCCTGGAGTAGAGCTGGGCAGCGATGCTGGGGTGGATAGAGATCAGAGTACCAAATGGTTGGGGGGGGGCCACCTGGCGGGGAAGAAGCCAGACGTGGACCCCACACCCAAGTAGCAGAGAGGGGCTGGTGAGTTGGGCCGGGGACGTGGCTACAGACAGCACTTGGAGCTCGAAAGGTGGATGAGTGCCCTCTCTTTCCCTGCAGGCGCCCCGCAGACCTGGCCGGCCCTTCACCCCCTCAAGTACAGCCCTGCGACCTTCTGGGTGAATGTGGGGGTCCGACCATTTGCACCAGCCTCCCTAGGCCTGACTTGAGGGAGGGAGGGCATTTGCCTGATCACGCACATCCAACGTTTCACGGGCACTTCAGCGTGCGTTTGCCAGGACACCCAGGTTCTAAAACATTTGGGGACACTGAGTCCTTTTGAGAATCTGGTAATAGCTACGGGCTCTCTCCAGAAAAATGCACAAATCACATTTTTGCCCGCAAAATCAGGGGCACAAGGACTCCAGTTTACAAGCCCACCCATTCTCAATAAATAGTTTCTGCATCAACTCTCTGACCTCCTCCCAGAGTCCTCTCCCCAGGGACCTCTTCCAGGTCGCCCTCGTGAAAGTTTGGGGTGTAGGACCCCAGGAAAGGAGCACCTTGTCGCCGGCACCGGTGACAATAACCCGCTTTGTGCGGTGGGAAAACCAGCGCACCCCCAAGCCGGGTTTCCTCTGCAATACCCCCCCACCCCACGCTGAGTCTTCGGGTCTCAGTCACTAGGGCGAATTCTGGATGTCCCCTGCCGCCCGCCCCCCTTCTTTCTCCAAACCCTGAAATCATTCCAAACGGGGGTGCCCGGAGGCGCGGCTTGTAAACGGTTTAAGCAACAGCTAAAACGGTCGCCAATTACTTTTTAAAAACCACTCATTCCATTCTCCCCGAAAGTGAAGGGCAAGGTTGGAAGCGGCGAATTTGGGGCCCCTAAGGGACGGGGATGGGGGACGGCCGCGGCCCGCAGCGAGCCGGCAAGCCAGCAAGGGCCGCGGCCCCCGCGCGGAGCGCGCCGCCTCCGCCCATATGGCGGCCGGGCCGGAGGTAATTGGAACAAACGCCGTCTGAAAAGGGCACAAAAGCCGCAGCTGGGGCTTTGTCCGCGCTCCCACGGGGAGCCGCCGGCCCCGCCGCCCAGCCCCTTTCTCGCCCGCTGCCGGCCGCCGCCGCCCGGATCTCCCAGCGCGGACTAGGCGGGGCTGCCTCCCTAGGGCTGGGGGGTCCTGCCCCCCCCATTCCGGAGAAAGAGGGGCCCGCGTGTCCAGGCCCCCACCCCATCCAGCAGACGCGCGGGTAGAGGAGGCGGTGGGATTGGTGGGGGCACACCAGTCCTCGGGGAAACCTTGCTTAATTACCCAGGCGGGGAGAAATTCCGGACTGCACCGCCCCACCACCTCCCCGCGTCGGGCGGAGATGGTGTGCGGACCGAGGCAAAGATAGGTAGGGGAGAGTTCGTGGCTGAAGACCGTCAGACACGTCCACCATCCGAGCTGCCCTCGGCGTCTGTAGCCCCCAACCCGGGCCATGCCATCGCAGAGTCTCTCCCCCAGAAGCACAGCTGCGCAATTTGCCCACAGTTTGGCGCGGGGGGCGGGGGGGGGCTGGCCGGACCTGAAGATCTAACCTTCTAAGTCGACCATGTACTGAATGAAGCCTGCCTTCCTGGGTCCGCCTGGGCGCGGCGCGGCGCCTACCCTAACCGTCGCTGGCCGGCATTGCCTCCAAACCTATGTTTCTAAGAAAACTCACCTCTCCCCAAACTGGGCCACTAGCCGCCCCCAACCCCCGCCCCGGCCTGTGGCACTGAACAACTCAGCAGAGATCAGGCTCAGGCACAGGCACTCCGCGGGCTCTCCAAATTCAGAGGCTCAGAAACACAAGGGGGAGGTGTTTTCCTTGAGCCCAAAGGTTGGGCAAGTGCAGGACAGTGAGTGGATTCCCTAGAGCACCTGGGGTCTCAAAAAGCCAGCGTGAGGGAGGTGGGATGGTCGTGGGGGGTTGGAATGGGTTGCCAAGCAAGTACGAAGGAAACGGAGGGGTGAGGGGACAAGGGAGGAAGGAAAGGAGGAGGGGAGGAAGGAAAGGAGTGACAGCAAGGAGAGTTCCCCCAGGCTTCACCCGGGAAGGGTGAAGAGAGGCAGAGATGAAGAGAGGCAGAATGCCTCTCTGCCAACTCCAGCTCCTTGCCCCTGTAGCCCTAAAGACGGAGAGTGGGTGACTGGGTGGGCCCAACTCTTGCGCCTCCAACCCCATGAACACCGGTGGGCTTGGGGCTGGAGAATGGGCGAGAGTCCTGCCCAGAGCAACTGCCCGCATCCTGGCTCACAGTGCCAGATGCTGAGCGCATAGTCCCCGCGGGGAACAGGAGGTGCCGACTAGCTAGCAGGGGGCCGGGGACGGATTCTGACCCCTCCGCCCCTACTGCCGGCGCTGCCCTCCAGTGCCTGTGTTCCTGCTGGTGCCAAGTGCGCCACGCCACCGAGGGCAAGGGCAGCAAGAAGGCTGGGTGTCCGGCTGGGGCAGGATGCATGTGGATTTGCGGTGCTCCCCTTGGTATGATGCTTGGGAGTGTGTGACCCTGTGAATCTCTTTGAGCATGTTTGTCAGGGAGTGAATGTGGGGAGTGGGTACACCTGTGTGTGTTGTGTGTGATCACGTGCCTAGATTTGTATCCCTGAGGTCTCTGAACTCCAGTGTGTGGGCAAGGGAGTGGCACCCGTGTGTCCTGCGTGGGTGCGTGTGTTTATCTGCGTGTATCACTGTATGTGTGAGTGAACCCATGTGTCTGATTTTGTGTCTACGAGGTATCTATGGGTGAGCGTGCGCCCGTCTGTTGCTGTGTGTCTGCTGTGTTCATGATTGTGTCTGTTCCGCGTGCGTAAGAGGGAGGGAGGGATCCCTGGCGGCCAGCAGTGCCGGCGTCCGGCCTTGCGTCCTCAGTCCCCAGAACCGCACGGGCCTGGGTGTAGGGCAGCGCGTTCCGGGGGTGGGGGGGTGGGTCCTTACCTCCGTAGTAGGTGTAAGGAGTGGACCCCAACATCTCAGACTCGTCCAAGCGGCCGCCCAGCGGACGCATGCGCCGCGGACTCCGGAAGAAGGCGTGTCTCCGGGCGCCCAGTGCGCTCAGCTGTTTCATCCTGCGTTCTTTGGACCTTCGGTTCTGGAACCACACCTGGGACGGGGCGGGAATTGTGAGCTCAGGTCTGGGGTGCCCTCCCCTCCCTGCCCTGGCCGCCCCTTCTGGGTCCTAACAGCCTCCTGCGCACCAAGACTGCCCAGAGGCGGGGGCCGGGCGGATTAGGCCGGGAGAGGTGGAGAGGGGCTTCGGGGAACTAGCCAAGGGTGAAGGATTTCGCGGACCCGTGGGGCGACTCATAAAGACTTGGGCTTCCTGGTCCTCGGCCCGCCCTCGGCCTGACGGCTTTATAAAGGCCTCCCGCCCGGCACTGCTCTAGTCCCGGCCCCTCGGCTCCCCAGCCTCCCCAGCCTCCCCAGCCTCCCCAGCCGGGTTCTGGCGGTTTGTCTGTCTGCCGCCGCACCGGCGCAGGGAGGGGGGCGCGGGAAGAACCTTGCCCCTTCCTCTGCTCCGAAAGATGGGAGGAAAGGAGCGGTACCCCAGCGAGGCTTAAAACTCTCTTTGAACGGGGAGGGGGCGGGATTCCGAGGGATGAGTGACCCGCCCAAGATCGCACCGTCAGGAGGACAGCAGCGCTATGCGGAATCTTTTGGTTAGAAGTTTGACCCGCTGGCCCTGACGTCGGGCACACAGTCTGCCCTTCGGCCGACCCGAACTCGGCGCGCTCTTAGCCAAGGAGGCTGGGTGGGAGGCTCCTCTGAGCTCCCCGGCTGCCGGCCTCAGCCGGCCTGGGGAAGCGTGACCCGGGCCCGGCCGCACCTGGATGACGCGCATGTTGAGGCCGGTCTCCTGTGCCAACTGTTCGCGGATGTGGCGCGTGGGCTTGGGCGTGGCGGCAAAGGCGGCCTTGAGCGTCTCCAGCTGCTTGGCTTTGATGGTGGTGCGCGGGCCGCGCCGCTTCGTGCCCGAGTTCTGCTCCTCGTTCTCGTTGTTGGCTGTCTCCTTGTCCGACGACGTCGAGTTGTCCGTCTCCTTGGGATCGTCCTGGAGTGGGTCCTGGAGGTCCGGGGATAAACTGCGGTCCGTACAGGATGACACTGCGGGCGGACGGAACGGGAAGAGGACAGCGGCGTCGGCGGCGGCCCGAGGTCTCTCCAGTCGGGTAGCCGGTTCCGGCCGGCCCGGGCCCCCGCCATCCGCGCCGGGTTCCCTTCCGAGTCTCGCGACAGCCCCTCCCCCAGGGACCCGGCGCCCGCCCACTCGCTCCAGGCGGGGCCGGGCCTGCGGAGGGACCCTTCTCGAGCCCTCGCGGCTCTTTTCGGCTACTGCTTGGGTAAGGGGGAGGCGCGCCCTCTGGGGGAGCCAGGCCCCCGTGGAGAGGGGGCGGGAGGAGGCCACGGATGCCCTCTGGGCCTCAGATCTTCCTCCCCCATCTCTCCTTCCTCCAAACTCCAATTACCGTCCTCCCGGTGCCGCCTGAAATTACCAGGAGCTGAAAAGACTCAGAAAGGGGGGAATTGTGTGGCTCCAAATTGGGGGAGGAGGACAACTTGGAAAAGGCCCTTCAATGGAAGAGGGGGCGGGCGAAGAGCTGGTAGTCGTGTCCTGTAGGACAGACTCCTAATGCTATCCCCGTGCCCCAGCCCCCCACCCCCACGCCCCCGCCCTTCCATTTGCCCTAGAAATGCCCGATGGGAGTGGAGAGCTCTGAGCCAGGCACAGAATGCACACAAGCGTCCAAGTAGAGAGTGCCCGGCTGGCTGCAGCCGGAGGGGCTTAGGGCCTGAGGCTGGGGAGGGGAGGAGGCCGCCTACCTGAGTTGAGGCTGCCCTCCTTGAGGCTGGAGGAGCTCAGGTAGTCGTCCTTGCACACGAACTTGTTCTCATCGATGACGTAGAGCTCCTCGCCCGTGGACAGCTGCTTGTTGCACACCATGCAGGTGAAACAGTTGAGGTGGAAGACTTTACTGCGGGCCTTGCGCACCAGGTCGCTGGGCGAGATGCCTTGCGCACAGCCCGCACACTTCGTGCCGAAGCGCCTGCACACACAACATGGCCTGTCACCTTGGAGCAGCCTGGGTCCCATCCCCTTGAGCCCCTAGCCTCTTCCCACCCACCCTAGCCTCTGAGAGGTCCCCATTTCCACATCTGTCAAAGGAGACCCCAATCCCGTACTCTCTGGCTAGTGAGAGAGAGGTGAGACAAATGTCCTGGGCTGTTCTTGGGGCTGGGACTGTCACGCCCTGTTCGGGTTTATTCACCCTCCACAAGGTTTAGAGCAATGGGTGCAGCCTTCAGCCAAGCACAGACCCAGAGCACCCCAAGTTGCTCCCCTCATCCCTCCCAGATCTGCCTGGGCTTCTTGAGGCAAACTTGGCTGTCCAAGTTATTTAACATTTTAAGCCAGGCCAGCCAGGTTTGGGCCACTCCTTGGCTTTGCCTCCTGGATCCTGTCCAGTCTGCTGGGGCCCAGGTAAGGCCAGTTGGCCTGGCTGGCAGATCCTAGCAATGGAGTAGGGAGCTCCTCTCCTGAGCTGGACCTGAGCAGGCAGGAAGGAACCTTTTGCTGATTCCCGGTGCCACCAGCACCAGAGGCCTTCCAGTCCCCACTTTGGGACCCACGGGAGCTAGCTGGCCCTGTGGACAGCAGGGCCTTGGAACGGTGGACTCCGGAGCAGAGATTGAGTCTCCAACCCCCCAAAATCTCTGGCCCTGGCAGGCACCGGGAGAATGTGACCAGCAGGCAATCCTAAACCTGCAAGGCCAGTACACAAGATCTCTCAAATTCCCCCTTTCCCGAGTTCTTGATCTAAATCCCTTTCTTTCTTCCTTGAGCGCTTGGAGAAGGCCAGCCTCTCCCCAGATGGGTGTGCAGGCCAGCACTGGGAGGGGTGAGGTGCGGGTTGAGGGGGAGAGCGAGGGCCCAGGACCTTGGGGCCCCACATCTACTCATACCCATGTCTCTAAACAAGGCGAATTTGGGTGACGTTGATGTAGTGAGGGCATTAGAAGCCATAAGTCACTTTTGGCCTTATCCGGCAGCGTAATTGGCCATATGCACCTTATCAAAAATCATTAGGCACTTTGCAAGCACCGCCACATTAGGGGCCTCAGGCCTCTGGAGCCAGGGAGTTTACACGTGTAAAGCCGTGGCTGACATTTTCTCCTATTCAAATTCCCTAGTGCCCAGCCGCTGGGGCCGGTGAGCCGCCTTTCTCCACGGTGTTAATCACGCCCCGCTTCCCTCGGTGCCCGGAATTCACAGGCACAAAGCCGGCTCTGGGCGCCTGGTGGAAGCAGGCAGGGCTGAGCTGCCAGAAAACCCACAGCCTTCCAGGCCATCCCTCGGTGTTTCCCAGGTGGGGAAACTGAGGCCCAGAAAAGTGCTCTGCCCTGGCTCACCTGAGGGCCCCTATGGGCAGCAAGGGAAGGTGACACATCGCAGACTGGACCCTGGAGGTCCTGATTCTCAGCTTCGATTTCGTTTGTACATTTCAAGACGGGAGAAAATGTGTAAGGAGTTGGGGGAGGCAAAGAGGAGAAGGTTCCCTCCCCCCATCATCAGAAGAGATCTTCCTGGCTGACCCCCCTCAGAGTTGGGGAAGTTTCTGTTTGTCCAGGAGGGCTCTGGAGCCCTGGCCTGCCGGGAGGTCAACCCCCCCCCCCCACCCGGGCTCCCGCACTCTGCCCGGTGGGAGAAGCCTCCAGCAGCCCCTAACTTAGGCAAAAATTCTTCCTCTCTCAGAACCGGGCTTGAACTTCCCCCCTGGGGTCGCAGCTGCGGGGAAGGGGCAGAGACGCGTGGGGAGCAAGTTTGTCAGGGCTTCTCCGCCCTGACCCACCGCGGCTCCAAGCCGGTCTGGAGGAGCGAACTAGAGCCGGCAACACAGCGTTCTTCTTACTCCGCCCGGGCTCAGGCGCTTTCCCGGACCAAGGACAGGACGAGAGCAGCGGGCTGCCCCGCTTCCCATTTAAGCTTGTGAGCCCAGGAGGCTGGTTTCGCGGTCTCCCCTTCCCGGGCGCCCCAGCGGAGCGCGCAGGGCGGGCGCGCAGGCGGCAGGGCGGCGCGGCCTCTTACCTGAAGAAGTCATTTTTGCAGTAGAGCTTGCCCTCGCGCGAGAAGCACTTCTCCGAGAGGTTGGTCTTACACTCGCAGCACTGAACGCATTTGATGTGCCACGCGCGGTCCAGCACGTTCAGCAGAAAGCGGTCGAGGATGGGCCGCTCGCAGCCGGCACAGTGCACCATCATAGCGCCCCGGCGGCTCGGGCCGCCCTGCCCTCCCTTTGGGCCCCCGGCCCTCGGGCCCCCGGGCCCCGCGGCTGCGCTCCGCCTCTTATCTCGGCCGCCGCCGGGCGAGTCCGGTGCGGACCAAGACTCAGCCGGTCAAGTCCTTGGGTGATCGCTGTCCTGGAGCTGGGCTGCTCGGGGTGGGGTGGGGAGGGGTGGCTTTCACAGCCTCATGCCCCGGGCCGCGCGCCCCAGTGCTTGTTCCGGGCTCCCCCAGGTGTCTTGGGTGGCCAATGGCCTCGGCGCTGCGGAGCGGCTTTCCCCGGTGGCGGAGGCGCCGGCACTTTCCCCCACTTTCAAGCGGTCCCGATCCTCATCTTTGTCTGGCCGCCGCCTAATTCGCGCATCCTTATTCAGATTTGGTGACGTGGCGCGGCACGTAGGGGGCCCGGCGGCCAATGGGCGCGCGGTGGCCATGGCAACCTCTTAAATTTATAGCATATCTAAATTGGCTACAGCGTTGCCGTCCGGACAGAGCAAAAAAAACAAGGCATCAGTATTGTTGAGTATTAGCTTGTACCTGGTTCGGAGGCTAAGTAAGTATTTACTTTCCAGTTTGGGGCTGGGGGCGGGGGCCGCGCGATCTGAAAACTGCATCTCCCTTCCTCTGTCTTCTCACCAGTATCTGGGGGCCAGGATTCCAGGGCCTAGTGGGAGAGGGACCCCTGCCCCGTTCGCCATCCCCGGAACTTGCAGAAGTTGCCCGAGGCCCGGAGCGTGCTCTACGTCCGCCTCTTCTTCCCTAGTCCAGCCCGCTCAAATTAGACTCCCTCATCCCCGCGTCCCTGGGGTCTGCGCCCTGGAGCTGGGACAGCGCGGTTCACGGGGCTCCCGGAGCCGGGCCGGCTTCTTTTGTCGTACACCGAGCTGGGGCCCAGCCTGGCCTTTCTCATGGACACAGAGAGCGAGAGCGCGAGCAAGCGAGCGTGAGCGCTAGCCGCGCCGTTTGGGTATCTTTCCCCGTGCAGGCCCAGGCCCAAGTTGGGGGAGGGTGTCATCTGGCCTGGTCCGGGACCCGGAGTTTCAGGCCTGTGCGCGCGGCCCACGGGGCTCTGGGGGAGAAGTGGGGAGGAGGCGGTCAGGGCAGACGGGTCTTTCTGAAGCCTGATCAGAGGTGGTGTTCACCACATCTCTCCTTTCCTCGACGCACCTTCCAGATCCCGGGGCAGCCAGTCAGGGCGCCGTGGTGAGTGGGTCGCACTGCGGACGCGAGGAACGCTAGAGATTGCGTGGGCGCTGCTTACACACGCGGCGCGCGCGGTCTGTGTGTCCAAGTTCCAATCTCCGTAGGACGCAGGAACAGCGGCTCATCGCTGGGGAGCTGAGGGTCTGGGGAACGTGTGTGGGAGTGCTCGCAGGTGTGTGTGAAGAGGGAGGTGGGGGTCTGGGGGACGGAGGGAGAAGCTAGGCCTCCTTTCCCAAGGGGCCAACCTGGCGACGGGGCACTCCAAGTTTGGGAGGCTGGGAAGGCTCCGCAGGATTTTCCCATCTCGCTCACGGAAAGTCTCAAGTCTCGGCTGCACGCTGACCGGGTAGGTCGGCCCTGGGTGGGAGCCAGAGAAGTGTGTTTGTGCCAAGCCTTGGCTGTGAATGTGTGTTTGGGTGCCTTTACTGAGTTTGTTAGTGTATATTTGCTGTTTGAGAATTGCATTCTTGCCTCTGTTTTTAGATAGTAATCAATCATGTGAGTACATTTTGGTATGTGTCCTTTTTTGTGTGAATTTGTGTGTTTGTATTTGTGTATAGTCCTGCTGTGTATTTGTCTGTGTACTCTTATTTTTGTTGGTCTGTGTTAGGCGTGTATGCTTACTTTTGGACACTCGAATGTGAGGGTGTTTGAATGCGTGAGTGGTGTGCATCTGTGTACAATTACTGTGTATGTGTGTACCAGCACTGATGTATAAGTGGACTTAAAAAAATCTGAATGGGTGTGTTTGTGTGCAGGTGACCGTGTGCATGCTTGAGACCCCGTGTGGATGTGACTGAGCTGGGTTGAGTGTGTTTGTGAGTGCAGAATTTTGTGGATCTGTGTTTGTGTGCCAGTCACAATGTGTGTGCCTGCATGGGATAGCAGTGTTTTTGTTTATGTGACTCCTGGAGGTTTTGGGGGGTATGTTGTGTGGGTACTCCTAGCATTACCTTTGTGGATTTGACAGGGGCAGGATTTCTGGACGCCTGTATTGGGGCATTTTTTGGAGGCACAGAGATGCTCACTTCTCTCTCTGTTCCTGTCTAGGCCTAGTGCTGTCCCCCACAGTCTCTAGGGGAGGTGATTTGGCTGGAGACAGGAAATTGACAAATGCTGGTCACCAAGTGGGACACTGACCCACAGCTGGGCTTCTGAAAAGAAGTCCCCAAATCGGGTAGCTTCTGCCTGATGGTGCTGTTACTCCATCCTCTGGCTTGCCCAGGGACAGGTGTGTACACCACATAGTGTAGCGGCGTGGCTGGTTAGAACCTGGCTCGGCCAGGCACAAGCCAACTGCATCTTGCCTGGTCCTCCAGGCCCAGCTGGGAGAGGTCCAAGAGCCCCAAATGAAACCGCAGTTTCTCAGGCACCTGGCTCTGCCCTCCTGGGGCACTAGGAGCCCTGAGCCCCAGTGGGGCAGGGTCCGAGAGAACCAAGAATGCAGGAGGAGAGAGGTACAAGGCTGCAAGTGGAGGCCAATTGGGTTGCCTACTCGCCCTTTGTTTCACGGGGGTTTCTCTCTCCCGCGTTCTCTGCACGTCTGTTTTCCTTTCTGTCTCCTTTTCTTTCTAATGTTCAGCCTCTGTTCTCTTTCCGTTTCCCTTTCCCTCTCTTTCTCCAACACTTTCCTTCTTGATTTCACTGGTGTTTTTCCCTCCCCCTGCCTCTCTGCTGGGCATCCAAACCCAGCACCCGGCTCAACACTGCAATGAACAATTCTCATCGTGCACCGTACAGCTACTGGGGTGCTGGAAGACTCACATACAGTCATTAAAAGCCCTCATCTGACAGCCTCCCCTCTGCTCTGGACTAGGTGCCCCCCCTGCCCTCCTCTAACACCCCCCCCCACCACCCTGGTCCTCCCTGAGAGAGCCAGGTTGCTGTGTCTTCCCAGCCCTGGCTTTGCCAACTCTGCCCGGCTGCTGGGGGCTGTGTACTGGGTTCCATGTGGGACAAATACACACCCACCCCCACCTCCTGGGTGTGATTAAATGCCAAGGCACATCCAGGCCCCAGCAGGTGCGGTACCAAGCCAGGGAGGTAGCAGGAGTTGGGGACAGTTTCAGAGAGCAGCTCTGGTTCTTCCCGAGCCTGGATGTTGTATGGGTGCTGAATGCTGGGTTGCAGGAGATGAGGGCTCTGCTTCCAGAAGCTCTGGGCTGGCCTTCTGCCTCCTATAGCTGAATGCACCCATCCTGTTCAGGTCACAGTCCCCCTGAAGTCGCCCTGGGAGCCTCAGCCCAGCCCAGCCCCAGTCAAAAACCTCCATGCCCCAGCCCAGCTGCAGGAAAGCCTGCTTGGCCTTTGCCAGCCCTCCACCTTCCAGGGCGTGCAGCATCCGAAAAACGCCAGCAGACCAACTATTAGACGAATTATCCCGCCCTAACAGCGCTAACAGATGGCGACCAGGCAGCGAAATCCCCTCCTATATGTAACTAATAAACCGCTTGTGTCTTAACAGGGTAATGCATGGAGACGCAATGTCACTTATACAAGATGTTGATGGAATTTACTATATAAAAATCTTCCTCCTAGACTAAAGAGTATCAACATTACAGCTCGACAGACGGCGGCGGGATAAGTAAAACAGACAAAAGACAAACAAGATAATAATCTGTTTCCAATCACTTAAGCCCTGTAGAGTTAGTAATATGCGGTTTGCATATTCCCCCTTGAGTTTGGTAATTAATTACCGGCGAAGAGGCACACACCCGCCCGGGGTGGGAGTTTTGAGGCGCGCTGAGCTGGGGCTTGGGGGGCCTCTTTCCTGTCTTCTCCAGCCCGGCACGCAGGGCAGCGGCCGGAATGGGGACTCTTCGGGGCATGTGGAGTTGACCTACCCTTCAGGCTAAAGAGAATTTTCAGTTGCACCTCCCTACTCCTCACTGGAAACTCTCTTGCCCGGTGTGGGGAGTGGTGGCGGTGGTTCTGCAGCCCAGCAGGAACGCGGGGACTTTTCGGGCGGCCAGAGTATCTCCCTTCGCCCCTCTGAAGGCATCCCCTCTCTTTGAATGGGCCGGAGTGGCTTGCTTTCTTGGAGAACGCGCGCTCTGAGGAAACCCGAGGGGTGCGCCCCTCGCCCTCTCCTCCGCGTGGGATCTTGGGCGGCGCAACGGGTCCTCTCCCGACTTCGATCATTACCTCCCCCCAACCCCCCAGCCAAACGCTTTCTTCTCACCCCACCCCCCCCCCCCGCCCCCAAGAGCCAGCGCGGCTTTAACATTAAACAAACGCAGCGAGCGCCTCAGAGCTGCGCTCTCGGCCGGGTCTGCGCGGCAGCGGCGGCGTTACAAATTGTAAATTTAAATTGCTCGCCGGATTCATTACCTCCCCTCTTTGATTTCAGCCAGCCGTGAAAAATTATACTGGTGTACCACTGAGAAACTGTTTTGCCGCAAAGAGCCCGCGCCTAATCACTGGCTTTCTCCCTCCGACAAAAGTGTAATTATTTTGTTTGGGGTGTAAATATAGGCCGCGCCGCGCACACACACTCAGCGTCCCGCCGCGCCGCCGCGCACTGCCCGCCACCGCGCGGAGTCGGCCCCCGAGTAGGAGCGAGCGTGGAGGCTAGGCCCTGCCGCCCGGAGGCCGGAGAAGAGCGGCTGGTTTGGCGCTCCGGCGAGACCCAGAGAGCCGAGCCGGCAGGCCAGGTCCCCAGCCCCTGTCCTCAGGAGTTCGAGCTTGCCCGATGATGCCCAGAACGTGTGCGCCCTGGCTGGCTTGGGTGGACGCCCGCGGGGCGTGATGCGTGGGTCAGGGCTCGGGCTCAGGCCTAGGTATCGCGCAGGGATGCAGAAAGAATATGGGGGTGGGTGAGCCTTCCGGGAGCCCTGAGGGGGCGGCCACCTGGGGGCAGCCCTGAGTCCAGGCAGAGAAAGTGTCCGGGCCTGGGCGTCCCCAAGAGTGCCGGGGCATAGGCGGAACCCTGGAAGACAGGGGCGATAAGGCCGGTGCGCCCCTTGCGCTCTGCCTTGGACTGCTTGGTTTCCAGAACATCTCCGCGGGGTGCGGGGCCTTCCTGTCAGTTGAATTGCGCAGGGCTTAATTAACGGTCTCGTTAACTGGGCAGGCCCGACCTGGGACGTTTAATCAAAAAGGCAGGGAATCCCTCTCTTTCCTTCTTTCCTTCCTTCCTTCCTCGCTCCCTCCCTCCTGCCTGCCCGCTCACCCACCTTTCCTTCCTTCCTCCCTTCCTTCCTTCCTTCCTTCCTTCCTTCCTTCCTTCCTTCCTTCCTTCCGTCCTCTATTTATCTATTCAACAATGGCACTCCTCCCCAAGCTCCCTCCCTCACCTGAGTCCCCTTCCCAGCACCGGGAAGCCAGGCTCTTGAGTCTGAACTCAACCTCAGCCCAATATCTGGACTGGGACTCTAAGGGGCCAGTGGGGTGCAAGCCGGCAGGGGTTGGGTAACACTCTCATGTTGGGTGGCTTTGGGACAGGCGCCGGTGCCAGAAGGCTGTGTCAGCTTCAGGGGGCTGGGAGTCCGGCCATTGATGGAGGTTGGCTGGGCAGCCTTACCAGGCACCAGGGGCAGGCCTGGCATCTCTGAGAGGGAGCAGGAGGGGAGGACAGCAGCTGAACAGCACTTTGGGGTGTGGGAGATCCAGTCCCAAAGTGAGTGCGTGTGCTTGTGAATGCTGGCCAGCTTAGAGACCCAGACACTTCTGTGACCAAGGCCGCGTGTGGCGGCCCCTCTCTCCTTCCTGCAAGGCTCCCTCCTGGAATGACCCCCCCCCCCCAGTGGCCCTACCCGCCAGGCTGCCCAGCCAGCCCCTGCAGGCTATATTCCTGATGTTGCTCACTGCAATCCAGGGCTGAACTCAGACTGCAGTCGCTGGGAAGGGCACAGGCTGGGGCTGATTCCTGGGGGCGAGAGGGGGTCTGAGGAAGACAGAAAGAAAGGTGCAAGCCAGTCCCCCAACTTCTGAGGAGAACACCGAGGCTTTTGTTCAGAGAGGGAAAACCCCCGCACTTGGTGCTGAGCTGCGGGCTGCCCCAAAGACTGCCGCTGAAGCGCATGTCCCAGGCGGCCTGATAAGCTGAAGGTCTGGGCTGAGAACCGCTGGGATCTCCCTCCTCCTTGCCTCCCCTGTTAGGCCTGGAGGCTGGCCCCAGCTGTTTGGCTTCGGAAGGCAGGCAGCACGGAGGGCTCCGGACGGTGGTGGCGGCTTCTCTGGCCCCATTGAGCGTATCTGAAGGTGGAGACCATCCGCGGGCGGAGGAAGCGATTTCTAAGAAGATGCCTGCAACCCTGCTCCATCTCCGGAACACAAATGGGGAGAGCTTTCCAGGGACCATAACCTTCAAATTAAGGGTCCCTTAGACTTTCTAATTACCTTTCCTCAGACCAGCTAGTCAGCGTTTGAGTCTGTATCTTGCTGCCCCTTTCTTTCCTCTTGGTCTTTTTCACGGTCTCGATAACATTGCCCCCCTTCTCCTCTCCCCATTCTTTCCCACCTCCTCTCCCCGCCCCTCTGTATCCCACCTCCTTTTTGTTAGCCTAATACGGGTTCCTTTATAATTCTCCCGACTTTGGCAGCCGGCGCGCTGTGTGTGTGTGCGCGCGCGCGCGCGCGTGTATTTCTCGGCTGCTAATGATTGTGTGTTGATAGAGTAAAGCAGTGGCCTCATTAGCCTTTGTTTAGAAGGTGTTAAAAGGGAAATCTGCATCGGAAAGCGGCGGTTTACACCGCAGCCCGGCTGAACAGCGCGCCGGAGAGGGCTGGGTGGGGGCGTCCCCCCCAACCTCCAAGCGCCAACCGCCGCGGACCCCGGGAGGGGGGAGGGGCCCAGGGAAAGCGACCCCCAGCTCCTTCCTCCCAAGGCGAGTATGTTTACCCCGCTGAGCGCCCTTCTGCTCCACGGGGACCTCAGCGGGGATCGCGCTTTCTCTAAAACTCCTTTGAGCTGCCCAACAGTGCGCGGTGGCCTTTCTCCTCCAGGTTTCTTAGGGGAGGAGGAGGGGAAGCACAGAATGCTGTTTGGGGGGGGATTCCAGGGATTTTTTTTTTTTTTCTGAAGGGGATGGTGAGGCATCTTATTTTGGAGGCGGATACCAATCCGTGCACAGTGTCGGGACTGTGCTCCGGGTCCTCTGGCTGGTTGGTTTGTGGTGATATCTCTGTGCTCCAGACGTTGGTGTGGGGGCCCTAAGCTTTAGATCTGCAAGAGCCCTCTTTCTTTCCTCCTAACATATTTGCAGATGTCCAGAGGAAGTCTTCCTTGTACAGGAGGCTCATTCTTAAACTTTCTTCTTCTATACCCCCACTCTAGGGCTCCACTTGGGGAACAAATTGTGTGAAAACAAATCGTAGCTTGGCTGGCTGACTTCTCTGACGCTTGGTGAAAGCGCAGAACTTTATTGACCCTGGGCTACATTGTCTCTCTGTTTATGTATGTTGAGTGTAGGATTTGGAGAATGAGCCTCACACCCAGGGCATTTCCCACTTGCTTGGGGAAGCAAGGTTTTAGGCAAAGGAGAACATGAGAAGAGATTCTTTTTATTCTGGATCCTACGAAAGGGCCCAGGGGGAAAAAAAAAGTCTTTTGAGCAGCCTCTGTAGGTGAGGCTTGTTGAACTCGGAGCCAGATGCTTTCTCTGGCGAAAGGGAGAAAAATGAGGCTGAATTCCTGTGGTGGGATGTATGGTTTCTGAACATAACATAATCCATTGCTTTTTGCCAGGCTTCGGTTGAATCGGAAGAAACCCTTTCTCATCTTTCTGGCTCCTGTCTCCCAGTGGTGGTTTTTCCTTTCCTGGGTTTGATGCTGTGGGTCTTGGGCCGAGCTCAGCTGGTCTGGGCGTCCTTGTGTGTCCACAGTTCGGGACGCTCGCCGGCGAACCCTTCGACATCGCCGGCTTTTTTTTTTTGGTCGGAGGCTAGGCGTTGTCTGGGGACAGATGTGGGAAGCTGGGGCCTGGGACAGTGACAGTGAAACGAATTCCAGACCCAATCTGAACTCGCCGCGGCCACACCCCAGCCCCCAACACCATGTAGAGGGGAGCGAGATTCCGGGAGCCAAGTTAAAAAATCGGCCGCTGCGATGTGATGGGATGGGATCAGGGACGAGTTCGGAGGATGCGGGGAGAGGATAGGAAGATCTCTCTCTCTCCGCTATGCGCTCTCTCTCTCTCTCTCTCTCTCCCTCCCACCGAAGCAGGTTTGGAGAAAGCAGCGGGAGCGCCAGCGGTGGCTGCAGGGCTGAGCGCGGGCGCTGGAGTTTGGACCAAGACAAAGACGGGAGCTGTCCGCGGTGCTGACCCTGCCGCGCCGCCAAGGGGGCAAACGGGCTCCTGTAACCTGCCCTCTCCTCCTTTACCCACTCCTTTTGTCTTTCCTTGATTCTGCGATTTTTGCCCTCTCCTACGCTTATTTCCCCCATTTTGTCTTTCCTTAGAACCCGCGCCCTGTACACAGGTATATATATCAAAGAACAAAACAATTGACTAAAAACGGTGTCTTCTCCTTTCTTCCCAAATAAATGATGTGAGAAAGGTTTATTTTAAATGTACTCTACAACAGTTACAAGTAGCTATCTCTAATCCCAAAGAAATGAAAATTCATGCTTAAAACAATGGAATTGAGCAATAGCGAATGCCATGAATCTGCCCTTTGGTTTATTCTGAAGAAGAGGCTAGGGGTTTAGACATTTTAGTTTCAGGAAAATCATATCCTTGGCACCTTAACTTCGTGGGTTCAGAAATATAAGAGCTAGAGAGGATTGGTGGTCAAATATGAAGGTGAACAGAGTGAGGCACTTGCCTACAAGTCGATAGATGGCTTGTGAGGGTCAAAGCATGGACATTAAGTTGACTTAACCCTTTGAGGCCGAGATGGGATCTGAAAGGATAACAATCTTCAGGATTATTAAGATGGAAATGATTCCTTTTGAAAGTTTGGGTACAAAAGGGTTAATCTGGTGTTTCATTTTCTAAATGTGCACCGTGTTATCTAGACGCCTGGCATGGTGTATAACCAAGCATCGATTCCTCTGCTCAAATTTGTATGCAGCACTTGTCTAAAGAAGTTTGTGCAGGGGAGAAAAAAAATCACATACTCCCTCTGGAGGGGGCGTCTCCCGCCCATTTTAATGCACACAGATCTGTACACATTCCTTCTGGCATCTCATAGATACACTGCTTCCCAGAGAGTCCAGATACCCTGGGGCCACTTCTTCATGTGGTCTTCTCCGAACCCTCCAAGCCTCCTCACCACAGGGGTGTCAGCTAAGCCCAGTTGTTAGCATTGTCAATACATCTGGAGAGAGGTCCCTGTGAATTCAATGGGATAGATTCAGTCCGGCTCCCCACCTGGGCATTCTAGAGCTAATTTGCCCATAAAGGCAGAGGAACAAGAATTCTCAAATAGGGATAATTTGTAATAGGAAGTTGAATCTTTGGGTTGGGATAATGAGCCCCAGTTCCTCCAAACCCTCTCTGTTAAAACTACCAGAGATCTTTCATTAAGGCCGAAGCAGTCATCCCTTTGGATCATATATCTTTCCACCTCTTGGAATGCAGAATCTCATAGTGCCAGGAGAGAAACCTTGACCTTGAGTAAGTAAAGGAGAATGGAAAAAAAAAAACAGTAATTTATTGAGTGACCATTATGTGCATTTGATTCCTAATCTTTGCTGAGGTTCTGAAAAGTGTTAGATATTTATCATGGCTCCATATTATAGATGAGGAAATTGAGGCTCAGAGATATTCATTAAGTTTCTTATGGTTACACGGTGATTCTAAACTAGCTCTCATTGGTTCAGGAGCCTGTGCTTGCTCTCATACCCCATGCTTTTCTGGGGGCCACACTGATGGTTATACTGGTGGTTATATCAGTGGTCACACTGCCACAGTCCCTTTGGATCCCCCAGCCATCGCGGCCTTTGGTCTGGATTTGGAAGTTGGTTTAAACTCTAAATCTGAAAGCAAGAAAAAAGAATGGAGAAGACAGAGGACCCTCCATTCGTGTGGGTTAGGTGGATTTTCACAAAATGTGAAAAGGGTCCTGGACCATCTGGTAAGAGTCACACCTAATAGTCATCCTTACCTCCCCTATTCTCTCCTGCTTTATATCCAACCCATCAGCAAGTTCAGTTAGCTCTGCCTCCAAAATATAGTCCAACCCATCTACTTCTCATCTTCTTCTCCATTATCACCCTAGCCTAAGCCACCATCATCTCATCTGTTTTATAACAGTAGCCTCCTGACTGGTCTCCCTATTTCTTCTCTCCTTGCTCTCCTCTGCAATCCATTCTTTACACGATAACTAAAGTTACATTTTAAAATCATAAATCAGATCTTGTCATTCTTCTGCGTTTAGCCCTCCAATGACTCCCCAGTGCACTTGGAATAAAATCCATACTCCTCACCCTGCTCTGCAGGGCGCTTTGTGATTGGCTCCTGCCCATCTCTGTAACATGCTCCCCCTTTATTGGCCCACCTGCTATGCCTCACACAGTTCTCATTTTTCTCACCTCCAGACCTTTGCACTTGGCTTGTCCCTCTGCCCTCAGATCCTTATGATATTGGCTCCTTCTTGTCACTTAGGTCTCAGCTTACATGTCAACTCCTCAGAGAATTCTTTCCTGACCACCTTAACTAAGTACCCCATCCTCAGTCACTCCCCAGTCTACCTGTCTGTCAATTTTCTTTGTGTCCCTTATCAATATCTAGAATTATCCTATTTATGTGTTTAGGTGCACATTGTCTGTCTTTCTTCATAAAGGATCAGTTCTTTGAGGGCAGAGACTATGTTCATCTTGTTCACTCTTGAATCCCCCGTGCCTAGCGCAGGACCTGGACTATAGCTGTTCAATACTTATATGTCGACCGAATGAATAATAAATGAATATATAGATGACCTACATGGTACAGAAGTGAATGGAGATGGATGTGCAAACCTGAGGAAGGGCTGAACTTCATTTGCCTATCTTCTGGGCTCTACAAATGGAGCATCTGCCTGGGTGGGTTCCCAGGGTAGAAAAGGGAAGAAAGAAGTTTGCCCAAAGACCCCAAGAGGGTACAGTCTTTAGGTGGATTCTGAAGACCAGATACAGGAGCAAATTGGGGTGGAAAATCAGGTTTATGCCTTGGAGAGTGATTTTTATTTGTTCTTGTTGGGTCTGAAACCTTCTCATGGTTACAAACAAAAGGGTGATAATGGAAAAGCACGGCAAATCACAAGATATCTAAATTACAAAATCTTTTTTGAAAAATCTAGCCAGTACTACTTGTGAAAAAAGTAATACACTGTGGTGTTAACAGTTTCAACTCTGAAGCCCAATTCCGCTGGGCTGGAATCTGGCTTCACTGCTGATCAGCTGTGCGATATGGGGCAAGTCACTTAGCCTCTCTGTTCCTCAGTTTCCTCATCTGTGAAATAGAGATGAAAGTAGTATATCTGTCTCATAGTGGTCATGAGGGATGGCTCTAGTCTGTTTTATTTGATTGGAGGCTGGTATAGGAGAGGAAAAGGGGAACATAGTATGTTCGGGGATGTGAGTGGGGAAGGATGATGGTACAAACAGACTGAATGCAAAGGGAAAAAGATGAGACTCATCTTTTAAGATCTCATTTTCTCCTTCAAGAGCTCTTCTCTTATCTGTCAAGGTAGAAGAGGGCTCTGAAGCTAGAGGGCCTGGCTTAGAGTCTTAGCTGCATTGCTGACCAGCTCAGTCATGGCAGGAAGGAATGCTCAGCCTCTTTGAGCCTCAGTCTTCTCATCTGTAAAATGGGCAATAATTGTGCCAGCTTCCGAGGGTTGCCTGGAGCACTTGGGAGGATGATGTTTGGGAACCTGGATAACGTCCAGCTTTCCAGTAGTTTAGCTGCTATTATGGAGTCTAGTTTGGGGCCTATTTTCTTTACAAAGAGAAGTGTCTCTTTGAGCTGGTAAAAGTGAGTGAGACCATTTTGTTGGGCCCTGGGATAGACAGAGTAGGTAGGTGAGAGTTACCTTCTTGGAGGACGGTGTAAATGACTATGTGCCTGGAGTCATTAAAGGGTCTTCCAATATCTAATCCCATGGCTGGGGCTGGCCCAGTTTCAGATGGAGCTGGTTCCCAGAGGACTTATCCCCCCAACTGTGGTCACTTTCATCCTTCAGGGGAACCATCCTTTACACAATAGAAGTGTTGTACAAAGACATGTCTCCATCTCACAATGGTCAATGTCACCAGGGATTTTTTTTTAAAGATTTTACTTATTTATTTATTTATTTATTTAATTTTTAAAAAAGATTTTATTTATTTATTCATGAGAGAGAGACAGAGGGAGAGAGAGAGAGAGAGAAGCAGAGAGAGAAGCAGGATCCCAAGGAGCAGGGAGCCTGATGCGGGACTCGATCCCAGGACCCTGGGATCATGACCTGAGCCGAAGGCAGACACCCAACCATCTGAGCCACCCAGGCGCTCAAAGATTTTATTTATTTATTTGACAGAGAGAGACACAGCAAGAGAGGGAACATAAGCAGGGGGAGTGGGAGAGGGCGAAGCAGACTTCCTGCTGAGCCGGAAGCCGGATGCAGGGGCTTGATCCCAGGACCCTGGGATCATGATCTGAGCCGAAGGCAGATGCTCAATGACTGAGCCACCCAGGCGCCCCTCAATGTCACCAGGTATTAAATGCACTACTGGAATGTGACATTAAGATAATTCTCCTGGTGAATCCTTTTGTTAAGTTAATGATTACTCCCTAATCTGTATGCATTAAAAAAGTCACTGAGTCTTTTCACGTGCCTGATGTTGTGCTATGCATTGCAATGATCTGTGTAAAACACGTCACCTTGTTGTGTGCTCAGAACAGCACTAAGAGGCAGGCCCCATTTTACAGATGGAGAAACTAAGAGAGGGGAAGTCAGACAGCTGGTAAGTGTCAGAGCCCACCACCCAGATTTGTACCTGGATCTGAAGACTCAGTCTGAATTTTTGGCCACAGTACTAATGTGACTCTTCACTTTTTTGTAAAATTTTAAAGAAAAAATTTCACAATATAATATGGGTTGTCCATGAAAATCTTCTGTGAAGTGGTGCACCATGTTAGTTGTGAACAGAGCAGGTATTTCTCTCAGTGTGGTCCCCCCTGCTGGTGCATCTCATTGACACAGAGTCCAAAAGATCCCCTGATGAAACTGAAGTAGAGTGGAGTCTCCCTTTCTCTGCGTAACTCCAAGGAGGTTTTCCTCCTTCCTCTTCTTGGGTTCTTCTTTCTTTGGCTGGCTCCAGAAACCATCCATTTCCTATCCAGCACTCTGGTGTTGCTTGTCTTTACCAGAGACTGCAGGAGCTGGTAAGCTTGGCAGAGGGGGACTGAGCTGTATTCGTCTGTTTCTTCCTTACCCACTCCTTCTTACAGTTTTCTTATATCAGACGGTTTTGATACAGGTGTTTTGAATGAGTGAATGAACAACCAGGTGACCCCATAGCGTTTTGTCCCTAAATATCTGTAACAATCCCTGATTATGATTCATCTGCTGATATGTCCACCTAGAGCAGCCTTTATTATAATAGAGCAGGCACTATTAACATTTTGGGCTGCATAATTCTTTGTTGTGGGAGGCTGTCCTGTGCCCAAAAGGATGCTAAGCAGCATCCCCTGCCTCTCCTCCCCAGTTGTGACAACCCAAAGCATCTCTAGATGTGGCTACATGTCCTCCCAGGGTACAAAATCACCCCTGCTCAAAAAATACTGATCTAGAGCCAGATCTGCCAGACTACCCCCAGCCCTAGGAAGCCTAAGGATTCCAGAACCTGTCCTGTACTCTTTGAACAAGATATAATAATGAGATCCTACTATGGGATAGAACCTGTGCTGGGTCTGGGGCGTGGTGTTCATAGATCAGACATCTGCAAAGTGCCTCCTTTCATTGGTTCATTGGGTAAGCCTGTAGTGGTCGCCTACTGTGTGCCAAGCTGAAGCTGCAGTTAGCTCCGTGAACAAGGATCACCCTTCACCCAGCCCCCAAACTGCTCATGGCTTGGTAGGGGAGATCCACCATCAACCTGAATTTCCATTCAGTGTCTACTGCATTACTAGGAATATCAAAGGGGGAAGAGCTAAAGACTTGCTGGGCTGTTCATTCATTCCTTCCTTCCCCTAAAGCCATCAAGCCGGGTTCTTTTGCTTTCCTTACTTAACGGCTCACTGTCCCCTTTTGCAAACCAGGAAAAATAATAATGATAAAAGAAACGAATAAGCTCATGGAGTTGTGAGGATTAAATGAGATGATAAATGTAAAGTGCTTTGTACAGTGCCGGGCACAAGGTAAGTGCCCAATTAATGACGGCTGCTATTAATTATTAGTGACGAAATATGGAGTAGTAATAAGAACAGCACAGATTTTTTGAATAACTGAAGTGCATGCATAAAAGTGCCTTGTCTACAAAAAGGAATCAATAAATATTTACATACTAGAATCATACTCTTATTAAGGAAAATAAGGAGGAGTGATCCCTCAGACCAAAGGAAGAGGGTGTAAGTTCTCTTTCCTGGACCAGGTCCCCAGGGCAACTGATGTGTTCTGTTCAGGGTCCAGTCTTTTTATTTTTCTAAAGCCTGCAGGTATTTCTACCCGCCTGTCTTGACTTTTCTCTCCCCTGCTACCCACTATGTTAACCTGAGTGTCTGTTTCTCCGTCCTTTTCTGGGAAGCCCTCTTTACAATAGTCAGGGCTGATTTTGTCGCCCAAGGGACATATGGCACTATCTGGGGACATGTTGGCTGACCCCAGCAGGTGCCGTGTGCGATGGGCTTCGGATAGGTAGGCCAAGGTTGCTGCTAAACATCCTACAATGCATAGGACCATTTCCTCCAACCTCAAAATTATTCAAAATCTCCGTAGAGTAGAGGTGGAGAAGCACCGCCTTACATCTTATGGTTCGTAGGAAGCCCCCATTCCATTGCCTGGGATTAAGGCCCCAACACGCAAGCCCTTGCACTAAAGGTCCCTGCTGTGGGAGGTGTGCATGTGCGTGTGTGTCCACACCCAGCCAGGCCTGGCCCACTCCCTCCTGAGCCAGTCGGTAGCCTCAGCCAACTAGATCCCTAGGGCCAGTAGCCACATGGGCTTCTCCAGAGGGCTCTCCTGGCAGGCAAGTGTTGTGAAAACCTCTGGGGGCCTCTTTGCCTTTTCTAATTCTCCCTGGGAGGCTTCAGGATTTTTGAGACCTCATGAAACCAGACCCGAGAAGGTCTTTTATTTATTTATTTTTTAAGATTTTATTTATTCCAGAAAGAGAGAGAGAGAGAGAATGCAAGGGGAGGGGCAGAGGGAGAAGGAGAGAGAATCCCAAGCAGACTCCTCTCTGAGCACGGAGCCCGACATGGGACTCGATCTCACCACCATGAGATCATGACCTGAGCTGAAGCCAAGAGTCTGATGCTTAACCCACTGCGCCACTCAGGCGCCCCAAGAAGGTCTTTGTTTTTAAAGATGCTGTTGGGTCTCTCTCTGGAAGGAGGTGATCCAGCTATTGCACACAGGTGTCCACCGGTCCACGTCCCTGTGGAATCTGCAGGTGAGGTCGGGGCACACAGGTGACCAGGTGGTTTGGGACCAGATTCTTGAGAGCTCTGAGGGGTACCGGAGGTTCTGTGGTCTAAAAGATCTCCCAGTCTGCTCTGTTTCAGTGCAAGTCATTTCTACCATTAGTGTTACCTCTCGGGGGGTCTTTTGAAAAGTAAACAGCAGCTTACCCGATGATTGCCTGAGCTGGGAACTGTGCAAAGCACTTTGTGTGCATCTTTGAGGTGGGTGCTACTATTCTACCCGCTGCATAGATAAGGAGACTGTGATGCAGAGAGGTTGAGCAAATTTTTCTGGATTTTACAACCTCGAACTTCAAAGCCAAGATGACATCTTGGGGCTGTCTGATGCTAACTCAGCAGCACACTCTCCCGACAGGGATGCTTTGGTCTGATGGCCCTCATGTTGCCAAACTCTGCCAAACTGTGCGAGCTTGGGGGAATCACTCTACCTCTCTGGGCATCAGTCTGGGAGGTGGAGCCAGCGGATCAGCTACCCTAGCCCTGCATGGTCTTGACTGGGGTGTGTTTGTTTGAACTGATTATTTTCCACTGGGGGTAGCAGTGGCCCTTTCCTGGGCTCTGATCTCCACGAAGTTCGAGAGCAGAGAACAGAAGGCAGCAGGGCACCCCACCCCCTTATTTGATGAGAGAAGTGATTCTTTTCATGTGAATTCTGATTGCCTAGACCTCAAGTCCTTCCTTCTATCATTACTACCACTTTACAGACATCTGAGGCCTGGAACAGATGGCTGCCGTGGTATTTCCCACGTGGTAGGAAAGAGGGTCGGGATAGAAACCCAGATTTCCAAAGGGCAATCCAGGGCCATGAGCATTATTCAGTCAATGGCTTGTTTCTCCCCTCCCCCAACGATTTCTCCTTTCCACCTCATCGAAGGGTCAAAATGAATCAGCAGACACTTACTGAACCTCATCCACGATCAAGGCACTTGGCGAGGGGCTGGGGAGCAGGAAGATGAATCAGACTCAGTTCTTGCCCCAGGAGTTCAGTTGGAGAAGATTAAATATGAAACCAGGAAAAGATACGAGATGCCCCCAGGAAGGAAGAGTTTGCTGTGACCGGGCTTATCGGTGTAGATAAATACAGTGACTGCTGATTGTACATGTTCCCTGGAGAAATCCAGAAGTGGGGGAGAGGAGGAATTCTAATTTCTGCTCCAATGAGAAAACACCCTTCCCCTTCCTAGCTGGGAGGCTGTGGGCAAGTCACTTTACCCTTCCACACTATTCATGGCTTTTCTAATCTGAGACCCTCGGGGTCCTCAGAGGCTGACTTTGGAGAGTGAAGAGAAGGAAGATGAGCCAGTGTTGGGGACAAGACACCCTCTGCATCAGGAGGCCTGGTTCCGTCTTTAAATTTGCTGTGTGGCCTTGGGAAAGTTCCTGAACCTATCTGTTGCATCTCTCAATCTTTGAATTGAGAATTTTGTGTCCCTAGCCTCATTGACATTGGCCCGAGCTTCCTGGAGAACAGTGCTGGAGCAATCTGAGATATAATGATTCATATTTGGCAGACGTAGAGTTCTGTTCCCTTCTGAGGACAAACTGATTGTGAAGAGGGGAGGCCAACCAGAGACATATTCTTCTCCAGGAATGCAGAGCCTAAGTGGGAGTCCTGGGAGGGCTTGGTGGAGTTGGCCCATGGGGATTTAGGGTTGTTCTCCATACCCTGTTCTCATCTGAGGCTTGGACCGAGGAGAGACGGAAATCTCTCCAACACACAGGTAGATGTCCCTTGAGACTGAGTGTATTGTACAATTCTGGAGAGAGAAATCAGCAATGGGTCAATCAACAAACATCTGTTAGGAGAATAGCATGTGTCAGGCGTCGTGTGCAGTTTGCTGTGGGTGTGGAGAGGGATCTCGTAGCTTCTTCAGGGACCTCGAAGCTTAAGGAAAGGACTTAAGGAAGCTTAAGGAAAAGAATCCAGACCCGGTTCCTGGATGTCAGTTTCATCTGCCCACTGAACAGACTCCTGGGGGTGCCTACAGACCCCTCAAACTCAGTGTGATTGGTGCTAACTTGTCATCTTCTCCCTCCCATCCCTGCTGCCCCTCTGGCCACTGCCATCCACCCAGCTGCCCAAGCCAGAAACCACACTGGCTCCTTCTCTCTGGCTCCCCGCAGCCCCTCCCAAATCCCACCTTGTCTCTCACCTGCCTGAGGTCACAGCCTAGTTCAGGCCAGGCCACCTCTTGCCAGGACACTCAGCACCCAGCCATGTTCCAATTCATTCCCTACGGCCCAGCCAGAGTGATTTTGCCGTAGAACAAAACTGAGGAGGTGGCTCCCATGCTTAAAACCTTCCAGGTGTTTCCCGTTGCTGCCGCCAGGACAAATGCAATGCCTTAGCTGGTTTCCAAGCCCCTGTCTGCCCAGCCCCCACCAACCCCACTTACTTCCTCTCTTGCCTCCTCCCTCCCTCCAGTCCAGCTATCTTGAGCTTTGACTGGATTCATCAACACACTCTGTCCCTTCTGAGCCTGTTGTTTCTTTCATCTTAACTATTCTTCCTCTCCGACTTCCACTTGCTTCTCTTGATTTTCAGGTCGGCTCTTAGACATGTTTCCTCCGGGAAACCGTCATACTCCCGCTGACCACTTATATCTCTTCCCCCCACAGGGCTCTGGTCTCATTGAGGGCTGGGGCTTGTCCCCGAATCCAGCCCAGTGTACGGTGCATAGTAGATGCTGGGTGCATGGGTGCAGAGCATGGACAACCAGGGATCGGGCATTATTAGGGGGCGGGGAACCTGAAGATTTGGGGAGGAGAATTTTTTTTTTTGGTCTAGCTCTATTTAAATACGATTGATGTATAATACACTGCACATGTTTAAAGTGTACGATCTGATGCATTTTGACCTATGTGTACACCTGTATAAACCATCCCCGCAATCAAGATAGCGAACATAGCCATCAGCCTTAAAAGTCACCTCCTGTCCTTTTGTATCTCTTCTCACCCCTCCCACCCAGCCCCGTCCCCAGGCAACTAGTGCTCTGCTTTCTGTCACTACAGATGAGTTTGCATTTTTCAAAATTTTATATAAAGGGATTCATGCAGTATGTATTGTTTTGTGTCTGCCTTCTTTCATTCAGGGTACAGGGGAGCTGAATCTGAGCTGGGCTAGGAAGGATGGGGTATGACTCACAGAGGAAGCAGAGGGCATGTTAGGGGAAAAGACTAGTGGGAACAAAAACGCAAAGGCAGAAAAATGCAAGGTGACCAGACTAGGCTGGATCAAGGCTCACTCACTCACTCAATTCATCAAATATCTTTTTGAGCTCCAGCTTTGTGCTAGGCACTGTGATAAGGATGGGGCCAGAATATGGCATGTGGGGTCTTCTGTTTGCTCCTCTAGGTTCATTTTCCACCCTTCCCCCACCTGCTCTGTGTTCTGGGACGCTGACCTATATGGTGCATCCATGGGCTCTCTTCCCTCTGACTTCTGCTTGGGTTTGGCCAGTGGGGATCCTGGTGGGAGGTCAGAGGGGCGTTGGGCAGCTCTTCCCCTGGGCCCCCCCTTGGAGCCACAGCTCCTGCTGAGAGACCACCTCTACCGCTTGACAAGCTACCTTTCCAGGGGCTTCTTTGGGCATGTTGACCAAAGCTGATGCTCACTGCCTGAAGGCTTGCTAAAAAGCACCAGAAAATGGCCTGGTGAGGGGATGGGTGGTTTTCTGGAGTCCTTTCCCATTACCAACCTGGGAGTCTCCTTGGAGGACACTAGAGGCTCACTCCCCTCCCCGGGGGAAGATCTCTGTGCAAAACCTTCAAACCTGATTCACCCCAAGGTCTTTGCACAGAGAAGCTGGGTCTTCAGGGTTTCTGGGAACTGAGGTCCTTGCCCTACCTGCAAGAACAAGTTTTTAAAAAATATTTTATTTATTTATTTGACAGAGAGAGAGACAGCGAGAGAAGGAACACAAGCAGGGGGAGTGGGAGAGGGAGAAGCAGGCTTCCCGCGGAGCAGGGAACCTGATGTGGGACTCGATCCCAGGACCCTGGGATCATGACCTGAGCCGAAGGCAGATGCTTAACGACTGAGCCACCCAGGTGCCCCTGCAAGAACAATTTTTAAATGATCAGAAAGAGATTTCTGAATTTATATCCAGTTCTGTTCTGATCAGTATGCTTCTCCCAACAACATAGCCAGGCCTTGGTGCTGAAAATTCCTAAGGTGAAAGCACCTAATTGGAAAGTTCTATCTTTCTCAGAAGCACGGGTCCGATTGTTTGGGCTGGTCTGAGGTTTGTCATAAAGTCGGTCCTACAGGGCCTGTGACCACCCCATCCCCCCAAGTGAAACAGGACATATATTTGCTTTTCTCCTTTGGAACCAAACTACAAGCATCATGAAGAAAGGTCTCTGCATTTTTGGTGACTTCCGCTCATTACTGAATACTTTTCTAGACCACAAAGACTTGTTTTCATTTGGTGGGGAGGTGGTGCGGGAGTAGGGAGAGCTCCCTACATGACTATCGCTTTGAATAGTGTTGCTTCTTAAATACTCTTCTCTCTGATTATGGAAGGAATCCAAGTTCATGCTGGAACATTTTGGAGATGAAGCCAGATGTCAAAAATAATAAATGGGAAGTATCTAATCCAGAACAAGGATTTACTTCAATTAAATACTGGTCCTCCCATAGGAGGAGTGAAAGTAAGAAATGGGATTTGTTGAAGGGGAGGTACAGCCTGAAGACCTGAGGCTTTTGAGGGGCTGTGGTTTGATGGAGGAATTGGGTCTGTTCGGAGGGGCTTTGTGGGTCCAGTAAGGGCCAGTCACTGGAAAATAAGAGGGGGGCAGACTCAGCATCTGTAAAAGGTCTGTGTTGCCAACTGTTAGGGTTACTGGAAAAGGGGATGAGCCTCCCCATCACTAGGGGTCTGCAAGAGAAGGTTGATGGGATGTAGAGGGCATTCCAACAGTAATCCAACTAGGTCATCGATTCTCAGACGCCTGCAAATCACACAGATTCATTCATTTGCATAGGCACCTGATGTTTATTGAGCACCTACTATGTGCCCGGCCCTGGGCAAGGTGGCAAGGCCACCACAGCGACAGGACAGATGAAGTTCTGGTGATCACACAGCTCATGTCCTAGTCGGGGAGACAGACAATGAAGTGTACAAAAAGTACCTTTGTGTGGTGATCGGTGCCACAGAGTTAACCAACTCAGGTCATTGATGGAAAGGGACAGGACCTGGGGACCCACTTTAGCTGTGGGCCTCAGGACGTGACACTTAAGCTGAGCCTTGGGAAGATCCAGGGAGAGTGCCTTCTTGATAGACGAAATGGGAAGTGCCAAAGTGCTGGGGTGGGTGGTTGGCAGAAGAAGAGTGTGGGCCAGCCAGATGGCATGGGGCCCTGAGGGGACCTGGATCTTATCTACCTGCACTGGAATCATCAGAAACCCTGGGAATGGTGGGCCCAGACAGACCACTTTTCCATTCCATTGTCCTGGAGAGCCTGATGTGCAGCCAGCCAGCTCTGAGAGGCTCCAGACAGGATGAACTCCTCCTGCCACCTGTCTTTCTCATCCTTACTAGCCCTGTCCCCAGGGCAGCCCACGGTCTCTAGAATGAGGAGGGAAGGAAGCTAGGGGGAATCTGAGTACTTCCCTGTGCTCTTCTCATCCCCCATCCCCTTTGCTAGTCCCTAGAGGGAAGACATTTAAAGCAGGAGTTGGGCCATGAAAGTCATGATGAGGCCGACTGGTGACCTAGTGGGCGCAGCCCCTTCCGGCTGGGAGTTCTAGAAACACTTTCCTGCAGACCCGAAATGGGGCAAAGTGGTTCTCTTTGTGGGGGAGGGTCTGGACAAGGGTGGCAGGAGCCGAGGTGCAAAATGGAAACAAGGGGCCCTTAACAATGATTAAGAATTTTTAAGAGAATTTGAAGATGGTGATGGCAGAGCATTAAGGAAAGTGGGGAGCCCCGTGGGACTCCACAGTGTGCACGCGCAGGAAACCCATCCTGGAGAGAAGAGAGACATGAGGAGGAAATGGGAAAAGAGGAAGAGGGGAAAGGTGAGGGAGAAAGGAACGGTGAGCAAAAAGGAGGGGGAGGGTGGGACCCTGGGGCCGGGAATCCATGGCCTCCCGCAGTGACCTCTGCTAAGTGATGTCTAAGGGAACGCTTTCTGCTTCACCTACCTGTGCCAATGAATCCTCCCTGCAACCCCGGGGGTAGGTGCTCTTATGACTTGGGCTCAGCAGATAAGGAAATGGACCCAGAGAAGTGAAGTCACCAACCCAAGATCACACAGCTGGGAGGGCAGACCTGGCACCTGAACTCTCAGGTACGAGCCTGGCCTTGATGCCCCCAAAGCCGGATGTTTCTGCCACAGGGAAGGGTGTGGGGGCCACAGTCCTGGGTTTGAGCCCCAGCATTAATGCTGCCACTGGGACACCTTGGGTAAAGTGTTCTGGTCACTATGGTCTCTCGCCTGGACAAAGGCTATGGCCATCTCACGGGGTTTTTTTTTTCTTTACTGTGGCAAAATAAATCTAATATAAAACTTGCCATTTTAACCGTTTTTCAGCATCCAATTCAGTGTCCTCAGGTGCATTCACAGCAGTGTGCAGCCATCTCCTTGTCTAGTCCCGCAACACCTTCACCCCAGACCCTGCCTCTGAAGAAACAACACCCCACTTCCCCTGTCCCAGCTCCCGGTGGCCCCTGGTCTACTTTCTGTCTCTCTGGAGTTGACTCTTCTAGATAGTTCATGGCGGGGGGCCGGGGCACACAGCAAGTATCCTGTCGTGCTTGGCTTCTCTCACTCAGCGTCATGTTTCCGAGGCTCAGCCGTGCGGTGGCAGGCGTCCAGGCGTCACTCCTTTCCACGACTGGCTAGGATTCCGTTGTACGGAATGGGCCGCATCCGTTTACCCATCGGTGGTGGACTTCTCAGTGCTCTCCGCCTGTTGGCTGTTGTGAGTAGTATTGCTGTGAACATGTGTCTGCTGGAGTCCCTGTTTCCAATTCTTCTGAGCATCTACCCAGGAAGCAGTGACTTTTGTTAGTTATTGTTTTTTAAGGATTTTATTTATTTATTTTTTTAAGAGCAAGAGAGAACCATGAGCAGGGGGGAGGGGCAGAGGGAGAGGGAAAAGGAGGCTCCCTGCTGAGCGGAGAGCCCAACTCAGGGCTCGATCCCAAGACCCTGAGATCATGACCCGAGCTGAAGGCAGACACTTAACTGCCTGAGCCACCCAGGTGCCCGGAAGCAGTGATGTTTTTCATGTAAGTCAGATCATACCACTTCTTTTCTGTGAGTTCTCCGTTATATTGACTCCCCCTGCAGTTGAATAAAATCTGAGCTGATCCCATGACCGGCTCCTCCCTGCCCCACCGCCCTCCTTCCCCGTCCCTAACCCACTCCTTCTGCCCCGGCAAACTCCCCCACACTCCCTGCCCCAGGGCCTTTGCACTGGCCACTCTCTCTGCTCGTGAAGGGGGCTCCGCTCCTCACTTCACTCAGGCCCCGGCTCAAATGTCAACTTCCCAGAGAGGTCGTCCCTGACACCCTGTCTAGAACAGCTTCCACCCCACTCCCATCACGCCCCATCCCTTTGCCCGGTGCTCTTGGCTTCAGAGCCCTTCCTGTCACCTACGAGTCTGTCTCTGAGTACCCTCTGTCTCACCTCCTAGAATGCAACTTTAGGTCAATCCTTGTGTCTCCCAGCCTCGCCCAGTGACCAGCACAAGGGACCCACTCATTAAATATTAGGATGAACTGATTGAATTTGCTGACATATGACTGCTTTTGACCTTTCAAAAATGGCCATTCCGAAAGGGCCAACCTAATATTGAATGAATGAATGAAATGAAAGCATGCCTCCTCTCTGAACCTCTGCCTTCTCATCGGCGAGGGGTGGGCAGTCATGACTGAGCAGGGGCAGGGATTGGGAGGCCAGCCCCCCCAGACTGGCTGCAGCCGCCCCTCCGTGTGGGAGGGGCTGGTGGCGGGACATCCGTGGGAGGCCCTGCGGCTGGAGATACGGCGTGATGAATGGATGGCCGAATAGGTCCTAGGAGGAGACGGAAAGGATGGGCATGACACTATTTAGCTGAGGAATGACCTCCTGACACTCTTCAAATAAATGCAGGACTTGTTATAGAGATGGGGAGGGAGCTGCTCTGAGCCTGGCATGAGAGAACAAAACAGACCTGCGCTGCGTGCGCGTGTGCGCGTGTGCGCGCGTGTGCGCATCGGTCCATCTGTATGCGCATGTGTGCATCCGTGTGTGCTCTGTGCGTCTGTCTTCTTTGTGTGTCTGTGTGCCTGTCTGTGTGTGTGTGTGTGTGTCTGACAGCGCCTATTGATGAGTGCGTGTCTGATGGCGTCTGTCTGTCTTTACGCGTTTCTGTCTGCCTTTGTGTTTCTGTGTGTCTGAATATGTCCTTCTTTATGTGCGTCTGTCTGTGTGTGTCTGGCTTTGTGTGTGTGTGAATGTGAGACCTGCCTGGATGCATAAAAGGAGCTTCTCGGTATCGCTCGAGCTGGTCACTGTCCATTTTAATTAAACATTCACCTACTGTGTTCCAGGCACTGTGATCCGTGCAGGGAATGACCTGAGAGTAAAACTGAAACCTCAACCCTGGGGGTAGGGGGTGGGGCAGAAAGCTCTCAGCGCCCCTTGGATTCCGACCAGCAGGCAAAGGGTGATGTATTAACCACCCTGGTGGTGACTGACCACTAACCGGGTGTCTCCAGTACTTCCTGTGGATGTTTTAAAATCTCGTTTCTACTCCTGTGAAGTGGGCACTATTATTATTCCCACCTGGCTTATAGGGACGCTGAGGTACAGAGAGGGAAATCACTTGCCCAAAGTCACACAGCAAGCCGGTGTTGAGATGAGGGAGTTGGTCAAACCCCGGAGGCTGGACTCTAGAATTCACGTTCTTTTTATTCATACTCGAGATCTTTACTGATTGACAGTAAGGGCAACCACTTGGGAGAATTATTATCCCCCCCCCAAATTTCCAAATATCTCTTGGTTTGGAAGGAGAGTTAAAAAAATAACGAACCGGCCCCTAAATTTATACATAACTGCGCCAAGGGCTGCATGGGTGCCCACTGCCAACAGACAGAAGATGTCCCCCTTCTGTGGGCACCTGTGGGGCTGGAGCATCCAGGGCAAGGACCCCCACTTACTATAGTCCAGATAGCAACCCGGCAGGGGATGCTAGGGAAGAGCACCAGGTGGGAGAAGTCAAAGTGGCCTTTGGAGAAGGAGGGCCAGTCCTGAGCAGGTGCTTAGGCCAGGTGGGCTTAATCAGTCGGAGGCAGAAGGGAATTTCAACTCCCAAGACTCTGAGCCAAGGGCCTGCCTCACAGAGTGGTCTGAGGATGACCTGTATGCAGTTCCCTGGGATACTGGTTAAAGATGAAGATTCCTGGGCCCACCTAGGCCCAGACTCTCTGAAGGGGGTCCCAGGAATCTGTATTTAAACAAAGGCTCCAGGTGACCACAGACATTTTGGGTGCCGAGAAAACCCAGGGGGAGGTTAGGTAGTGCCAGATCACGGATGGCCTTAATGTTAATGCTAAGTTTCGATTTTGTCCTGAGAGCCATAGGGAGCCATCGAAGATGTTTGAGCAAGGGAGGGACCTGGCTTATTTCTCTGGTGGTGCAGGGAAGGCTGGTTGGAAAGAAATAAGACAGCAGGCCAGGAGAACCACTATAGAACAAGGGTGCAACAATTCATGTGAGAAATAATAGGGCCTGAACTTGGACAGAGAATTCTAGGGAGGAGACAGAAAGGCATTATGCAGGGCATCTGTGGCACTGGAGAAACTGTGAAAGGTCCTGCCTTGTATGGAGGTCAGGGATGGGGGACACATGTCTTGATCTTCCAACACAGGGCCTTCTTCCAAGTTTAGATGCATACATTGAATTTCACCCAACCAGAGAAGGCTTCCTGGAGGCGGTGATGCTACCCCCAGATCTCAGTGAGGGGTAAACCCAAAGAGAAAAGAAAAGGGATTTAAGGAGAAATGGTCCAGTGTTCAAAGCCACTCCCTCCCAAGGCGCTTCTTGCATCCAAGGCATTGGGAACTTCTCCACCGAGTTTCCGAGACCCCTCCTGGGTGTGTGTCTTCCATCAAGACGTGGAGAAAGTTGATTAGTGTGGGCGTCAGCCAGGACTGGCGTTTCTAATTAACACGCAGGCAGGGAGAATGCCTCTTCTTCCAGAGTCTGTATTCAGCTGATTGAATATCAGGGCTCAGGCTAAACTATGAATCGTGTGTCAAAAATAAAGCCTGCGCTCTCCTCTTGTTAAAGGAGCAGCGTCCCCATTTCCAGCCCTCTGCCTCCCCGTCAGCGGGCACGCTGCTTTGAGCCCGGTGTGGGGACTGGGGGCTCCAGGTAGGGATGAGGAGGGAGAGGCACTTGGGGTGTGGGGAACAGCAGGCTCGGAGTGGGAAAACACCGGAGGAAGGTGGAGAAGAGCCCCAGGTGGGTTTTCGGGGGCTGCTGGGTTCAGGAGGAGAAGGAAGGGAATCGGGCCATAAAAAGAAAGGCGGCTTGCTGTGGCGGGAGAGAGAGAGGGGGGCGAGCAAACACAGGTTCATTAATCTGTAGTTCGTCTGCCTTTTCTGTTAGGAGGATGAACTTGATGAGTTAATTAAGTCGCAGTCTGTAAAACCAGTTTATTTGCATAGCAAACTCCTGGGCCAGTGTGCTGTGAGTTGAGTGTGTACGAGCAGACAATTCGGGGGAAATTACAGCCTCATTAATATGCTAATCTGGTTGCAGGCCTGGAACGGAGTTTTGGGTTGGTGGTGCTCGGGGGTGGTGGGTGTTTGGTTGCTTAGCAACCTTTTTCTCCAGGTAACCCTTCTCTGGCTTGCCCTTGATATCCCCCAAAGGATTGCAATGTGGAAGAGGAGGTAAGCGGGGGAAAGCATTCTGCTGTCACAGAACAGTGAGCAAAATAAAAGGCAAACACACACACACACAGTCACACACACATCCACATTATGCCGGGTGTCTTTACAAACAGGCCTGGGGAGGGGGCAGGGGAGGCGGTGTGAGCGCAGCAGACAGACACCAATATGCAAATGCCGTGCGTGGTCTGTGGAAACAGACACAGGGGTAACACCCTCCTACACACACACACACACACTCGCGTGTGCACACAAGCACAATTGATGCATGGGTTTTGTTTAACAAATAAACCCACATAATGAGATCCTCAGTTTATATAGTAACACATGTTCTATGTAATATCCTCCCAGCACACTCACACACACACACACACTCACAACACAACCACACACTCACCCACACACTCACCCACACAACCATACACTCACCCCCACACACACCCACACACTCTCACACACACGTCACACACGCACGTGCCCATATCCTGTGCGCAGTCTTTGCCAATAACACAATACATACAAATGCATTAAACACAGTGTGTGATATTCGGATTATGCAAATGATAAATAATAATCAACTATGAAATGCACACACACACACACAAACACACACACATTCATGAAGCAGTCAGAAAAGCAAACCAGAGCTACATATGGCAGCATGGTGGCCCTAAAAAGATTTTATGCAAAAAAGTAGGGAACAGTGGAAGATGTGTACAACTGTATCATCTATGTAAATTAAAAACAATGCTATAGTCCCTCAACAGTGGACTGGATGAATACACTGTGGTACCGTCACAGAGTGGAGCACTACTCAGCAATTAAAAGGAATGGACTGCTGATTCAGGCTTAGCACAGAGGAATCCCAGAAACATCCTCCTAGGTGAAGGGAGCCAGACACAAAAGGCTGTATATGGTGGGGTCCCATTCATACGAAAGTCGACAACAGGTAAAACTAATCGATAGGGACAGAAAGCTGGGGGCAGGGAGGTAGAGTTAGGTACAAGGAAACTTTCTCTAGGGTGATGGCAACGTTCTATGTCTTGAGGTTACATTGTTCGTATACATACATTATACATACATGTATAAATGTATACATTTATCAAAATTTACCAAATTAGATACTTAAAACAGGGTACATGATTTTACTGGGTATAAATTAGCTTCACTAAAGTTTATTTAAAACAAGATTTTATTGGGGCACCTGGGTGGCTCAGTGGGTTAAGCATCCAACTCTTGGCTTTGGCTCAGGTCATGGTCTCGGGGTTGTGAAATCGAGCTCCACGTTGGGCTCCAGGTTCAGCGTGGAGTCTGCTTCGGATTCTTTCCCCCTCTGCTCCTCCCTCTGCCTTCACTCTCTTTCTTTAAATAAATAAATAAATAAATAAAATCTTAAAAAAACCCCAAACCCAAGATTTTATTGCAAATAATAAAATATAAAACAAAAATGATACTTAAAATTTTTATTTTTACATATTTTATTTTATCTTTTGGAAGATTTTATTTATTTATTTGGAGAGAGAGAGATATTTGGAGAGAGAGAGATAGAGTGAGAGAAAGAGCGTGAGAGGGGTGAGGGGCAGAGGGAGAAGCAGACCCCCACTGAGCAGGGAGCCTGATGCGGGACTGGATCCCAGGACTCCAGGATCATGACCTGAGCTGAAGACAGACCTTTACTGACTGAGCCACCCAGGCGCCCCTAAAGATTTTATTTTTAAGTAATCTCCACACCCAGTGTAGGGGCTTGAACTCACAACCCTGAGATCAAGAGTCGCACGTTCCACTGACTGAGCCAGCCAGGTGCCTGATACTTAAAACATTTTTAATGACTATATATGTATATATGCCTCTATGTCTCTATCTCTGTCTGTTTCTAGGTATGTATGTATGTATGTGTCCTCTATCCACTGGACATAAATAGAGGAGTAGGTACCTGCAGTGGGGAGGAAAAGGAAATTGTGATGGGCGATTGTGGTAGACTGGATCGTTGTTCCCAATTCCCCACTCCCTCTTGGTATAAAATTATACTTCTCCACCTTTGCCATATCTTCAGTGTGGTGGGGTGAACTTCCCTGCCCCTTGACTTTGAACTTGACCATGTGACTTGACCAACAGAATGTTAAAGGATGTGATACAAGCAAAGGCTTTAAATGTGCCTGTGGGGTCTGCCCTCCTCTCTTGCGCTTTGATGATCTGCCGTGATAAGTTCATGTCCCGGGCAGCTGCTGGGGCCCATGGAGCAGACCTATGCCCTTCGCGGAGCCTGGAGCCAACCTGCCCCCGCCCCGTGCCCCCTGGCTCAGCCTGGCTTAACCCTCTGGCTCAAGCCCCCAGGCTCAGCCTGGCTCAACCAAACCATAGCCAACCTGCAGACCCACGTTTGTGGGGGAAAAAAAATTGTAAATTTGTTGCTGTGGGCCTCTGGGATTTTGAGGTTTTTGTTACACAGCAGTAACTGACAAGCACAGGGACAAAGGGAAACATAATAATAAAATAAAAAGCCAAAGGGGAGCCTGGCATGAAGAAATGATAACATACCCTAGGGATTGAGAATAACCAACTTGATTTCAGTCCTTGAGGTTAAGAACACACCAACCCACCCAGGTTCACGGGGGACCTTCCCTTCTTGGCAGAGCAACCGGCCCCAGATTCTGTCTTTCCTCATCCCAAACTGGGAAAGTCCGCCCTTCCTGCTCACATCCTGGGGTACCTAATCTTATTGTCTCTAGCGCTAGGGGAGGAATTAACTTGCCCACGTCTGTTGGATCCACCCCACAATGCCTCAAAACCACATTCCTTTGACCCCCAGGGCCTGATTTCTCTCCCTGCGTGATAGGCTGTTCTGATGGCTGGATCCTATTTACCCTTTCGAGACTCAGATCAAATAGGCACCCAGGAACTATTTGCTAGGGTCACTTCCCCCACGAGCCACACACTGTGCTCAGTGCTTCACGCATAACATCCCCCTTTATCTTCCGAAGAAACTTGCGTGCTGGGGAGTATTGCTATCCCCACTTCACAGATGGGAAGCGGAGGCCAGAGCAGGGACATCATTTGCCCTGGGTCATGCAACTAGCAGGCCATGGAGCCCTATGAATCTGACCCCCAGGTCTAGGTCCAAAATTAAAGAACTTTGCTTCCAGATGCCTTTGAGGATTTTCTTTTCTGTTGGGTGTTTCTGCCCTACTAAGATGGCAGCAGGAGTCAGGGAGACCTTTCTGTGATGGAAACCTTAATGTGCTTGAACCTGAGAACGTCACCTTGGGGAAGGGCTTTGTCCCTTAAGAAATTATAAATATTTCATTTTCCCCTCTTCCCTCCCGCCTTGTCAGTCGTGAGATGGAGTTATCGACGGGGACCTCGGTGATGGACAGATTGGCGGGGTTCTGTATTGATGAGTTAATAGATTGTTGGCTTTTTTTTTTTTTCATTCTCTGAAAAAAAGAAGTCTTGACAGCTGTTTTCATTGTGGTGGGGGTGGGTGGGGGCCGCTGCAGAAGGTGATGGAAAGCAAGGCCTGGGTCAGCGTGGTGCCCGTCAGACAGTCATGTCAACTCGACCTTCAACGTTTATCCTGAATCTGACAAGCTCCTGCCCTCTGCACGGCTTCCCCTGGTCGGACGCCCCATCTTCTGTGGGCTTCTCACTATAGCAGTCTCCTCCCTGGGCTCCCAGCTCATCCTTGACCCTCAGTTCCTTCGGCACCAACGGACAGAGCTGTCGCAAAGCATAAGCCAGATGCTGTCATTCCCCTGCCCCAAACCCTCAGATCACCCCCATCATAGCTGAATCCCAAAGTCCTAACTGTGGGGCCCAGTTCCCTCTGTCCTTACCCCTTCCTGCCTCTGTCCTTCTGCTTGCTTTGCTCTAGCTACAGCCTCCTTGATGTTCCTCAAACTCCCCAAGCATGAGTCCATCTTGGGGTGTCTGCCCCTGCCGCTCCCTACCTGGTTTGTTCTTCCCGCAGCTGCCCACCTGACTCTCACCTATACCTCCTTCAGGTAAAGGTGACCTGCACAGCCTTCCCTGACCGCCCTGCGTAAACATCCCCGTTCCCCAAAGTGTTGTATTTTTCTTCATGGCACTTATAACTTCTTGACATTATTCATACAGTTATCGATTTGTTCACTGTTTCTCTCCATAGAACGGAAGCTCCATGAGGGCAGAGCCTCTGAATGACATGTTCACAGCGGTATTTTTATTTCCTAGAATGGCATCAATAAATTACAGCCCACGGACAAAGTCAGCTTGCAGCCTGTTTTTTTCTTTTAATTTTTTATTGTTATGTTAATCACCATACATTACATCATTAGTTTTGGTTGTAGTGTTCCATGATTCATTGTTTGTGCATAACACCCAGTGCTCCAGGCAGAACATGCCCTCTAGCCTGTTTTTATAAATAAAGTTTTATTGGAACACAGCCATGCCCATTTATCTCTGTCTATGGCTGCTTTTGTTCTACAGTTGCAGAGTTCAACAGAGATAGGTAGGGTGTGCAAAGTCAAAATATTTACTATCTGGCCCTTTGCAGAAAAAGTTTGTTGTCCCCGACCTAGAACACTGCCTGACACAGAGCAAGTATTCAAAATTTATTTGTGGAATGAATGAACGAGTGAACGAATGAATGAATGAATGCATATATATGAGACCTAACCTTTTTAAGGATCAGACTCTGACCAGCAGGTTAAGTAACTGGGCCCTATAGCCATGTGTAATCTAATCTTTGCCCTGTGGGAAACAGATCCCCTTGTATCCTCCTTCCTAAAGGACTCCCATGTCCTCCAGAACTCTCTGGGGTGCAAGTAACAGGAAATCCAACTTGATTGACTTGATCTGGAAAAGGTAATTTGTTTGCTTGTTCACTGAGAAGTTGAACGTAGATTCCTTCAGGCAAAGTTGGATCCAGGGGCTCATCCTCCTAGATTCAAGGCCAGAGAAAGGGAGAGTCTCTACTTTTCCTGGGATCGTGATCTTGGATAAGTTGATTACCTTTCAGAATCTCAGTTTTCTCATCTGTAAAATGGGGGGAACAATGGTCCTTCCCTCATAAGGTAGCTGCATGGGGGAAATGAGTCAATCCAAGTCAGGTAGGCTGAAGAAAAAAATGTCCCTGGAACCTAATCCTTGGAACCTGTAAATATGTTAATTTACATGGCCGAAGGGGCTTTGTAGATGTGGTTAAGGATCTTGAGATGGAGAGATGATCCTGGATTATCCAGGTGGGTCCCAATGTAAAGGTAAGAGTCCTTATAAGAGGGAGGCTGGAGGATGAGAATTAGAGAGGGGGATGTGAGCACAGACGCAGAGGTCAGAGGTCAGAAAGAGGGAGGGACACAGACAGACAGACAGACAGACAGGAGAGAAAGCTGCTGGCATTCTACAAGGAGGAGGGGGCTATAAGCCAAAGAAAGCAGGTGGCCTCTAGAAGCTAGGAAAAGTAAGGAACAGATTCTGCTCTAGAGCCCCCAGAATAAAAGCAGTGCTGCTAACACCTTGATTTCACCCAGTGGGACTCATGGCATATTTCTGACCTACAGAATTATAAGATAATCATTTTCATGTTGTTTTACAGCAGCCTTAGGAAACTCACACACCAGGTAAAGCTCTTATTGCTGTGCCTGGCACGTGGTAAGCCCCTGGTAGATGTCAGCTGCTATTATTATTAGTCGAATATTACAATCTCCCCCTCTTTTGCCATTTGGGCTCTTTGGATCAGCCCAGCTATTTTAGATAAAGTCCCCAGGGTAATTCCCAGTCCCTGAAACTGTGTGAAGTCCCCGGCATGGGCCAGGATTAGGGTTGGCTTCCAAGAGCCTTATCTAGGACCCACGGCTGACCCAAATCTGCCCCTCCTGCCTGAAAGCTACCTCCTGCCTCCCCAGCCAGCGAGCTCTCCTCCAACCAAGCGTCTCTGCCACCACTTTCCCCGCCCTCCCACGCTGTCCCCTGGAATCCCCTCCCCACTAAGCCATTTTAAGCCACGCCCCTTCCCACTCCCTATTGATCTTCAACCTGGTACTCCCTGAAAGCACTGTGTGGCAGGGGCCCAATATATTCGTCAGGTCTTTTGTCACCATCTGTCCCTTTGCTCATTGAGGTCAGCAGCAGGATCCCCGGCCTGCTGAAGGTATAATCTCCGGCTTCTCCAAGCAAAAGCTTTCAGTTCCTCCTCTTCCCGATGGTGGAATGTTCTCTCGCATCAGTGTGCAGGGACCATCCTTCTGGTGCTACTGCTGATGGCTGAGGCGGGAGGCTGCTGCCGGAAGGGGATGCAGTTTCTATATACGTGTATTCATTTATTTCACACTCCCTCATATGACATTTCCTCCGTGCCAGGTACTATGTGTTGAGTGATATCCACGTATTAACATTTAATTTTCACAGCAACGCTGTGGATGGGTGTGAAGATCCTCTCCATTTTCAGATGGGCACAGAGAAGTTAGGTAACTTGCCCAAGGTCACACAGCGGGCCAGGGGTGGAGCTGACATTTGAATCCAGGCAGGATGTGTGTTTGACTATTACCCTCTATGCCTCTCATTCAAGAGTAACGAGTTCTTCTCCCGCCTTATGCCTACCCTGCCTGGTACTCTCTGGTTTTCCATAATCCCCCCCAGGCAGGGCCCAGCTGCCCAGAACTTCCCCGCTGCTCTCCAAACTTGTCCCTGTTACTGTCACTGGCGTTTTGCAACCTGCCACGGAGGGGCTGGTCTTCCCGACGACCCTGGGGAGCAGGGGCTGTGATCATCATTTCCCTGCCACAGACGAGGAAGCCAAAGTTCAGAGAGGTGAGGCCACACTGCTTGCCCAAGGTCACCCACCTGGGAAGTGACCGAGTCGGGACTTGAACACTGGCGTTCTGGCTCGGAAGCCTGGACCTGGACTCTGGTGTCCGCCCCCCCTCCCCCCCGCCCCGCCCGTGCTCCGGGAGGGTCACTGTGTTTGCTTCCAAGGACTGCTGTGACAAAGAACCACAAAGTGGGTGACTTAGAACAACAGAAATCTATTGCCTCCGGTATGGAAGCCGGCAGTGCAAAACTGAGGTGTCGCCGGGGTCCTACTCCTTCCGCAACCTGCAGGGGAGAACCCTCCCCGGGCTCCTCCAGTGTCCGGTGGCTGCCTTGGGAGACCGTAAGCGCTATGAGGGCAGGGGTCGTATCTCCCCAGCGCCTGGCGCTGATGAGAGCAGGCACTCATCAACACTCGAATGAATGAAGGGCCACCTCCCCACCCCAACCAGTACGTCAGCCCTCCTAGGACCAGAGGGTGAGCTGATTTGTCAGGAGTCCTGAACCTATAGCAGAGCTGTTCACACTTGGGCATGTTGGGTCCCTTGCGCAGCTGCCAGCCCTGCAACAGTGAAAGTATTAAATCCCATTACGAATTGGATTTTAATCTCTGTAAACCCTGCCACTAGAGGGTCAGAAGAAGCAAGAACCCCTCCCTTCCTTTTTTCTTTCCTTCTTCCAGATACAGACTTTCTGATCTTCCCCACTAAGTTAGGGGGTGGGAACTGATGGCCAAGGGAATTGGCTAGTCCCCACCTGCCCACCCGCCCATCTAGTCACAGACAGGAGCCTGGGGGCAGGGCTGGGGGCTCTCGTGAGGGTGGCGGTCTAATGAAGGAGCCCGAGTTGCCCTTTGGCATGAAGATGCTGCTTCTCAGTCGGGGTCTCTTAGGATCCATGTCAGGGCTCTGGGAGGGTACAGTGCCACGGCCATGTTCCAGGTCCGGTGCCGCGTGTAGATCTCCAGCGCGGCCACGACAAGCCCCCATCAACTTTGGACTTTCCATCTGACCCTCCCTTCCTCTCCTCCTCTCCAGTCTCCTCTCTATACAGCAGCATGGTTCCTGCCCACAGAAGCCAAAGGTCGGCAGAGGGAGAAACTGAGGCAACGAGTAATTCTGTATCTTTGCAGAGGGTCCCGAAAGCTTGGGGAAGTCAGGACAAGCGGCACCAGCTCCCTCTTCTGGATCTCTTTTGCCCAAGCTCCTATCACACCAGAATTGGAGAGATGCCTTCCCTTGCTCCCCCTGCTGAGCGAGGATGGGCAGGAGGGTCTGCAGGGCTGGGGGACAACTGTTCTAGAATGGCCTCTAGAACACTGGGGGACGCTGCCACAGGGGAGGAGGCAAGAACTTGGTCATGAATTCAGGAGGTCAGAGCTCAGCTTTCCTTCTGACTGACTGGTAACCTCAGGCTTTCTCTCACCGGGCCTCAGTTTCCCTGTATGCAAATAGGGAGGCTGAATAGACACCCTGGGAGGTAGAGGTGGGGGAGTTACAGGTCAGCCCTCCCTTCTGTCTCCCCAGCGGGCTCTCTCTCCGAGAACTACCATTTATTTCCTGAGGCGCTGGGGGCCCAGGAAACCCAGGGCGAGCCCCACCCCCACATGGAGCTGGGATGGGGCCTTCCCAAACCACAAAGAAGAGGAATATTCCTCCTTCACCAGGACCACCTCGATTTGCATCCTAAAGCCCAGCCCTTCCTGGATGGAGCTGGGCAGGGGTGAAGGGGTTAATAGACCCAACTGGCCCCCTTTCCCCAGAGGCCCCCCACCTCCAGGTGGGGCTGCCCTGACAAGAGGAATGAGTTAGGAGGGCTCCATCTGGTCTCCAGTGGGCCCTGCCTGCAGGACTTAGAGTGACTGACAGGTCACAGCAGGCCTGGCTGAGGGACACAGCATGGATGGAGGCGGGCTGGGGGTGGGGCTGAGGGTGTGGGGGGATCTCCAGCAGGTCCAGACTGGATTCCAGCAGGAGCAGAGGACTCCTGAAGTAGACATTTAGAATCGAGTCTTGGAGCCCGCTTCTTGAGGGCTTTTGCTCATTCATTTAACAAACACATAGGGCACCCCTACTATGTGCCAGGTGCTGCGGGAGACACTGGGGATGCATCAGGGACAGCAGAGATGAAAATCCGGACATTTTAGCGGTAGTTGCTTCTTGGTTTCTCTCATTGCCATGTCATATTCCATTGTGTGAATAAGCCCTATTTGATTTACCAATTCTGCTGTTGATGGGTATTTGGGTAGTTTCCGGTGCTGGGTGTCCATCTTGGGCTATGTTGTCCCCTTGACCCTCACCCCCATCTTTCCTAAACCCAGAGATGGGCCAACCCGGCAGTGGCCAGTAATCCATTGGCCAGAGCGGAGGAATGGCGCCCCTCCAGGCTGGGCCGAGTTCTCCCTTAGCCCGGGTCTCCTCCTCCCCCGGTGGGCTCCCCATTCTCCAGCACCTTCGTGGCATCTGAGTTTGCAAGGGGCCTCGGAGCCCTGGCCGGGCAGCCAGCTGGTGTGGGAGCCTTCCAGCCGAGCCCACGTCCCTGGCGTGCCCCAAGGTGCCCAGCTCGGAGCCCAGCCCACGAAAGGCAGGTGTTGGGCAGCAGTGTTGGCCCATATGGACCAGTGTGGGGGCCCCCCCGGGAGGAGGATGAGAAGAGGGGTTGAAACAACAGAAAAGTTGGCGGGGGTGGTGGGGGTGGGAAGCAGAGCTCCGTAATTATAGAGGAAGAGGCAGTGATAAAATGATAATGGGCGCGTTTTGACCCGGGCTAACCGGTTCTGGAGCTGTGAAGTAACTCGGAGACTTGTGATGGAGGGCAAGGGGCCGCCGCCCGGGCTGCAGCTGAAATGGTGCTTTCACAAACAAGACATAAATTGGATGCAAACATCTAATTAACCTTCTCCCTCAGTTCCCTCCGCAGAGGGGGAGGCAGCCCTCCCAGGGCTCCCAGCCTTCCCTCAGGGGATGGATTTGGGGGAAGGGAGAGGAGGGGAGGCGGTAGGAGGGAGAGGAAGCCAGGCTTTTTTTTTTTTTTTTTTGCTAGTTCCCCTCCGGGCAGGGGCTGAGCTAAACCTCCAGCCGGGTTGGTTTTCTCCGGGGCCTCAGGCTGGATCTGAGATCTGCATTCCTGTTTAATAGGCCTCAACACGCTAGGCCAGCCCACATTATTTGCTAAGGCTAGGTATGTGGCCCTACAATCAGGAAAAATGGACAGTTTGGTTTCTGGTTTTCTCTTTCGGTTGGGGATTCGGCACTGCAAAGCTTGCTCCCCGCGGGAGTCTCCCCGACCTTGGAGTCTCCAGGACACAGAGCACGGGGGCCATCGGACGTGGCAGGTGTGAGGGCATGCATGTGGAGTTACCCCAAACCTGGGCAAGCCCAAACTCCATCCCTGGCAGCTGTGTGACCCTGGGTGCCTTAGCCCCTCTGCCTGAACTGCATTCATTCACTCAACAAATTACATCCCCACTGTGTGTCAGGCATTGCTCTAGGTGCTGGGACTATAGTAAGTGATAAAACAGATAAAAAAACCCAAAACCCTAAAACCCTTCTGTCTTCCTGGGGCTGAGAAGGCTGTGTGGGCGGTAGGCAAGGAGACAGACAATGAGGGGCAAACTGGTCTTTATCCTTTAAGATGATGGTAATACTGGGCTACTCCTCAGAATTTGTTTCTTTGTTTCTTTCTTTTTTTCCTTAAGATTTTATTTATTTATTTATTTATTTAAAGATTTTGTTTATTTGACAGAGACAGACACAGCGAGAGAGGGAACAGGGGGGAGTGGGAGAGGGAGAAGCAGGCTTCCCTCTGAGCAGGGAGCCCGATGCGGGGCTCGATCCCAGGACCCTGGGATCATGACCTGAGCGGAAGGCAGACTCTTAACCGACTGAGCCACCCAGGCGCCCCCCTTTTTAAAATTTTTTAATTTTAATTTTTTTTTTTACTACTCAGACTTTGATTGACTGGGTTTAGTATCGTTTGATGATTCTTGCCTGCGCCCATTATGAAGATACTTCCCAAATGCAGATTTTCTAACTCCAGTCCTCCGTCTACACTTACTCATTGGCTTTATACTGTAAATAAGAGAATTCCTTATGTATTTATGTATTTATTTATCTATCTGTCCATTCATTTATTCATTGATGTATTTACTATGTCAGCATGGGCTTAGGATTCTTATTCACTGGCCAATAATCCTTTACTATCCCTAGGTAGTTTGATGTTCAAGTTGTCCTAGCTTTGGCCAATGGGAGCCCTTCAAGTGGACTCCTGTGCCTTTTGGACAGGACCCCTTCCACCTCCATTCCTTGAACACCTCCTTACTATCTTACACAGGCAGATATTCCAGACTGACTTCACCCTGTCCCTGCCCCAGACCTAAAATCAGCCATTTCTTTTTTTTTTTTTAAAGGTTTTATTTACTTATTCATAAGAGACAGAGAGAGAGAGAGAGAAGCAGAGGGAGAAGCAGGCTCCCCGCCGAGCAGGGAGCCCGATGCGGGGCTCGATCCCAGGACCCTGGGATCATGACCCGAGCCGAAGGCAGACGCTTAACCATCTGAGCCACCCAGGCGCCCCTAAAATCAGCCATTTCTTCAAGGAGCCCTAGTTCCTTTTAGTGGGGAAGGGGATGTAGAAACCACAGTCTGGGCTCCAGGTGTGCTCACTGCTCTTGGGGTGTCACTTAATGTAGGCGCTTTCAGAGCACCTAGCTGGGTGCCTCAGTTTCTCCACCTGTTAATGAGAGACAATAATCCCTACCTCCTAAATTGTATGAGGATTAAATGAGTCTGTATCTGAAATATGCTTAGAACCATGTCTGGCCCGTAGATAACAAGAGACAAATGGTTGTTAGGTAAATAAGAAATACTTACAGGGTGTTAGATAGAGAAGTGCTCCAGAGAAAAAGAAACTGTGGGAGGTGTTCCAGTATTGATATAGGATGATCAAGAAAGGCCCTGACATTGGAGAATGACATTTGAGTAGAGACCTGCAGAGGTGAAAGGGAAGAAGGCCGAAGGAACAGCTAGTACAAAGGTCCTGGGCATACCTGGCCTGAAAGTAGACACTAGCTCCCTAGACTCCAGGGAAACCAAATTTCTAAGTTAGAGGCATCATGTTTTTTAGAAGGGAGGGAGGTAAATCTGGCTCAGGAACCTCCAGGGACATAGTTTTCATGGATCAAATGTCTACTTCCTGCCAGGGACTGGACCAAGCATTTCCCATGGATTATCTCACTTAGTCCCCACAACACCTTTAGGAGGCAGGCACTCTTATTACCCCATTTTACAGATGAGAAGTTTGAAACTTAGGCTGAATGATTCACTTGGCCAGAGTGCAGCTAGTAACTGGGAACCCCACAGCATTGGAAAACCCGCCTATCAGACTCCAAAGACTTTGCCAGAAGTGGAAAGAGGCTGGAGCTGCTTTCCCATCTCTGCTCAGTCACTTCCTTGCTGTCTGACCATTGGCGAGGTGGGCCTCAGTTTCCCCGTTTGCCAAAATAGCAGTACCTCGTTCCCCTGTTGGTGCTAGTCGGACTCCAATCACCCTGGAAGGCGAGTTGTGCAGGGCGGGGGCGTCCCCCTCTGAGAGGTGGAGCTGGGCTTCTCCGCATGGCTTCCCTGCAGCTGCCCCTCCCCCATGGCCCTTCCGACGGCGCCCCCCTTCCTCTTTTTCACCCCATCTTCCCCAGGGGCAGCCAGCCAGCAAAAAGAGTCCCTCAGCAGCAATGATGAAGATGGATGTGTGATTGATTCAGCCCCCCTTCCCTCTGCCCTTCTGGTAGAAAATTAAAAGACCATTTGTTAAGGGGCGAAAGTCCTCAGGTGCATCCTGAGGCCGGACAATTTGTCTCTGTGAAAAGGACGCTATTATGAGAGGCTGGATGCAGGCGGAGGGCGGGCCGGAGGGGCGGCTGGGGAGGAGGAGGCCCCGAGGAGGGAGGGGGCTCGGGCCGGGTTGGGGGGAGGCCGAGACAATGGGGGGAAAAATAATAAATACATCGGAGCGTGCCAACCGCCGGGGCTCCCGGCTACAGAGGCGTGGGGGGAGGGGGCGGCTGGGCTGGGCGAGCTCATGTGCTCGGGCCTCCGAAGCCAATTCCTTTTTCATGACCCTTGTCCGGGACCAGAAGGGTGTCACCCGGGAGCTCTGCCGCCCTCCATTAAGGAGGGTTTGTAAATGACCCTCTTTAAGGAGCGAGTTTCTCTTTATAGACCTGGTGCAGAGAGGGGAAGGCGGAGGGGGGCCTGGAGTGAGCCCCCTCCGCCCTCTTGGGGGTCATTAAGTGATTAGAAAGAAGGGGCCGGTTCTCCAGTCGCCATTCAGATGAGGGGATGCATTTATCACAAGGCGCTATTATTTATTGTTTTTTAAAAGGTTGCATTAGGCTCCCCCTGCTGTCTCCTGGCTCCCTTTGTGTGGTTGACTTCCTTTTGGGGCTGCCTCCTCAAGGATCCCAATGGCAAGGTGCCCCCTTCCTCTAGCACCCAACCTGAGCGGGCTCCCCACCTGCCCCAGGCTTGCGGTGCCCCTCTCCCATGGCCAGCCGCCTTCCCGAAGGCTCCTGGCAGCCCCACCTCAGCCCAGCAGCCGCAGGAAGGCAGCCGTCCCCCTGAGGACCCCGCCGCCCCCTGTCTGGCCCCAGCTCCCCTCCCTCTCTCTGTGCAGCCTGCCTTCCCCAACTTGGCCTGCGTGTTAGAATCCCCTAGTCAGCTTCCTGAAGCTCGCCGACCCTCGAACCCCACTCAGACCAGCACCACTCAGGTTCTCTCGGGGTGGCAATGTGGCATGGATATTTTTATAGTTCCCTCGGGTGAGTTGGAAGCCCTGGGAGGGTTGAGAAGCGCTGAGCCAGCCAGTTCCGACTCCTGTTTCCCATTGGGCAGCCGGGCAGGGTCAGGTGGCCTCGTAGTCTCCTGGCCTGTTCCGCTTGGGCTCTGTGATGACACACTCATTCCAACCAGTGTTTGACTTGCCCGTGCCTCCGACGTTGGCCCGTTTGGTTCACAGCTGTCTGCTCGGTGCCTGGAGCATCATGTAGTAGGTGCTCATCAAGGTTTTGTGGAATGAAGGAGTAAACCTTGAGAGGTTGCGTGGCCTTGACGCAGGCCTTGGAACAGAATCTAAAAGAGTCTTCTATGGGCTTCGCCGATGTGCCCTTTCACTGCCTAGAGAGGGCCATGGGTGGGGCAATGAGATAGAAGCCCCGTGCCCTCCTGCCCGCCCCCCCTCCCCTCTATGCACCCCTCCACTCAGTGCATCTCCCCTGCCTCCCCATCTCTCGGGCCTGTCCCTATCGTCATGGACACCTCCAGGCTTTTGCCCCAGCCCATTCCCCCCCACCCCAGAGTGTCCCCTCCAGCTCTCTCTCTCTGCTGGGGCATGGGGCTGGGGGCCACCCCCCAGTGCCCAGGAAAAAAACCTTCCCTGTAGCAGGTGTTCAATGCCTTTGGGCTGAATAAATAGGACTCAGGTCTGAATCGTGGGTGAGGAAAGGGTTGGGCACACACATTTTGAAAAAGCATATTAAGTATTATAATGTAATTTTATATTTGGAAAGCGAAGGAGAAAAACTGCAGCAGCATAGTGGACAAACTCAATTCACTGACACGGGGGTCTCGCTGTTCTTCCACGTTCCGTGCAGTGATCACAGGCGAGTTATGTCATCTCTCCGTGCCTCAGTCTCTCGTCATCAAACTGTGGTATCTGCCTTATGGGGTTACTATTATTATATAACATTACAGACAGTATACGACTGTTTAATAATAGCATATGTATCTTATTATCTATCTTATTATCTAATGCTAATGATTATCATTGTTAAATGGATTAGTATTTATAAAGTTCTTCAAATAGTGCCGGGCACATATGAGTGCTCAGTGAGTATTATCTGTTGTTGTTGTTATTTGTAATATAAGCTAAGGCTCAGTGTCATCTTCTGAGCTCGTGGGAAGGACTTCTGCCTTTTATGGCTCAGTGATCCTCGCACTCAAGCTGGGGGGGCACCCTAGGGTGGGAGGGGATGGGAACTGGATCCTGATTTCTCTCTGTGGAGGATTTTAGGTTTATCAAAAGGGGCTGTGGATGCAAAAGGGCTTCATCACAGCATCTCTTGGAGGACCTGGGCTCCATCCCACCCCCGGCTGCTCTTCTGACCCCTTGGCCAGCCCTGGGGGTGGAGGGTGCACGGGGGCCTGATGAAATGGCCACCTGTCCTCAGAGAAAATGGGAAAAGTCAGGATGAAGGAGGGAGCTTTGCACAAAGCCAGATCTGTTGAATGCAAAGCATTGTCCTTTATTCTGAGATTATCTCCTTCCTCCTTTCTCCTTTTTTTCTGGTGCTAAAATGTCCTTTCTATTATAAAACTATGATGATGGGATCCAGTAGGTTTTTTTTTTTTTTTTTTTCCTTTTTGAACATTTGCCGTCTTGGTGAAGTAAAGACTTCACAATCTTATATAATGGTCCCTCATTTTGGGGGTCAGGGCGGGAGAGAATTTACTAGTAGGTGAAATCCAAGCGCATCAATGAGAGCACAATTCATTTGTTCAACCTCGTGTGTATGGCCACACAACAGTCAGAGGGATCTTGCACACCCAGGAACCGGGTCACATCACTATCCTACCTGAAGCTCTCCTATCCTTTTTAAAACTAAAAGCCAATTTGTGACCCTGGCCTCAGAGACCCTACAAAATCTTGGCCCCATTTTCCTGTGACTACTCTGGTCTCTGTCGTTCTTCAGACCCACCAAGTGCACCCCACCTCAGGGCCTTTGCACTGGCTCTCCCTTCTGCCTGGGATGCCGTTCCTGCACCGAGCTGCAGGCCTCCTCCCTTGACCTCATTTAGGTCTTGGCTTAAACATCTCAGAGAGGCTTCTGTTGACACCCCCCTCCCCCATAGAAAATAGCCCCTGCCCCATCTCCCTGATGGCTTTTGATTACATCATCCTGTTTGCCCCAGCACTTGAAGTCACCTGAAATTATCTAATGCATCCGTTTACTTGCTTCCTGTCTCCTGCGCCAGTTGCCTGTTTTGTTCACCACATTTTGTTGGGATTTCTGAGACCCTAAAGCTCGCAGCACTAGGAGAAGTACACAATAGGCGCTCAAGGCATTGTCTATGGGTTGATTCCAGTGAGGAGATGTGATTGGGAAGCCCCAAGGTTGGCTTGACCATGGATGGGTCTCTCCTTTGAAACGATTCCAGACTGGAAGCAGAAAGGAGCAGGGTGGTGTGTCCAATCCAAATGCACCCCCTATCCTGTGCATTGTCAGGCATAGATGGCCCCTCTTCACTGCCGGAGCCTGGTTAGGCACCAGGGGTTATCACAAGTGGCTGGTTGGAGCAGGATGTAGGACTGGGTGGCTGGTCTTAAGCTCCTTTGCTCTCAGATCCATTCCCTGTCCTTGCCCTGCCATTCGGGGGCTGGCCCCTGCAGGCTGCATTTCTAGGCTCTCGGCCAGTTGAGTTTGACCAATGGAAGACACCATCAGGGCACTGGAGTGTGGGAGGAAGAGACGCTAGAATATTCCCCCTGCTCTCTCTTCTATGGGTGGCTTCTGTGGTTAATAGTCCTCTCCCCTCTGTGGCCCCAGCTCCTTCTGGAGAGCCCCTGGCTGTGGTTCTGGTTTCTTCTGAGGACCTCCAGAGCCCAGCTCCAGTGATACCACCTTCTTCTGTCCCTCCTGATTAGGGTGGAGGCGGCTTCCAGCTCTAGCTAATCTCTGGTGTCTCGTCACTGTCCCCCGTGGGACAGCAGCTTCCTCAGCACCTTGCCTCATTCCTACCGTTGTGAACACTTCACGTGGCTTCTGATGCCCTCGCTGGACCCTCACGGATGTGCATGGCTGCTGTGGGAGCCTGGGGGAGGCGCCCCTCCCACACCTGGTGGGAACCTGGAGCGGCTTCACAGAAGAGCTTCTATGCATGCTGAGGGCTGCCCAACCTTTGCCGGCAAGGTTTCCTATTTGGAGCTTTCCCCTGACCTCACCCCTGTGCAGGATGGGATGTTTAGCAGCATCCTTGGCCTCCACCCACCAGATATGCTAGTATCCCTCAATACTTTCAGCTGTGACAACCCAAAATATCCCCAGACACTGACAAATGCCCCCTTCGGGCCAAATTGCCCCAGTGGAGAACCTCTTCCTGATGTCTACATAGAACATGCAACGAAGTGGTTCCCAATCCTGGCTACAGCCAAGAATTACCCTAAAAAGTGCAACTTTTAAACTTACCAGTAGCTAAGCCCCGCCCTTGACCCACTGAATCAGAATCTCTGGGGGGGATCCCTGGGCACTGGGGGGGTTTGAAATTTCTGTGGTGATTCTGACGCACCAGCAAGGTTGAGAGGCACTGGGCTGGCCCATGAGATGCCACGTCTACCTCGATTGTTTCCTGATTCACAGAGAAGGAAACGGAAGCTCCGATAGCCCAAGTGTTGCTTGCAATTAAAGTCTCCCACCAAGTGACAGGAGCCATACAAACCAGGTACGGCCAAAATGCCTTTGTTCAACCAAATACCAAATCTAAAGAAAAAAAAAAAATGCATGCTCTGTACACAGACACATGCATCAACTCACATCAAATGAAACAGCAACCATTACTTTGCAGGCGGGTGCCAGTCCTTTCTTAATACACATGACAGGGACCCCAAGGGGGGCTTTCTCTCCCCCCTGGCAATGTCTCCATTTCCTCCAACCCATTTCATGCTCTGGAATAGCATCTGTGTCCTGCTTTCTCTCCTGGGACGATCGCAGAGTGCCAGTGGTTTGGAGGTATTGCCAGCCCGTGCAGCTGCAACATTGATGATCATCGTGATCCCCGACGTCCTCAGGTCTTGTCATCAGCCAACCAGCCAGACAGACACCTCTGAGTGGGGACTCCTGCTCAGCCCTTCCTCCCAGGGGGCTGAAAGCCAGACTTCTGAGTGGATCTGGAAGTTTCCTGGCTTTGAGTCAAATGTTAACTGTTTCTTGGCCACGGGCATGTGTATCTTCTCAAGGCACAGAAGTTCTGCCCCATTAACCTAAATCAGCTAATAAGGTGATTTTGCTTCTTTGAATGTTTCCTCATCACGTACTTCTTCTGAAAGTCTTCCTGGGCCGGTTTAGGTCAAGAGCCAGCGAGCAGGCACAGGCGTCTGGGCTGGCCACCTATTTTTGTAAATAAAGCTTTATTGGCACACGGCCATGCCCATGTGTTTACATCCTGCCTATGACTGCTTTTCAGCTACAAGAGCAGAGCTGAGGAGTTGCAGTGGAGATAATCTCACCTGCACAGCCAAAGACATTTATGATCTGTTCCTTTGTGGAAAGGTTTTACAGACTGCTGTCTTAAGATGCTGACTCGGGGGTGTGCAGAGGAGGTTTTTGCTTGGGAATCCTGGGGGCTGGTCCCAGACCCATCAAGTCACTGGGAAGCCTTGGGCAAGGTCATGCTTACCCTCTGAGCCTCAGTGTGCCTGTTTGTGAATGAAGAGTATTTGTTCTTGTTGATAACTTCTCCAAATTTTATCCCAAGTCAAATATTTCTCTCCATCCCACTGCTGCTGTCTGGGTCCGAGTGATGGCCCCCTCTCACCAGTAGGACGGCAGTGGCCTTGTCACTGGCTCCTGCCGCCCACACACACTGCCAGAGGGATTTCTGTAAGTTATCAACCAGATCACACCACTCCCAGCTCAAACCCTCCACATCCTACCTGCTTCCCATGGCTTCCAAGGACCTGCCAGATTGACTCCCTGCTGCTTCCCTGCCCTTAACTCCTAGCACGCACACCTCTTTGCTCACTATGTGCCAGCCGTACTCGTCCTTGAGCTGACGCTCAAACCCACAAGTTCATTCCCACCCCAGGGCCTTTGCACTTGCTGTTCCCTCTGCCTGGATTGCTCTTCTCCCATCCATGTGTACCCTCAGTCCGTTCAGATCTCTGCTCAAATGTTGCCTGCTTCCTTAGGGATGCTTTCGCCAATCATCTAAAATATTTGTTATTTATTTATCCATCTATTTGTTTGTTTGTTTATTGCCTGTCTTCCCCCAGCTAGACTGTAAACTCCATGAGGGCAGAGACTGTGTCTGTCTAGAAGGATGATCACCAAATCCTCAGGATGGAGAACAGGTGTGCTCAAGAAATACTTGTGGGAATGAACGAAGGAATACTTATCTTGCAGGGGTTGCCAGGAAGATGTAGGTAACACATGTAAAATATTTAGCAGCCTACTTGGTACATAGTAGGTGTGCAGTGGAAGAGAACTCTTATTAGTGACAATGTCAGAGAGATGGAGAGCTTGTCCAGCCCCTCTGATCCTTGGGTAGCCCTTCCCTTCCTCCCCTCCACAACAAGAAGGCCTGGAGGGATTTCCACGTTCTCTGTCTTCCCCTTTCCCTGGATCTCTGCTTCCCAGAGGCATGGCCAGAGGGGTTCCCATCCCTGCTTCTCTCCATCTCGCCTCCTCCTCTCCCTGTCAGGTGTTTTGCTCATCTTGGGTTCTAATTGAGATGGCAAATTCCAGGGACAGGGCTTGCAGCCAGCTCGGCCAGCCTCCCCTGCCAGCAGCAGGAGGAAGAAAACAAAAACCCCAGCAATGTGGTGAGTGCACCCCTCTATCCAACAGGAAAGGAGCCTCCCGCCTCGCCCAGTTGGTCCATCCCATGGAGGCGAGCCCAGGTTGTTTGAAGGCTCAAGTCCCAGCCTTCTCTCAGCTCCCAGCCAAAAAGCACCTGACGTCCCTCTGCCACCCCCACTGTCGCTGCGCCAAGCTAAGGGGCAGTTTTCTGCTAAATGGAGACCAGGTGGTTCCTAAGGCAATTAGAAGCCCCTGAGCCGGCAGTGGGCATTGATGTGTGGGAGTGCCTGCTTCCCGGTTCTCTCTTCCCTGTCTTTATTTGTTTGCTTTGGATTAGAAAGACTTGTGCAAAACCAAGCTCTCATTTCTGTCCCGTTTCCACTCTCCCCCCCCCCCCGCCCCCAGGCTGGGAAATATCAGGAAAGACCTGATATTTGCAGACACCACCTCTCATGAATTTGAGAGGACACCCCCCCACACCCAAGCAGCTCACCCATAGAATGGGGGACTAATTCCTGCCTTTTGCGATTGTCATGAACACATTTCATAAAGGTGACTTCTTATGCACTTGTATTTGAGTGACTTATGCAGCAAGGATCCGGGGGTGGGATATCCTGGGGGGAGGAAGATGCAGAGATGAATCTGCATCTGATGGAGGAGCGCTCATGGTATATTTGAGGTTTGGGGGATGCAGCCCAAACCCATGGATTTTACAATGAGAGATCTCAAATGTGCATTTGGGAAGAAACGAAGGACTATGGAGGGTAGAATTTTTCTGGGAGTTGCTCAATGGCTGTCCAATAATATGCTTTCTGATTAATCTAGCTAGAGTGAGTTTCTGTTGCTTCTGACCAAACCTCTGATATATGCATCAGTTATTTATGCTATTCTTCAATTATTTAAATCATTCATCCATCCATCCACCCATCCATCTATCCATCCATCCATTCATCCTTCCAGTCAACTCATTTCAATCATTCATCCATTTATTCCTTCAACTAACACTCTGCTCTTTACACGCCAGGCTCTGTGGTAGGTACAGAGGGAAAGTCAGAGGTAAGTTAAACAAGGCACATAGTAGGTGCTCAATAAATGTTAATGGATTTCATATGAGCGTTCCAAAGCCCCTGTTGAACATTATTGACCATATGTGGATTTCCTGAGGCAATCCAGCGGTAAACAGCACCATTCCCTCCTAGGTACCTGGACGGAGGAGTGGGGAGATGAGAGTTGTGGGAAAGAGAACATATAAATCAGTGCTAGTTTCCCCTCTGTTTATCCTGCTGTCTCATCGCTTCCACTCTCTCCCAAAGACCCTGGGGTACCGATAAGCTACCAACCCTCACTTTCTCCGTATTATCCTGTTGGAGCTTTAACTGGTCAGTGACCCAAATAGCACTCTCTTCTTCCCAACCACGAGCTGGTTAACAGCAATGTGCAGGACTCATGATCTCAGTGGCCGATGGGTGGAAAAAGACAGCAGGGGGGCTCTGCATCAGTGGTTTTTGTTCAATTCCTTGGGAAGCCAAGATGGAAGCCTACAGGAAGTAGGGGTACTGCCTAACCCAAAGCTTAGTGAGTCCTCGGTTGAATATCCAGATCCCATCAGTCTGCTGGGGAAAACCACTGTTGCTTCTCCACCTCAGCAGAGGGTGGGGCTCACTCATCCCACGAACCGGAGGTACCAAGCAACTGTAAGTCAGGGCTGGAATGTCCCTAGAGTGACAAGGCCCCCTGGGTGGGGTAGGACGGGAGCCCTGCGGCTCCAGAAGAGGGTTTTCACAACTGTGTGGGCAGGACCCTACCTGACCCGGAGTCTCATGGGGAGAAAGTTAATCCTTTCTGCATCTTCTTTCAATCCTTTCAATTCTGCCCATGTAAAAGTCTCAGCTAGGTACGACTGAGTCTTTAACACCACTCCAGTACTAGATAGTATTAGCCAGTCTTCCCTTTTCACAAGAGAGAGCAGGCTCAGGCACCAATCCTTCAGCACACAAGGACTGGCTAGAATCTAATAGCAGTGTCTTCTTTTTGTGGTGTCTATTTTCCTGGTTAACTCCTCATTATGACATGTAAGTGATTTCCCATTTAAGCTCAGCATGCGAAGTTTTCTTCCCAAATAAATTTAAGTAAAAACAGAATCAATTGAAATAAACGTACTAAAATAATTGTGTTGGGCGTGCTACTCAAGAATCATGCTTGCGGCGTGGCGGCATTTGAAAAGGACTCAAGTACGGGAGTTAGAACCTCATAAATATAAGGAGGAAAAGCTAAGACGCCTATAAGCAGCCATGATGTGTGGGGCACACTTCTAAGGTTTTAGAGACCTAAAACGGAGGACTCCCTAACACCCCTAGGAGAGGAGTAAAATTATAGCCCCATTTAACAGATGAGGAAACAGCCTCGGAGCGGTGAAGAAAAACTGCTCCAAATCTCACAGCTAGCAAAGGGCAGAGACAGGACTTGAACCCAGAGATCTGGGCTTGTAGGGACTGTGTATGCAACCACTAGGCTATACTTCCAGAAGAGAAAGGAATGACACTAGGGGATAATATACATTCTATATACTCTCTGCCCCATTTTCTCTAATTGGTTTGATCCAGAACCTTAGCCATTCGCAACATGAAATAGCCCATGATGCTGTTAAAACCCCGGCCTGACTGTGTCCAGCAAGATCTCAATTCGTCCCCCCAGTGGGATTTTGGCATCCACTGGTCCACACTGCTGGGCCTTCTATTCCGCGTTGGCTGTTCCCGTTTGCTAACCCTGGGGCTGGGTGCACTCTCGCCCAGACCCCTGAAGCCCGCAAACTCTGCTCCCCAGCCAGCCTGCCCTCTGCCCTGGCCCCCCAGGAGTGGGGTGTGGGGGATGGTGGGCCACATCTGGGCAGCCCTGCTGCCCTCCTGCACTTCAGAGCTGCCTCTTTGTCTCTCTACCCTTGGGACAAATGTCTCATTCCCCAGGGTGTCAAGGGGAAAATTAATCACCCGGGGGAGATCAGTCAGCCTGCTGACTTGGCAGGGGAAGACAAAGAGAAATAGGGTGTCTCGCGGATTGGTTGGGTCCCCCATTAAGAGGTGGAAAAATGCTTGCTTTGCGATTACAAATGGGCAACATTCGGGCTGGCGATTCCTGTCCCCATCACCTCGGGAAATTGCTGCTAATGCGGTTCTGGAGAAGGTGGCTGTCTCCTCTTCTGGTCGCTCATGCACTGTCCTCCTGCAGGTCAAATCCCGGCCCTCCGCCTGCCTTCAGGATCGGCGCCTGGTTTCTTCCCAGCAGGACATCCTCCTTCTTGGCCTGGCCCTGTCACTCCAGAAGTGGGGCTCCACTCATCTCTGGCATCATTCGGCGGGTGTTTATAAAATCGATTCTCGAACCACTGTATGGGTGGTGCCATCCCATGGGGATTATGAGCAGGGACTCAGATGGGGTTAAGAGGAGCCTGTGTAAGTTGCTTGATTTGTCTGCGTCTCAGTGTAGATGGGGCTAACAGAAGTCCCTACTTGGGCCAGTGTGGGCCTCTTGCCCTCCAATCCTCTCCCTGATCTGTTGGAGCCCAGGCTCCTCTGCGGCAGCTGGGTTCCACCAACGGGAGTTGGGAGGAAGGGAAAAGCCAAGGTACTTCTTCCTCTCTCTCCCTACCTTCTGTGGTAGCAGCCTCCTGTCTTCCTGGAGGGTCCCCAGCTGTGATTCCATCTTCCATTCGATGATTCGATGATTCCTGGGCTCTAGAAGCCCTGCAGCTAGCCTAGGGGTAGAAATTCTGGCTTGTAACCAATTCCTGGCCTGACCTTCCCCCTGTGTTCTTATTTAAAGGGGTGTCTATTTACCTGCTCGGATCCTGATCAATACACCGCCTCACAGGGCTGTTACAGGATCAAATGAGTTTGTGGATGTAGAATGAGTAAATCACCTTGAAAAGTGTCACGCACAGGAAAGGTGCCACATGAGCACTTATTAAGTAAAATAAGAATGGTTGATGTGTAACCACTGCAAAGTTGACATTTTGACCATTCCCAATTTACAGGTAAGCAAACTGAGGCTCAGAGAGGCTCGGGGACCTGCCAGGTCACATAGCTTATATGTGGCAGTACCCAGGTTTGTTCCCCTGCATCCCTAAGCTTGCTTCCAGATGGTACTATGACTCCTGAAGCCTTTTGTATCCACTTATTCTGCATGGTGACATTGTAGGATAGACGTAATGGTTCATCCCAAGTTACAGATGAGGGAACTCAGATCTAGAGAGGTTTAGGAGCCTGTATGTGCTAGGACCAGAATGTGGATTCTCCGACTCCACACCACACCATTCTCCTACTTGGGCTTACCTTTGCTCTGCTGAAGGGTGCTTCTTCCTCCAAGAGCCAGTTGAAGCCTCCTGCAGGAAGCCTTCCCTGGTCCACAGTGGCCAGCTGTGTGCTTCCCTTCAAAGTGGGGTCATGTAACTAGTTCCGACATTGTTTTCAGGCTTCCGTATTCCCAAGGAACCTCATGTCATTGGGTTTCATGTGCGAGCATCTTGGGACTGTCTCGTTCAGTCTTTCCCTTGAATGTCTTGCCTCCCATCTTCAGCTTCGACATTCAAATCGCTGTGTCCACTCTGAACCAAACCTTGGCAAGCCCCCTTTTATGTCTGGCCTACCTCAGACCTCTCTGATCACCTCTTGATGCCCTGTCTCTCCCAAGGGTCCCAGAGCACAGGAGTGTCTGGGACCAGATGCCTGGAGCAGGGGTGGGGCTGAGTCTCGAGACTTATCATTGACAAGCTGAGTGACTCTGGGCATGTACTACACCTCTCTGTGCCTTGACCACTTCTTCAGGAATAATAGTACCCCCTCCTAAAGCTGTCGTGAGGAGTAAATGGGAAATGGTCCCTCAGTGCTCTGGGGCTGGTGCGAGCTGGCAGACCCCTCTGCGTCTGCCCTGTCTCCGGGTACCCAGAGACCCCTTCTTGCTAGGTTAGGCTCAGTGGGGTCTGACCTTCGCCACGGCTCTACTAGGCCTGAGTGCAGAGCTGGGACTGGAGGCATAAACCCTAGACTCCAAGTCCTGACACTCAGGCTCTCATTCTTGCTCTGTCCATGGGCTGTGTGACCTTGGACAAGCCACTGCTCACCTGTGGGTCTCAGTAGCCTCAACTTCAAGTTGGGTTGTCTAATCTCTGTCCCCTTCTGCCTCAGAGGGCTGTGGGAACAACGAGTTGAGAGGACACGTTCTAAGGACTGTTATTGTGAGCCTAAACCATAAACCACAGAACAGCCATGAGTTAAGTACAGCTATCCCATTCTACAGGTTGGCAAACTGAGGCTCAGAACAGCTAAGAACTTTCACAAGGCTGAACATCTGGTTAACCATCATGTGCCTGTAAGTAATATCATTGCGTCCATCAGTCCTGACTTCCTTACCTTTCTCCCCAGCTCTTTGTCTCGCTCTCTCTCTTTCTTAGGTGTGAAAAGTCAAAAGCAGACAGATCAGTGCTCTTAAGGAGCTTCTGTCCTATGTCCTCCTTTCCTTTACTCCTCAATCCAGTTTTCGGAAACCATCTTCAAGAATATAAAGGATCGGGGGGCGCCTGGGTGGCTCAGTCGTTAAGCGTCTGCCTTCAGCTCAGGTCATGATCCCAGGGTCATGGGTTCGAGTCCCGCTGCTCCGCGGGAAGCCTGCTTCTCCCTCTCCCACTCCCCCTGCTTGTGTTCCCTCTCTCGCTGTGTCTCTCTCTGTCAAATAAATAAAATCTTAAAAAAAAAAATGAAGGATCGGGGCACCTGGGTGGTTCAGTCGGTTAAGCCTCCAACTCTTGATTTCAGCTCAGGTCATGATCTCAGGGTCATGAGATCGAGCCCTGCATCGGGCTCTGCGCTGGGCATGGAGCCTGCTTCAGTTTCTCTCTCTCCCTCTCTCTCTGCCCCTCCCCTCATGTGTGTGTGCACTCACTCTCTCTCTCTAAAAAAAAAGAAAAAAGAATAGAAAGGATCAACCTAGCTAAAGATGGTCTAGAGCCGCTCTGTCCAATAGACTGTGGCTCCTGAATTTTAAATTAATTAAAGTTAAATACAATTCAAAGTTCAGTCCTTAGTTGCCTGAGCCCCATTTCGAGTGCTCAGGAGCCACCTGGGCCTTCGGCTCCCCTATCCGACAGCGTAGATACGGAGCATTTCATCATCACAGAGAACCCACTGATAATGCTGACATTTCGGGTTGGGTAATTCTTTGTCGTGCGGGCGGCACCCCTGACCTCTATCCGCTGGATGCCAGTAGCACTCTTCCCTAGTTGTGACAACCAGAAATGTCTCCTGACACGGCCACATGTCCCCTGCAGGGGGAGGGGGTAAACCTTGCCGCTGGTTTGGAGCCACAGGTCTCGATGACTAAAATAACACCCCTTTCTTGCTCAGAACTAAGGAGAACGGGCATACTGATGCAGCAAGAGGGACTGAAGTTTTAACAAAAAGAACTTCCTTGTTAAGATGGTGATGATGACATGGATCTGGGCCTCAGCTGTACCTTTTTTTTTTTTAAAGATTTTATTTATTTATTCGATAGAGAGAGAGTGAGAGAGTACAAGTAGGGAGGAGGAGTAGAGGGAGAGAGAGAGGCAGGTTTCCTGCTGGGTAGGGAGCCTGACGCGGGGCTCGATCCCAGGACCCTGGGATCATGACCTGAGCCGAAGGCAGACGCTTAACCATCTGAGCCACCCAGGCGCCCCATGGGCCTCAGCTGTACCTTTATTCAAAGCCCCACTCACCACCTTCCTGCTGGGTTCCTTTAGGGAAGTCAGTTTACCTCTCTGGGCCTCTGTTCTCAGCTGTGGCATGAGGGTAATTATAACAGCTCCTGCTTCACCAGGCAGTGGTGAAAATGAAATCAGATAATGCATTTCAAGTGTTTGGAACACGGTAGGCACCCAGGGAAATGTGGCATCCCTGCGCCCCCCCCCCCCCCCCCATTAGAGCAAGGGCTTCTCCAGCAGACGGGAAATCCGCTGCCGCTGCTCTCAGGAGACAGGGGACGGCAGAGATTGCCTGCTTTGAGGACCCTCAGCCTGGAACCAGCCACACTCTATCCCTGAGCTCCAGAGGGATGCTCTGGGGGCCTCACCCTCAGGTTGGGTCCAGCTGGAGGGGGGTGGGCAATGGGGGCATTGCTGTAGGGATGCGGGGAAGGCGGGAGGCCGGGGGCCCATCCATCCAGAAACATCCATCAATGCAGAGGAAGAGGCCAGGCAGCTCAATACAGGAGGGGTTTGTGAGCCAGGAGTGAGGAAAATGGATGTCTGCAGGAGACAAAAGAGAGCCGGGAGAGTGGCCCCTAGGCCAGCTCCTTCCACAGGTGATAAGATTGATGGGCAGACCAAGGAGGCAGGCTGAGTGATAGATAATTTCAAATCGGCGGTAAACACGGCTGTGGGGACTCGTAGCTTTTCTAACAAGTGTGACACGGGTGTGGAGGGGAGATGAGGTGACTGATTAGGAAACAAGACAGCCAGAGACCCTTCTGAAAGGCAGCTGGGCTCGGTGGGGCCGCCTGGAGAGAGAGAGAGGCATGCAGGAAGGAAGCCGGAGATGGACGGAGATGTGCGTGGAGGACCCGGGGCTCAGGCATCTCAGCCTCTGCTGTTCTCATTCATTCACTTAACCAGCATTTACTGACCGCTTATTACATGCTGCGCCGGGTGCTGTGGGTCCAGCTGGGAGCCAGCCAGGCACAGTGCCTGTCCTCACGGGGCTTCTATTCCCATGTGGGAGACTGTAAACAATTAAATGAATGAACGGGTCAATTTTTAGATTGTTGTGGCTTTTCTGAAGCACATAGAACAGGGCATGGGGAAGTGGGGAGACTCAGGGACAGCCCCTCTGGGGGGACAGCAGCACGGGGCTGGGATCTGAATTGCGGGAAGGAGCCAGTCATTCTAAGAGCGGAAATTTGAAGATGAGCCTTCTGGTGGGCCCCGGGGTCTGGGCTTTCTCTCCCTTCCTTCTCTATTTCCCCACCCCAAACCTTGGTGAGCATGCTTTTTGGGTGACATAAATGAAAATAAACCCTCTCAAAAATGGTATAGGTTTAGGGTGACTCAGTCAGTTAAGCAAGGGACCCTTGATTTCGGCTCAGGTCATGATCTCAGGGTCGGGCTCTGTGCTGGGCATGGATTCTCTCTCTCTCCCTCTGCCCCTCCCCTCTCCCTCTCTAAAAAAATGGTATAGATTTATTTTATACTCTCCATTTTACAGGCAGCAATACTGAGGTTTAGAAGTGCTAAAAACTATTTGCTCAGGATGCACAAGGATGCTCAGGATGCACAAAGAGCTCAAGGTGGGCTAAACCAGACAGTCTGACTCCAGAGCTTGGGGAGGAGAGAAGCCAGGTCTCCAAAACTGGGGTGGGGAGTCATCTAAACGGCTTCAGCCCTGGAGACAGTTGCTGAATAAGAAGGGCGAGAACTGATCTGTGAGCAGGTGCCATGTGGCAGACACTGTGCCGGGCAGTCTGTCCATTGCAGGAGCAGCAAGAAGACACCTGGGGCCCCCGTGGGTCCAGTCACTCCCATTCCACAGACGGAGAATGTGAGGTTCTTGGAAGTTAAGTCCCTTGCTGGGGGTTTTTGGATTTTTGGAAGAGACTAATTTTGAAGTGGTGGAGCTAGGATTCAAACCCAAACTTCTAACTTGATCCAATTCTCTTCCCATTGTGTCCCAGCTCCCAGAATGGGGGCAACTTTCCTGAACTGACCAGTGAATATTTACTGAGCATGGAGAAGCAAAGCCCCTTGTCATCCAGAGAGAAACACCCTAACTAATGACTGCTAATATTAACCACCATCCAGCGGGCACCTACTTAAATCCAGGAGCTGTACTCTCCATTTAGTTATCATGACAACCCTGTGAGGCAGCTATTTTTTCATGCCCACTTCACAGATGAAGACAATGAGGCCCCTGAGGTTAAGCAATTTGCCTAATTGCACTTAGTGAGTCTGTGGCAGGGCTTCAGTTAGAGCCTAATGACTCCAAAGCCCATGCCTTTCCACGACTCCTGTTATCGGTCAACTAATGCTGTGTAACAAACTACCCCAAGATGCAGTGGGTTCAACACCTCATTATATTTCACTTTGCTGTGGGTGGCTAGGATTTAGTTCATTCCACCTGGGTTTGCTCATGCTGCTGAGGGTTGGTTGGCTTAAGGGGGCTACACTAGTTTGAGTGTGGCTGGGGCACCTTGGCTAGGGACCCATGCCCATGTATCTCTCACCTTGTTCCATGGACCAATGAGCGTGGCAAAAACAGGCACAGAAGAGAGCAAGTAGAAACATGCAAAGCCTCTTCAGAGAGTAAAGGTAAGTGAGCTGTCATGTAGGAAGGTGGGCTTCCTCCTCCCTGGGTAATTCTGGGAACTTAGCTGGCTCTCTGTGGGCTGGCTTAGGACAGTAGGGCCAGAGGCTGGGGAAGGGACCATGTGACCTGGCAGTGTGTGTGCACGTGTGCATCTGTGTGTGTGTGCATGCAAGTGTGTGTATGTGTGTGTGTTTGTGTATTCTTGTCTGTCTCCTCTCATTTGTTTGTAAGCACCAGAGGACAGGGATTTCTGACATTTTGTTTATCGCTGTATCCCCAGTGCCCAGAACAGTGCCTGGTTCTTAGTAGATTCTCAATAAATATTCGTTAAATGAATGAATGAATGAGTGAGTAAATTAAATTCTCACACACCCCACCAGGTAGGCACTATTATTAACTGCATTTTGCAGATGAGGAAACAGGCTCAGAGAGTTCCTTGCCTGAGCAAGGTCTCTGGTTAAGAAACGGTGGGGTGTCTGATGCCACAGCCCAAGGTTTTTCCTTTACTTTAAACAGCCTCTAATTTCACAAGCAGCATGTTGCCTGGGACAGTAGGCAAAAGGCAAGAGAAAAACATCTCACAATTCCACACCCTGATTACTTTCTGAGAGTTCAGATTGGGACTTATCCACAGGCAGAGTTCCTGTGCTTACTTATTTTGCAGTTGAATCTACTTTGAGAGGCCTCCAGCCGCTTTTTCCAGGAAGACAGTTAGGAGTTTGGGGCCCAGAGTTTGGGTGATGCCCTTGACTGGGGTCTTCCTCCTCACTCTACCTGCCCCAAGAAATATCAAGCTGGCTCTACCCAGGTCCCTCTGCAGGAGCAACACTTCAAGTTCTTTATACCAGGCCCTTTGCCAGGTGCCAGGGGGCTTGGCTAGGTCACGAGAAAGGATGTCCCTGGAGTCCAGAGCAGCCCAGACCCTGGATATTCCCCCCACTGTTGCTCATCCAGACTCATGTAAGCACCTATATTGGGGCGCAGCTTCTGCACACAGAACTGATGTCTGGGGAAGAGAATCTTCACATTTTATCGCTCACAACATCCTGGTGGAGAAACCATCTCCATTAGTGCAAAAGATGAACTGCTCTGGGCTCAGTTTCCTTCTCCCTACAGTGGGAATAAAAGTACCCATATCATCGGACCATGGGCTAACAGAGGGCACCCAGCCGCGTTAGTGCTTATTACCCCCTGTCCTGGGCACTGAGCTGTGTGTTTCTCACTGAACCTGCACGGCAACTTTACAGGCTGTGTGCTATCCTTCTGCAGACGATACTCAATAGGAGTAGAACGATGCGTGATAATGCTGGCACACACTTCCTGCGTGCTTGTCCCGTGCCGGTTATGTGGGGCTAAGTCCTGTACGGGGATCAATTCACTGAGTCCTCCAACAACCCACTGCATGGGGTGCTATTATTCCCACTTTACAAACGGAGAAACTGAGGCACAGAGAGTTTTGATTACTGGTCTCAGGCTGGGCCCAGTGTGTGTGCTCCTGGCGGTCCCTCGACGCTGTTGTACTCTTTTTAGGGGCACAACACTCAGAGGGGACGGACGGGTCCTTTGCCTACTGCTGGGTCCCTGGAAGAGGAGGTGGGGAGAGAGCCCAGCCCATGCTGGCCCAGCCTCCCTCCCTGGGCCCCAGCCCTCTGCCCTTGATGTCCTTGACCCTGCACGGCAAGGGGTCACCGTCTCATCTGTATGGCTCCCACAGAGAGCCAGGACGGCTCCCAATGCATCACCGGGTGGCAGTCACGCAGGAGCCTGTGTGTCATTTCCATCCATCTTTCTCCAACCGCTCCCTGTCAGGAAGCAAAGGAGGCCAGGCTTGTGGGGGGGAGGAAGAGGGAAAGATGGATGGGGCGGGGGCGGGGGTGGGGAGGGGGGCTCAGAGGCCTGGATGGGCACAGAGAGGGAGGAGGCTAGGGAGAGGAAGAGGGGAGAAAATAGGAGAAAGAAGGAAGACAGGGAGGAAAGGTCCCAGGGAAGGAAAAGAGAAGTGGGCAGGAGGGGGAGGGAAGGGGTGAGAAGGAGCAAAGGCAGAGGCATTCAGAAGAGGGTTGGGGAGGGGGCCAGGGTGAGGAAGGGAATGGGGAGAAAGAAGGCTAGAGGATGTAGAGTCCTCGGAGGGGAGTTCTGGAAGGGGAGACCCAAGGGAGTGAGCTGAGAGGCAGGGAGGCGAGGAGGAGGGCTGGAGGGCCGCCAGCCCTTTTGTCGATTCGTTTTCTCAATCACAGAGGCCCTGCCTCTACTCGGGTGTGCACTGGTGCAAATGCTCAGTGCTAGTGTAGGCTGGGGGAGCAGGGGGCTCCCTGCAGGTGCACCTTCAGGGCTGGGCCCAATTCATCCTAGACCCTAGAGGGGGCCCCAGCAGAGAAGAGAGACCCTCAGCCCCCACTGGTCTTGGACCCTCAGGAGGACATTGACTCCGGGGAGAGGAGATTGATGCCTTCATGTGGAGTGACTGACACTCTCTTCCTCCCCTTTGCAGATCCTACCCATCCCCCAGCCTTTCCCCATTCAGGTCTCTTCTGTCTCCTCCCATTCAAGTGGAGTCGGTGGAGTCCCTCTTGCTCAGGATTTAGCCCTTAACTTATGGCTGGGGAGTCTCAAACTGAAATGAAGAGAGCGGCCAGGCAGGTAACATACATGGAGATGGCTGATCAGGTTCCCTTGGGGCAACAGGGAATGGTGGGGACTGTGGCAAACTGAGGAGAGTTTGAGAATATCCCAACAGGGGCCCAACAGTGTCCCAAGAGGAAATAGATGACATTTTCAAGTTAGGATAACCCAACAGGGTTTATTTACAAGGGACAAATTACAAAGGTGTGCGGATGGTGGAGAGGAACCAAAGGGATAGAGGAGAAATGTGAGAGGAATAGCAGAGGACCCATGACCACTTCTGGGCCAGGAGGATGAGCAGGGAGATTGCAGGGGGCAGGGATCCAGGGGAAAGCCTCACACTTTTCTCACCCTCCAGTCTCCTGCTGGTGCCTCTCCTTGGCTGACTCCATCTGGAAACCAGAGGGAAGGGAGCCCGTTAGTGAGTCCACATGGGTCAACTTCCTGGGACCGGGACAAGATAGAAAAAAAAGTGGAGAATGGATCTGAGGAGACAAATAGAATATATCTGGGGTAGCATGGCCCACCAAAGGTGTTAAAATTTATTATATTTTAAACACTGTGTCATCTAAGCATAATACAAAATTCAGCCCTTGACCCGCCAGTTGGAGATTTTTTTTTTAAAACCACTTTCTTTAATATACAAGAAACACACGAGACACAAAAAGAGCCCCAAAAAGCACTCAGTCCCCGAGCTGGGAGTTTGTGGGGGAGGTTGAAGACAATAAGCCTTTCCAGTCTCCCAGGGAAAGATGGGGTTGAGGGGACGCAACATCACTAGGCCCCCGGTGAAGCCAGTGCTGGGGCCATAGTCGGCCTAGTTCGCCACCAAGTTTGGAAAGTGCTGATTTTCCTTGTCCTGGTCCTGGCCCTGCTCCCACACTCGGCCTCCAGTTTTCAGAAGTCGTCCAGTTCCCAGAATGGCCCCTTCTTTTAGCTCCCTAGCATTGTCACTCAGGGGAGAAGGCCGCTTACCCTGTCGTGGTGTCGGAGTTCCAGGGGAGTTGCATCCTGTAGGATTGTGAGGGGAGATCTCCCTAGTACCTTGCCATTTGCTTTCCGTCTATTATTGTGCTTAAAACCTGAAGATCGGGGAGTCTCAGGGTCTCTTGAGGGCTTGTCCGAGCCCTGGCTGGCCATGGGGGTTTCTGAGGGTTGTCCTGCTTCCTCCTTGGAGAACACCTGCTTGGAGGGGAGCTCAGTCTGGCTCCAGGGTGGCATCTGGTCCTCAAGGAAAAACTGGGTGCCCAGAGGCAAGTCCAATTCAGAAGATGAAGTTGCCTCAAAGGGCAGAACAGGCTCTGGGGGCAGATTCGAGCTTTGAACTCTTTTTTTTTTTTCTTCTCCACGCAGAACGTGCCCTCTTTAATACCCATCACCAGGCTAACCCATCCCCCCACCCCCCCTCCCCTCTAGAACCCTCAGCTTGTTTTTCAGAGTCCATCGTCTCTCATGGTTCGTCTCCCCCTCCGACTTACTCCCCTTCATTCTTCCCCTCCTGCTATCTTCTTCTTCTTTCTTTTTTCTTAACATATATTGCATTATTTGTTTCAGAAGTACAGATCTGTGATTCAACAGTCTTGCACAATCCACAGCGCTCACCATAGCACATACCCTCCCCAATGTCTATCACCCAGCCACCCCATCCCTCCCACCCCCCACCACTCCAGCAACCCTCAGTTTGTTTCCTGAGGTTAAAAATTCCTCATATCAGCGAGGTCATATGATACATGTCTTTCTCTGACTGACTTGTTTCACTCAGCATAACACCCTCCAGTTCCATCCACGTCGTTGCAAATGGCAAGATCTCATTCCTTTTTATGGCTGCATAATATTCCATTGTGAATATACACCACATCTTCTTTATCCATTCATCTGTCGATGGACATCTTGGCTCTTTCCACAGTTTGGCTATTGTGGACATTGCTGCTATAAACATTGGGGTGCACGTACCCCTTCGGATCCCTACATTTGTATCTTTGTGGTAAATACCCAGTAGTGCAATTGCTGGGTCGTAGGGTAGCTCTATTTTCAACTGTTTGAGGAACCTCCATACTGTTTTCCAGAGTGGTTGCACCAGCTTGCATTCCCACCAACAGTGTAGGAGGGTTCCCCTTTCTCCACATTGGGGGCAGATTCGATTTGGGGGCTTCGGTCTCAAATACTTCACTCAGCTGTTTCACCAGTGGGCTTGGGGGTTCTCTGCTGCTGGTCTTCATAGGTGTCCGTGCAATGCCAAGGGTAGGTGAGCAGGGATCTGAGTCTTGGGCCTGATTGGGACCCTCCAGCTGCTCCCCTGCTGGCAGGTTTGGCTGTGAAGAGCTCTCCACCGGGATGGGAGTGCGCAGGATGCCGGCACTAGGTGAACGGGGGTCTGCCACTCGGGCCAGAAGCTTGTTGTGCGGTGGAGGCCGCGCCGGAGTGACTGGGGCGCTCTTGGCTGAGCCCATCTCAACCGGGAAGAATAAGGTGGGGCAGGGCCCGGCCCGGGGCAAGGAGGGGACGCCAGGCCCCGATTCGTCTTTTGGGCGCACAGCAGCCCAGTTTGAGATTTTTTTTTAAAGGACTTTGCACTCTCCCCTTAGCCCCCCTGCCAAGCTCCACCCCATGAATTAGTCTCAAATCCTTAAAGGCAAAGATTGAGTGTTGTTTGCTTTTTCTCTATCTCCAGAATGGCTTACTGTAATAGGCATACAGTAGGTGCTTAAAAGACTGGATCCCTGGAATCGGGAGATCTAATAGCAGATTCCACGGAGTGATCTGAGGCCTTTGCACAACACAAGTAGTGGTTTGTAATTTAATCAAAGTAGGAATTTAAATCTTATGTGCATATAGGTGAGCATCACTCAGCTGCTGAGTGAGCCTAGCGACCACCTAGCACTCATTTCATTACCTCTGTTTCCTGCTCAGGGAATCTGGTTAGTGGGTGAAAACTTCCTTTGTGAAAAATTACTCCAAGAAGAAAGAAAAAAAGCTAGCCTTGGGAACTGGTGAGATGGGTGTATCAGCATTTGCTGTGTAACAAGCTGCCCCTAAACGTAGTGGCTTAAAACAACACCAATTTTATTTAGCTCTTGATCCTGTGGGTTGGCTGGGATGGCTGGGTGGCTGCAGTAGTTTTTCTGGTTTGTTTTAGCTCACCTGGGGCTGCATGGTCTAGGTTGGCCTCACTCATATGTCTGGTGGCTGATGGGCTGTTTGATGCAAGAGATCTCAGCTAGGTGTTCATCACTGCCCCACGTGGTCTCTCATTTCCGGGCAGGCCTGCTTGGGATTCTTTACATGGTGATCTCAGGATTCCAAAGAGCAGCACAATATGGCAAGCACTTTTAAAAATCTCTGCTTGCATCATATTTACTAAGGTCCTATTGGCCAAAGCAAATCACACGGCTAAGTCTAGATTCAAGAGAGGGTGGGGAGAGATAGACTCCATCTCTTGGTGGGAAGGCAGCAAAGATTTTGTGACCACAAGGTATGAGCAAATAAAAGAGGTGCAAACGTGATTGCTCCAGTCACATTGGCCTTCTTGCAATTCCTCTAAGCATATTAAGCTGTTTCCTGCCTCAGGGCCTTTGCACCTGCTGTTCCCTTGCCTCTGAATGCTCTTCCCACAGTTCTTGAAAAGGTTGATTAATTCTCATTTTTTCAGTTGAATGTCAGCTTCTCAGGGAGTCCTCCCTGACCTCTCTCGCTAAATAGGCTTCTCTTATTAGTATCCCTCGAAGCATCTTGTCCCTTTCTCACGAGAAGTACATACTCCGTAATGACTTATTTATTGCCTATCTCCCCCACCCCAACTTACCATCAATTCCATAAGTTAGAGACTTTGTCTAGCTTAGTTTCCACAGTGCCTTGTGCATAGTGGGTGCTCAGTAAATATCTGCTGAGTGAAAGTAATGATTTGTAACAAGAAAAATAGCTTTATAAATAATGTTGCTATTATATTTATGGAATCATTATGGATATAAAGGAGAGCAATGAAATTTGGTTATTCTCAACTGCTTTTTCTGGAAGAAATAAGCTATAGTGTAATGGAGACAGGTTGGGAGGTGGAGGACCTATATGGTTAGTGGGCCAACAGGGACATTTGGGGTTGATAATAGTATTTGCCACGAAGTGGGGTGCACTGAGTAATTATTCCTTTCTCTCTGCCAGCCCATGCTTGGTTGGGTGATCAGCCAGTGGAGAGTGGGGCAAGGGAAAATGAGGGAGGACTTGAGGGGGAGTATTGAGACCTCAGACGTTAAGAGCATATGGCCTGGAGATGGAGTCTTAGCTCTGCCACTTTCTAGCTGTGTGTCCTTGGGCTGTGACCTAACCTCTCTCAGCCTCCTTCCCTCATCCATAAGGCAGGTGTATTAACAAACCTCCTAAGGCCAGGATGAAGCTTAGCGAGACAGTGCAAGTGATGTGGGCGTGGAGTACCGGCTTGGTTACTATCAGGAGTATGCCTGCCCTGGTTTTGCAGCGCCAGGAGATGAAACATTCTCCAGGAAGGAGAGAGGTACCTCCCGCATCATGGATGGGCTTCTACATCCCAAAGCTAAGGCATGTTTGGCACTGTGGAGTTGGAGCAATTTGTTTGCTTTGTCTCTGCTCAACGGATGTCCTAGAGAGAATGGAGGGAACAAGAGACCCCAGCTTTTGTTCCCTTCTCCACCTTGCTCCGTGCTGGCAACCATTCAATAGAAGATCATTCCTCGGAAAGTTTCCCAGCCCTCCAGAAGCACATGTGGCCTTGATCTCCATGCAGCAGCCTTGGGAAAACATCCCAGAGACAGAGCTCTGGAATCAAAATTAAGTAAGTCTCCCCTCCCATCCTAGGTCTCAGAAATCCCAGGGGCAGGCGGGGCAAGGGATGGAGCCTCTTTCTGGAGCAGGGCTGTCCTGGGGGTGGGGGGAGGTGTTATGTGATAGAGCACTGGATTGTGTGTGAGCTTTTTGTTTCCCATGCAAATTTGGGGAATTATAGATAACACTGCATGAATATCTTTGTGCATCTATCTTTTGGTTTCTGAGGAATTGTTTTTCTTAGAATAAATTAGCAAGGGAGGATTTAATGCATCAAAGGAGGTGCTAGTTGTTACCTGTTGACCCATTAATTCTCTACCTTCCTTTGCCATGCTCTGCACCTTGGAAGGCTGACCCCTGCTGAATTGATTTCCTAGGCTCCCTTACTTTTTGCCTTATATTGGGCTTGGCCAATGGAAGGCTCCAGCAGGAGACTGGAGGCAGGAGGAGACAGAGGTTGGGGTATTTCTCCCCACTCCCTCCTTGCTTCTGCACTGTGTCTTGGATCATGGTTGTCCCTCCAGATTACAGGTCCCGTGATCCCTCCTCAAGCCCTCTCTGAGCTTGCCTAGCTCTAGTTCCTCCTCTTCAGCACTGGGGGTGGGACAGCTCCCCACTGTTGCTAGTCTCTGGGTCCCTTAACCTCTCTTGTTGGTTCTCTTTATCCTCCTCACATCTCCATAAGCAGCCCGTTCATTAGAATCTTTTTATTTGAATGCTCTTGGGAAGAATTCTATTTTTTAAAAAAGATTTTATTTATTTGAGAGAGAGAGAGAGAGAGGAAGAGTGCAAGCAGGGGGAGGAGCAGTCAGGGAGAGAGAGGGAGGGGGAAAGAATCCCAAGCCGACTCTGAGCTAAGCTCGGAGCCTGACGCAGGGCTCCATTCCACGACCCCCGAGACCATGATCTGAGCTGAAACCGAGAGTCAGGCGCTCAACAAAGTCAGTCCCCCGGGCACCCTGGGAAGAATTCTATTTTTTTTTAGACTTTTTTTTTTTTTTTAAGATTTCATCCATTTGAGAGAGAGAGAAACAGCACGAGAGGGGAGAGGATCAGAGGGAGAAGCAGGTTCCCTGCCGAGCCGGGAGCCCGATGCGGAACTCGATCCCAGGACTCTGGGACCGTGACCCGAGCCGAAAGCGGTCGGCTCAACCAACTGAGCCACCCAGGCGCCCGGAAGAATTCTATTTTTAAGACCCTGACTAATAAATGGGTTTACTACATTGAATGATATAAACATTTCCATGATTGTGGTTACAGATGGATTTCCATAGGCCTATACCAATTGATCCTGCTGTAAATGAAGCTTGCTTGCAACATTTACCAGCAACATTGCAAGCGTGGGTGGTTATGATTTTTTTTAAATACTGCAAGAGTTGTAAATGTCATCCCAAAGTTTTAATCGCCCTTCCTTGATTAGTAAGACCGTACCAGTGGTTCTCAACTGGTGATAATTTGGGCCCCAGGAGACATTTGGCAGTATCTGGAGACATTTTTGCTTATCTCCAAAACAGGGAGGCTTGGTGCTACTGGAATCTAGTGGGTAGAGCCCAGGGATGCTGTTAAATATCCTACAATTCATAGTACAGCCTACCACAACAAAAAAAATGAGCTGGCCCAAAATGTGCCAAGATTGAGAAACCATGGGCTATGCATTGCCCACAGACCACGTGCCAGGTAATTTGTCTTTTCTTTGTTGGAATCATCTGTTTTCATCCTTTGGCCAGTGGCCTGGGGTTTGGCAAATCCGGGCTCCAGGCCCAGCTCGGCCATTCACTTGTTTTGTGATCCTGGCTGACATTCCTCATCAGCTCTGAAAGGCCTCTCCTTGTCCTTTGCCTCCTTTGAGTTTTGGTGACAATCAAATGGCAACAGGGAGGAATGGGTTTGGAAAATTATAAAATGCATTACAAATCAACCCAACCTATACTTTCTAAGCACCTACTATGTGCTGGGGGTTCAGATCAAGAATTCACAGATATATATGTAATCCAGGAGGGGTCACTGGACACATGGCCAAAGGCTGTTCTCCATGACAAGCATCCTCAGAATAGGCTAGGAAGGCCTTCTGAAGGAGGAGCAATTTATGCTTGGCCTTGGGGCTGTATAACATAGTGGTTAGATTTGCAAGAGTCAGACTTTCTGGGGACAAATCCTGGTACCACCCCCAGTAGCTATATTGCTTTGATCAAGTGATTTCATTTCTCTAAGCCTCAGTTTACTCATCTGTAGAATAGAAAATAAAATATTAGTTCCTGTTTCCTTTTTTTATTGCCATAAGGGAAACCACCCCCAAATTTAGTGAATGTGAACAACAATTTATTATTTTTCACAATGCTGTAGATTAGCCAGCTCGGCTGGGCACTTCTTCTGCCCAGGGTGGCATCTGCTGGGGTCACTCATGTGGCATTTATATGGCAGCTGGATCAGGTAGGAAGGTCCAAGAAGGTTTCAGTTACACGTCTGGTGTGCTAGTGCCCCTTCATGTGACCTCTGGCTCATCATGGCTGGCTTGGGCTTCCTCACAACATGGTGGTCTCAGGGGGTCAGACTTCTTCTCACATGGAATCTGGCTTTGAAGAGGAAGAAGTAGAAAGCTCTCAGTCTTCTTAATACCCGGCTGGGCTCAAAAATCTCAGAACATCCTTTCCATTGCATTCCGTGAATCACCTGGGTGGCTCAGTCGGTTACATGTCTGCTTTTAGCTCAGGTCATGATCTTGGGATCCTGGGACTGAGCCCCACATTGGGCTCCCTGCTCAGAGGAAAGCCTGCTTCTTCCCTCTCCCTCTGCCTCTCCTCCCCGCTCGTGCTTTCTCTCTCTTGCTCTCTGTATCTCAAATAAATAATTAAAATCTTAAAAAAAAAAGACCTGGGCTTCAGAATCTCAGAACATCCTTTCTGTTGCATTCAGTGAATCAAAGCAAGTCTGAAGGCAAGACTGGGAGAGAGATTCCTCACCTCCTGATGGGAGGGACAGCGTGGGTGTTCAGGGAGGGAAGGGATTGGTGGTGGCCCTCTTTGGAAATGATCCACCACAGTGCCTGTCTCTTAGAACTGTTGTCGGGACTGATGCTGTGATCCGTGTGATGTACATGGCTAAGCCTGGAACTGTAAATTAGTTGTTCCCGGAGGGTGTATCAGATGTGGTACAGCTAGTAAGTTTGTCCTATGTACTCAAGGCTGCTGGTTTGGATGGGCCTGTCCCCAGGTCCCTTGTCTCCATATGCTACCTGAGCCACCTGAGACTTAGGCCTTCAGAGGTAGCAATACTTGTCATGCCAATTGTTAAAGAAGCTTTCTGTGGGGCGCTTGGGTGGCTCAGTCGGTTAAGTGTCTGCCTTCAGCTCAGGTCATGATCCCAGGGCCCTGGAATCAAGTCCCACATTGGGCTCCCTGCTCAGCAGGGAGTCTGCTTCTCCCTCTCCCTCTGCTGCATGCTCTCTCTCCGTCAAACAAGTAAATAAAATCTTTTAAAAAAGAAGCTTTCTGTGTACCAAATGCTTTATGTATATTAGTATACTTAATCCTTGCAATAGCCCTCTGAGGTAGGTACCGTTATTATACCCTCTTTACACACAAGGAAACTGAGTCACCAAGAGATTAAGCGATTTGTCTGTTTACACAGCAAGAACATGGCAGATCCAGGATTTGAACCTAGGCAGGCTGGTTCTGTGGTCCATGCTCAACCACTGTATTAGCTATCTGTTTCTGTGTAACAAACTCCTGCAAACTTCATGGCTTGAAGGAATGACCATTTATTACCCCAGTTTCTGAGGGTCAAGAATCTGGGAATGGGCTTAGCTGGACTTTCTGGCTGAGGGACCCTAACAGGCTAAAATCAAGGTGCTGGGCCACAGTCATGTCAAGGGTCGACTGGTCGCTCCACTTCTAAGCTCGCTCATGGGGCTACCTGCAGGTTCTCTCTGGCTGTTGGCTGGAGACTTGAGTTTCTTGTCACGTGGAACTCTCCACAGGGCTGTTTGAAACATGGCAGCCTGCTTCCCCCAAAGTGAGGGATCTAAGAGAAGGAACAGACAGAAATCATGATCTTTTCCCAACCTAATCTTGGAAATGGCATCTCGTTTGCTAATTCTATTCATTACAAATGAGTCACTAGGTTCAGCCCACTCTCAAGGGGGTGAGACCCACACCAACCATGAACACCAGGAGGGAACATCAGGGCCTTCTTGGGGGTTGCCACCTTGGGGACAGCCACCTCGGGGATGGGCTCCCATAACCACTGCGCTCTAATCTTGCACCATCAAAGCCTCCCTCAATAATCAACAACGGTTGCTTACTTTAGTAAATTCTTTGAGACATTCTCAAAGGCCGGGGCAGATACCCAAAGTGTCCCCCAGAGCTCCTCTGGTCTTGGTTCCTGTCCTCCAGGACACACTAAGCAAATAGAGACAGTGTTGATTCAGGATGTGGGTGGATTGGTTGCTAGTGAGAATGTCCCTAAGAAGGATGGGTGCGGTTTGAAAAATTAGTAGCATTTGGGGAAAAGAATCAAGCCTGTTGTTTTCATGGCACAAACTACCAGATCTAAGGGCGAACAGAATCTCTTTGGTTTGTGGAGATGCACGGGCGGGCAGAGTAGGAATTCTCACCTGTTTATGGGCAGGCTGTCGGATTCTTGGGGGTGGGGAGGAAGGAGATTTTTGTATTTATCGGAAGGCTGAGAAACATATGTACATCGAACCCCGGTCGTTCAAAGTGCTTCTGTGCTCCCAGCTCACGGAGAGACAGCCATTGCTCACGGCAGCTAGGCCGCTTCCTGAGTCCCCAGAGCCCTTGGATCCTCAGAGTCTGAGACTCCTCCTGGGGCTAACTGGTCTGTGATGGCGAAAAGGACCAGTTTTGTGCGGGGGGTGGGGTGGGGATGTGCTGGGATGTGTGGAGGAAGCCCTTCCCGGGAGGCAGGTCTCTAGAGGGTGGGGATGCTGGTTGTTGCAAAGGCTCAGGGGCTTCTTGACCCAAACTTTTCTTACAAATGCGAGAAGGGTCTGGAAATAGTCTCTCTTCCCTGCTTCCTAGGCCACGGGACAGATATTTGTGGGCCAAGCTCCTCAACCAGCCCTAACTCTTGGAATTTCTCCAGCCTCAAGGGAGGACAGGGTGAAGTAGGGGAGGGAACACCCCCAGCACAACCTTCAGGTAATATTAATATACCAACAACAGCAGCTAATGAGCACAAGCCACGTGGTGGGCATGTAATCCTCACAACCTTCCCCCTGGGAGTGACGGGCCTGGTTCCTATCCCCATTTAGGTCTGGGGAAACTGAGCTGGAGAGAAAGGGGAATGATTGGTTCAAAGTCACACAACTTAGAAGTGTCTGAGCAAGAATTCAAACGTAGCCCATCTGCTTCCAGTGCCAACACCACTAACCACTGAGCACGCTTGCTGGGTCTCATTCCTCTCTGGGGTACGTTTTGGTGGCATTGGTAAATTTGCCCACAAAGCTCTCTTATTTTGCAAAAATGTATACTCAGCCTTTGCTGTTTCTGCTAAAGGCTGGGAGCTCCCACTGAACACCCCCATTTTCCCGCCACAGCCTTTAGAACCTTGTATCTCAGGTCTCCAGGTTCCAGGCTCTCTTCCCCATTCAGGGGCAAGGGGGCTTTGTTCTCAAGGTCAATATCCTCAGCCCGGAACAAGGCCAGGCCCAAACGCTGTGTTGTGCACAGGTTCTCCGTTTGGTCCTAGTGAAATATTGTTCAAGGAATGAAGGGGAGACACTTGCTTCTATCTTGGGAAGGGGGTTTTTTGTCCTTATGTTTGAACGTAGGTTCGTTTTCTGTGACAGAGTCGTCTCGTGCTGTGAGGGAGGGCATCCTCCATCGGTCCCGAGTTTTGATCTAAGCTCCTTGAGCCTTGCACCTCGCTCCCTCCTTCCAGCCCCATCCTTCACGAGGCTGCCCCTGTCCACCTGCTGTTACTTCCCTGCCTTGCTGTCTTCCTAGGTGAGTGGTGCAGATGCCAGTGAACCAGGGGAAGCAGAAAGGGGGAAGAATCGGGTCTTTCTGGGTGGCTCAACTGGATTCTAGGGAGGGAGCTCACACCTCTCCCTCCCCAACTCCTTCCTGCTGGGCTGAGACTAGACCAGGGGAAAAAGGACTATGAAGGGGATGAGAAGATCGTCAGAGGCCAGACCCATGTGGTCTCAGCACAAGTTTTGGTGAAAGGTTGAAGGTTTGCTGAGAGAGACACACACCTGCACAGAGTGGGTGGGGTGGGGGGGGGGAGACAGAGAGACACACACAGAGGAGAGACAGCAAAGGAGATAATCCACCGTGGATTTCTGTCTACACTAGAGTGGTAGTGTATGAAGGCATGAAAACAATCGTGTGTGCATGCACACACACACACACACACATTTTATCTCCTCTGCTGGACCGTAAGCTCCAGATACTGTCTATGGACATGGGATTGTACGTCTCTTATAGAGACAGCAATACAGAACCTTCGAAGCCAAAACGGCCCCGAGTACGTGGGATGCGTGCTTTTCCGACAGAACACAGACGTGTTTCCAGCAGAGATGTCCCTGTAGACAACATTTCCTTGTGTCCTCCTCATCTGTAGTCGCTGTCCACTTCCCCCTCTGTCACCACCTACACGAGGGGGAAAATCAGATCGGAAGCTCACCTGGTTCATGTGCCTCAGCCCCCTGCCCAGAGACACACAGGCGTGCCCACTCAGTATCCACGGTGCCGGGACATGCACGCACACACATGCACTCACACGTACCGAGTACACACGCAGCCCCAGACACAGCTGCCCCTGGGAACATGCACCCAGACACTTGTAAACAGAGTTGTGACACATAAAGACACAGGCTACACATACAGATCTCTATACACAAGCCACACACATGGTAGTCACACACGTACACACTACAGGGAATCCTCACATGACTAATCACTCTGCGTATGTGTGTGTGTGTGTGTGTGTGTGTGTGTGTGTATCCCAGCATCCCTCTGGCAGGCACACGCCGGCCAGCCACCACTTGAATTAGCACCAAAGGATTATGGGACCCTGGGCCATTAATCTAGGTGACAAACAGGACTCAGAAGGCATATTTGCACCCCGAAATTGAAAAGATTAGGCCATATTTGTCAAGGATTGGTAGGGCTTTATCGCCTCCACGGCAGATGCTGTTAAATATTCATGAGCTGCATAAGTGGGAGAAACCCTAGCTAGACCTGCCGGCTTTCAGCTGTAGAGGGAGAGGAGCGGGGGAGATTTATCTGAACTCGGCAAGGGATGAAAGGTATGAGATCATGTACCCTGGCTTGCTGGGCACAAGACGCTGGCCGGCCGTCGGGGGAGGGGGCCTCCCGGTGGCTTTTTGAGGTTGGGGGCTGGGCCAGGCCCGGCAGGGGTGATGGGGAGGAGATGAGGAGGTGGTTCTTCTCTGGGGTCTTATCTCACTCTGTTGTGGGTAACCGTCTAGTCTCCTGCTGCCCCACAGTAGATGGGGATCTCCCCCAAGGGGGTGCCCCCATGACCTCTGTAGTTTCCCACTTCCCTGACTCCTTGGGGTCCAGTCCAGTGCTCATCGCATGGTTAGCAGGCATTTAAGTGTGCAGCGAATGACTTCTTAGTCCGGACATGCCCCCTTGGAGGAAGGAGAGGGGTAAGGGTCTCCCTGCTGGGTCCTGGAGCTGGTTCTGAGACTGTTCCAGAAGCCAGTCTGGCTGTATACACACCTACAGGAACTGAGAGTCAAACAGACCCAGGCCAAATCCTGGACCCATTACTTCTTGGTTGTGGGAGTTGGAGCAGGTCACTTAGTGCCTATCCCCCACCCCCACCCCCCCGCCTGTCTCAGTTTCCTCCTCTGAAAAGTAAACTTGATAACAAGAGTACTCACATCCAGTGGTTGCTAGAGGATTAAATCAAGCTATTGGTGTGATGCCTGGCATACAGTAAGCACTCAATAAATGGAGGGAGACCATGATTTATGGAGGGCTCCTTTTGTGCCCGTCACTGTGCCCAGGTGGTTCAGTCTCAACACAGGAGCCAGGCATCAGGCAAAAATTAGATGGTGTAGTTATGCTGTTCAGTAAGTTAGGTACTAGCCACATGTGATTGTTCACAGGTAAATTAAGTAAGATTAAAAAATTCAGTTCCTTAATCACAGTAGCCACATCTCAAGCCCTAAAGAGCTCCATGTGGCTGCCATATGAAATAGGCCAGACATAGAACATTTCCATCACTGCAGAAAGTTTGATGGACAGTGTTGTACATGGTCTTCCTGCAGCTCAGAAGGGTTAAGATTCTAGTGACCGGCCTGGTCCAGTTTTGCTGTAAGAAATTTGAACCTTGGAGGATAAATATGTCAAATATGTTTAACAAAAACTGGGTCAAACAAAGTGAAACCAATTTCTTTCCTGCAGGACTTGTCAGAGCCTTTATTATGTCCTGGATATTGTGAATAGAGTATATCGGTATAACCCATGTGATAAGACCACAACATTCTTTTTCTCCCCATCAGAGCATCTCCCAGGAGTAGGGTTCCTGGGAATGTACTTTGGGAAACAGTGATACCACTAATCCTCCACAAGGGGCTGTGACTAAATGTGGGTGACTGTCTCCTGAGGGCATTTGTTCTTGAATATGTCATTATGATTGGGGTGTGTGTGTGTGTGTGTGTGTGTGTGTATCAGCCTTCCCTACTGGCAGGAAGCTGTAGGGCTCTAAGTTAGTGCTGCTTCTTCAGAGCCCAGCACAGCGCCAGGTACACAGAATGTCATTCATTCATTCATTCATTCATTCAGTGAACATTTAGTGAGTATTATAGCAGACAGTCAGGGCCGCATCCAGACCCACTGAGCCTTTTTCTCTACTTGGGGAAGCATGTTTACTTTCCTCCCAACTGTCTTCTCCCTGGCCCTAGGAGGAGGCTGGCAGGCTGCCCTCAACCAATGGCCTCCCGAGCGCCGCAGGCTCTGAGCTCCAGCGGGGCGCCGTGCTAACAGCCCCGGTAACATCTTGGCTACCTCTGTCTCGTCCCTTCTCACTTTCTTACTCCCCTCCCAGTTGGAGCCACCTCCTAAATAAAACACCTGCATTCGAGTCCCCTAACCCGGGTTGGCCAGACCAGAACAGGTGCATCCCACACTTTTCTGTCATCGTAAAGTGAGGCCCTGAGGTATCTGCTCAGATCTGGCTATGTTTCCTTGCTTCTTTCAAGTCAAGCCCGTGCACCTGAGGCTGACCTGTAAGGGTCTCCAGATATCCATCCGGCCATGTCCCCCACCTACCCCGGCTCCGGCTGGATTGTTTCTTGCCTCTGAAGCACATCCCCCTACCTCTGATCATCGCCCAAACCTCCGCACCTGTCAAGTTGCTGACCTTCGCCAAGGACCACGTTCACATTCAAAAGTCGTTCACATTCCTCCCAGGGTGGTAGATATTGGTCCACCCCCAAACGCATGCCCACATCGGACCCTCAGAGGGGTGCAGGGCAGGGAATGTGGAGGCCCACATTGGCTTGGATGTGGGGCCTCGGGGATTTATTGGGAATTAAAATGTTGCCCAGAGAAGAAATTGCTAAGGTTTAACGATGAAGCCATTTCTCTCTGGGTGTCATGGGGGACGCTGAGCCAGCAAAGCTCCCTGCTGAGAGCCTAAAGAAGGATCAGAGCAGGGGAGGTTTAAGATAACGCCTGTGTTATCTTAAGCGTTGCCCCAGAGCAAAGGTTTTGAATGGGAGAGACACCCTGGAACCTCTGCCCTCACACACTTTTAATGACAGGATATGCTACCTGTAACCGTGACCCATGACACTTTCGGGGTCATCATTCCCCAAGGTATTGGGACCTATGGGACCGTTGAGGGTGAATCTGAACATGGCCAGTCCCATGTCAATGACCAGGGATGGCTGAGTCAATGGAATAGGAAAAAAATAAGGTCGCTCAAGCATCTGGGTGCTGGTCAGCAGGAGGTCAAAACTCTGGGTCTTAGAACATCAGGATTTAGGACTGGGATTTGGTCAGGTCCCAAGAAGGGACTGGAGAGCCCAAGAGGAGAGAAAAACAAAAAGAAGGAAGAAATGAACCAGCGTTTATTGAGGGCCTGCTGTGTGCGCAGAGGGCACACTGGTCGAGAGCTCTGGGTCTGGACCCAGGCTGCCTGGGTTTGAATCCCAGCTCTGCACCCTTCAGCTGCATGACCTTGGCAAGTTGCCTTATTTCTGTGCATCTCAGTTTCCTCTTCTGGAAAATGCAGATGGTAGTAGCATCTTCTTCGTAGGGTTCTTGCAAAGATTAAATAATTTAACCCACATTTAGAACAACAGCTGGTGCCCTTCAATATATGATAACTATTTTTATTATTTTCTGGGTATCTAATATGCATGATTATTCTCATTTAACGCCCTAACTCTTTGAGGTAGATGATCCAGCTTTACAGATGGAAAAACTGAGGCTTATGGAGGTTTACAGAACTGTCCCAAAGTCACACAGAGGGTAATTCGGCATGTTGGCATTTACACGGAGTGCAAAACCCTTGTTCTTTCCACTCCCTGGCTTGAGGCTTGAGGGGAGGGGCGCAGGAAGCTTGTGGGAATACCCACAGAGGTCAGATGCACATGGATCTTTCAGGGAAATAGTGAAGGTGTGCCAGGACAGAAATAGGCAAAGCAGACGATCCTCTGTAGACCTGTCTACACTGGCACAGAAGCAGTGTCGGAAGGCCCCTACCCCAACCCTCATTTCATCTCCTCTCCTAGACTGTAAGCTCCAGATACTCTGCATGGACATGGGATTGCACGTCTCTTATAGGGACAGCAATACAGAACCTTCGAAACCAAAATGGCCCCGAGTATGTGGGATGGTTTCTTTTCCCACAGAACACAGACGTGTTTCCAGCGGGGCTGTCCCTGTAGACAACACTTCCTTGTGTCCTCCTCATCTGTAGTCACCATCCACCACCTACATGAGGGGAAAATCAGACTAAATATTTAACTGGTTGACCCCCCACCCCAGATCTGCGTAGGAGGGAGGGTAGGGGGGATGCCGAGGGGGAGAAAGGAGAGCAAGCTAAGAAGGCCCCGCGCCCCCAGCCGTGGCCTTGCCAGCTCTCTTCTGCCCAGGGCCACTGGCCCCCGCGGGTACAGTCCTGCCCCCACCCTGAGGCTGGTGGAGAGGAAAAGGAGCATGCGGTGGCGGGGGGTGGGGGGGAAGGCAGTGCAGTATGGCGGGAGATGTGTACTCTCCTCGGTGACACAGTGAGCTCTCTTGCCGGCAAAATGTCCCTTGATCTATTTCCCCTGGTAGTGATTTCAACAACAACAATAACAGAAATCCATCATTTCCGTAGCGGGGAATGGAAGATGGTGGGGGTTTGTTTTTCTTCTAGTGTAGACAGAAAGCTCTTTATTCTCTCCTTGTTTGGGAAGACTTCATGCCAGAGGAGCCCAGCCTGGGCCCTGGGAGGGGACAGAGGTGGGGAGACAGCAAGAACAATAAAGCCCTGGCTGGGCAGCCGACCTTGGGCAAGCCACTACCTCAGCTTGCTCTTCTCAGAAATGGGGAGAATCCCCCAGCAAAAGAGAGAGAGGCAGACAGCACGAAGGCGGCCTTGAGAGTTGAGGATAATGGGCTGACTGTTACCGGTCATGAAAATAATGAGCTAATGCATGTGTTGTAGCTAGCGTAGTGCCTGGGTGTGATGATTACAGATCTCATGTTCTGTGCGCTTGCTTTGTGCTGGATGTTTTTATGTTCATGACATTTTGGAACTTCCAGTCAGCCCTGCAAAGTAGGTCCCTCCACATCCATTTCCCACATCATAAGATGGAGGTTCAGAGAGGTTAGCTAACTTGCCCAAGATCACACAGCATGCACATGGTGAGGGGAGCAGGGTGGGCAGAGGGAGTAGCTGGGCTGGGCTGTAGTTGCAATGGTGGCCTCAGCCCATCCTAGGGGAGCTCTGGAGCTGGGGTGACCTTTCAGGGGTGCCGAGATGGAGGCAAAAGGGGCTGGCCCGTTCATCAACCAGTCATTGTGTTGCTCGGCGGCAGGGGGGTGGGGTGCAGTGTTGAACCCTGAGTGAGGTGCCTCCCTTCAGCCCAGGGCAGGTCCTGGGGAGGGCTGACAGCAGAGGAACCATCAGAAGCCACCACTCCAGCATCTGGGGAATGAGGGTCAGTCTGGAGTCTGGGTGGCACACCACGGCATCCACTACACCAGGCGTATGACTTTTCCTCAATCTCTTCATCTGTAGAATGGGAATGATGGTACGTTTCTTTTCAGCCTGCCATTTGGAGTATTTTGATCAAATGACATGACAAAGATATGACGATAGCACTGTTGTTTATTGACTGTTACAAGCCAGGCTGCGCTTAAAGACTTCCATGCAGTCCCCGGTGACATGGCGAGCTCAGCTAGGCCTCATTCCAACCCTGGGAAGCGGGAGCTTCAGTGATTCCTATCTTGCAGAGGAGGAGGAACAGAGGCTCAGAGAAATGAAATAATTTGCCTGAGGTCTCTCAGCTAGCTACAAAGGGGTGCGGCTGGGCTTCGGAGCCCACCTCCTCAACCAGTGCACTACCCTCGCCCACCCCAGCGTAGCTGACTTGCATTCAGAGGATGGTGCTATGCCGGTGTGAGAGGTAGGAATGGCCCACCTCCCTTTGGGAGTGTGTGAATAATTCTGGGGATGACGTGTGCACGCACACTTTCTGATTGACCTGGCTCCCACTCTTGGGGAACACCAGGGGCCCCCGGAGTTAGTAATGGGGAGGCTTAGGCTCCCATTTCAAGAATCCAACCAGGAAAAGAAGCCTGCCCCTGGTTTCCCCACCCGAGGCTGTCTCTCTAGGTCCCAAGGCTGCAGGAGGCTGCATCATAGAGCTGGAGAAGCCCAGCTCCGTGGGCAACAGTCTGAATGTGGACCCACAGCCTGGACTTACCTGCACACTTGGGCTGGGGGTGCCCAGACTGCCCACCATGACCAAACAGGCCTCTATCTGGCCTCTAGCCACTGGTCTCCAAAGCCTGGGCCTTCTGATCAACATTTGCCCCCAGTTGTCTCTCCAGTGGGCAATGTAAAGGTGGCATTCCCTATCCTGTAAATACCATCCCAGGCGATTAAACAAAAGGAAGTCAGGAGGGCTGTTGTTGGCCAGGAGAAAGCTAATATTTAGGAAACCCCTAGACCAGGAGTCAGCAAATTCTGCCCGCAGCCCGTTTTTGTAAATCAAGCTTTATCGGAACACAGCGATGTCCTTTTGTCTGTGTCTTTCATGTCACAACTGCAGAGCCGAGTAGTGGCAACAGAGACTGTAGGGTCTGCAAAGCCAAAAATATTTACTATCTGGCCCTTTGCAGAAGAAGTTTGCCGATCCCTGGTCCAGCCAGAAATCTTTCCAAGGGCAGGGGCTGTGGCTGAGGCTTGAGTTAGGCTGGAGCAGGGGAACAAGGTGCTTCAATAGGGCTGGGGCTCTTGAGAACTCGAGAAGGAAGGCTTGCACTTCCCCACAGGTAGGTCTTTGCCCAAAGCAGGCCCCCTGGCTCCAGTGCCTTCTGTCCGTCCCCCCAATCCACCCTTCCTCACCTCCCAGAAGCTTTCTCGCTCACCGCTGTGTTGTCAGGGTCTAGCGCAGTGTATGATACTATAAATATGACCTCATAAGTGTTTAGCAAATCAATGCATGGATGATTCTCCAACTCACCCTTCGACCTTGGGGGAGTCTCACCCTCTCTGGGCCACAGTTTTCACATCTGTAGAATGACCACGGTCAAGGTCTGTTTTCCAGGTCCCGTGTCTGTAAACGTTCTGAGTGGGGAGGGACATGAGGGGCTCAGGGTTCAGGGCCTGATTCGGGAGCGAGGAGGGACAGACGGCTTGGTGCGGCTCATGCTGGCTGCCAGGAGAGCCACAGGGAAAGGAAAGAGGAGGAGGTTCCAATGAGGACAGGAGTCAAGAAGGGCGGCAGGCAGGGCGGAGGGGAGAAGACAAAGGGGAAGGGTTCCGAGCAGGGAGGCAGATGGGAAGGAGTGGCCCCCGGGTGGGATCGCGGGGCGGCACCGGCCACAATCACAGACCCAGCAGTAGAGCGTGATGCCACAAGCAGAACTCCAGCTTTCGGAAGAGAATGAGCCTGGGGAGCTAATGAGCTCAGGAGGTGCAAAGGACGCCTTCGCGTTAATTCCTGCTCCCTGGGAGCAGCCGGGGAAGGGAGAGGGGGCCGGGCCTGGGCTGGGCAGCTGGGCCCCACTCGGGGGTTTCGGCCAGCTGGTCAGCCGCCGGCTGGGGCTTCACGCCAGGCCCGCGGACGCTCGCCCACCTCTCGCCCTGCTGCCTCTGGCCTTGGGCAGGGAAAGGAGGGGTCATCCTGTGGCTTGGTCCCTGGCGCCAATGTTGTGACAGTCACGTGCTCCACCTGGATGGCGAATCAGTCCAGTGGCTTCCACGAGCTTGGGCTTGGACACCCAAGCACGTCTCTGAGCTGTTTGTTTTTTTTTTTTAAATAATTCTTAAATTTGAGTATAGTTGAGCATCTTCGAGCTTTAAAAAATATTCAGCCCTTCACCATTGTTGACAATTACGACACCCACCGCGGTGATCATAGTGATGGTGGTAACAACAGCCTCCTGTTCTCAGGCATCTCCTAGAGTCTCAGAGCTGCCCGACTTTATTGACTGGATACTTCTTGACTTGATACTTCAGGGGGGCTGACCTGTGCATCGTAGTTTGCTGAGCAGCACCGGTGGCCTCTTACCAGGTGCCAATGGCCCTCCCCCCCCGAAATCATGACAACAAAATGTCTCCAGAGATTGCCAAATGTCCCCTGGGGTTGGGGGGGGCGGGGGAGTGCCCCTGGTTCAGAACCACTGATAATATCCTATTTTACAGATGTGGAGGCTGAGGCTTAGAACCACTGTGTCCCTCAAGGAACCGGGTATCAAATGTCAGTCTTTGGCATCACTCACCCTCCCCCACCACCCAGCCCGTTACTAGGATTTGTTAGTTATTTATTTTTCAGATAAGGAGTTCCAATCTTTTTCTTTCTTTCTTTTTTTTTTTTAGATTTTATTTATTTATTTGACAGAGAGAGACACAGAGAGAGAGGGAACACAAGCAGGGGGAGCGGGAGAGGGAGAGGCAGGCTTCCCGCAGAGCAGGAAGCCCGATGTGGGGCTTGATCCCAGGACCCTGGGACCATGACGTGAGCCAAAGGCAGACGCCCAACGACTGAGCCACCCGGGCGCCCCTCTTTTTCTATGCATATATTGACAAAATTGGGATCGTAGCGAATGTGCCATTATGGAACCTGTTTTTCTCCATTAACAACCTAGCACATATAAGGTTGGGTGAGAAAAGCAAGTTGCCAGTCAGTATATATAGCATGACACCATTTGTGTAAACACACACACATGCACCCACCCACACCCACACCCACACCCACACCCACCCACACCCACACCCACCCACACACACACACACACACACACACATGTGGGTGTATTTGTATCTGCAAAGAAACTGTCCAGAAAGATATGCACAAAATAGTGATCAGCAGTCTCCTCCGAGATTGAAGAAATGTGGGCAGGGAACAGAGGGCTTTAAGTTTACATTATACCCTCCCGGACTCTGACTTTTTGCAACAAGCACGTCTTTCTTTTTAATTTTAAAGATTAATAAAATGACACGGAGATCCCTCCTGACAATAGACACCTAGAACATGAATTTTTAAATACCGCCAGACATTCCACTGCATGGATGTGCTATCGCTAATCTTGCCATTTCCTCTGGTTGCAGGTTGAGGAGGTATCCAGGCATCCCGACTACACAATGCCACCACGAACATCTCAAGCCAGTCCTTCAGAACGGGAGCCTGGGGGGCAGATTCCTGGGGTTTCCCCTCGGCTCAGCCCCACAGAAAGCACCGAATAGCCTCAGCTCCGTTAATCCTCTTAGCAATGCCTTGCAGATGGACCCTATCACAGTCCCCATTGTGCAGTGCGGAACATGGGACACCAAGAAGCCCAGTGACTTGCTCAAGGTCCCACAGGGAGGTAGCAAGAGTCAGAAAGGCGTTGAAGGAATACTAGTTCTCAATGAAGACTTTCTCCCTGAAGTGAGTCAAGGGCCTGAAAGAAAAGAAGAGGTGATAACCCTCCGTGTGTTTGATTCTCCCAGTTACTGTGCAATGGAGTCACCTGGGGATCCGACAAAGAGCAGATCCTAGAGAAGGTAGGGAGGCAGCAAGGAGGGAGGTGGCTTTGGCTCCAACAGGGTGACACCAGGGATCCTTGTGATCCTCCTGCCCCTTGACTGTGGTGGTGATAAAACTGCATAGAAGTAACTGAGCAAAAACGAGAAATGAACAAGTAGAAAGTAGAAACTGGTGAAATCCAGGGGTGCCTGGCTGGCTCAGTCAGTGGAGCGTGCGACTCTTGATCTTGCCTGGCTGCAGCCTGATGTGGTCAGAGGATGAGGCGGTCATTTTCTCTGGGCCGGCCATCAGGTTGTTGACTGCATGCCGTAGCAGTGAATAATCACCCAGGCAATCCCTGCGGTAGGGACTGACACGAGCCCCACGTTACAGCTGCAAGAGAGAGGCCCAGAGAGGTGAGGTGACCTCCCCAAGCTTGCACAGACAGACAGTGGCTGAACGGGGATTTGAACCCGAGACACTCCAGATGAGATACCTGTTTCCCTTGCTGGAAACAATGCAATGTTGTATGCAAATCCATCGCTGGTGTGGGCTCTCTCCCACGCCAGCTCTCCAGCAAGTGGAAATGGGCTGCCCAGTCACTCCTCCCCCAGGCCTCTTGGCTGTCACCGTCCCCAGTCGGTGTCATTGGAAAATCTGATGCTTCCCATCCTCCATCTTCAGCCTGAATCCCACCGTCATGACCCCTGTGGCTATTGGTTCTTGGAGCGGGGGTGGGACCGCCAGCACCGGTGGGGGGGGTCTTGTCTCTGTGGCCAGAGCAAAGTTAGAGCCGAAGTGAAGTCACTTCCGTTCCCTCCCCCTTCTCCTCACTACGCCCCCCCCCACAGTGGTCCCCAAGCCCCCCTCAGCTTCAGCGCAATTTAATGTCTCACCGAGCTGTCCCTATTTGACAAACAGGTGATTTTGCTAATGAGGAATAAATGAGATCCACAGGATGAGAGAGGGTGTGCGGCAGCTGGTGTGAGGGCAAGATGTGCCGAGTTTATTAAAATAATATGTGGCCACATGCTCGGTGCTCAGGGTCCAGGCTGGAGGAGCGCCTCGCTTTTTCTCTCCTCCACCTCTGCTACTCCCCAGCCACGGCTCCGTCCTTGTTCCCTCCCAGCTTTCCGGAAGGTGCCCATTCCGAATCGGGCTGGCAGTGCCCCTACGGACCCTGGCCCGGGTGTCCACTCCTGCAGGAGGCAGGGGAGGGGGGCAGGAGGATGACGGGGCTGACGGATGCCCGGAGCGGGCGTGCAAGCCGGTGAGGGAGGGGGGCACTGCGTGGGGGGTCTGAGTGGGAGAGGCGAGTCTAATGGGAAGAGCGGCAGGGAGTGGGCAGAAGAGCTGGCTTTTGATGAGGAGTGTCGGCGGGGGAGGGGAGGGCGAGCTGGGGGTGGGGGATTGGAGCGGGGAGACAGACAGACAGACAGACAGACGGCGAAGTCAAGACACAGGAAGGCAGAGGGAGAGTCCCACCCAGAGAGAAAAAGAGGAGGCTCAGGGAGAGATGAGGACGCCCAGACTGGAACAGGGAGGGAGGGAGGGAGGGATTTAGAATCTCGGAGATGGACGCACACACAAGGATGGAGACTAGAACCTGAAGGCAGGACGCGGGCAAGGAGGGGAGGCGAAGGAGAGGCAGGAATCTAGCAAGAGAGCAGAGCAGAGCCTGGGGGAGGGGGAGGGGAGAAACCACGGGGGAGAGAGCAGGGAGGAGGGAAGGTGAGTGCGTGGCCAAGGGGTGCAGGAGCTCAGAACCCTGGGTTCCCAGATGGCCTGCCACCTGGTGATGTGGGCTGGGCGTCCTCCCTCTCTGGGCCTCGGTTTCCCCCACCTGCTCCACAACGAGGGGTTGAACCTGATGCCCGGTACAGCCCTTCCCCGTGCTACTGCTGGATGAGAAGGGGGAAGAGAGGGGTGGGGGGGAGGGGGTCACAGACAGGGGTGATGCTTCCTATTCTAAGGCTGGGACCGGAAACGAAAACGGGATGCCAGCTTCCCAGGCCATGGCCCTCTGAGGACAGGAAGAGGACTGAGTGCAAGGTCTGGAACAAAGGCCCTGGAGCTGAGACAAGAAGGCCCCTGGAGGACGAAGGTGGGGACTGGAAGCTGGGACTGGAAGCTGGGACAGGCCCAGGCACGTCCTGCCTTTCCTGTCTCCTTCCGCCTTGCTCCCTTGCTCCCGTCCTCCCCCCCCCCACCTGCTCCTCTCCCTCTGTGGGGTACACCTCCCCCTCCCTTTCTGCCCAGGTCTCCTGGATCCAGCGCCAAGCACACCTCCTTCTGGGGCTGTGCTCCATCTCCCGTCCCTCCCTCCTCAGAACCTGGGGAGCAGTCGGAGGAAAATAAGAGGTCAAGGCATCCTGGAAGGCTTCCCAGAGGAGGTGAGGCCTTGGCTCCTACACTTCAGTCAGGTGCCACTTTTGGAGTTGGTGCCCTATCTGCCTGTGACCGCATTCACTTAACATTGTTCTTCAAATCAGCTTAACTCTTTGTACTTCAACAATTGCATTTAGGAAAAAACTGTGTTGCCGTGGCAGGTGGCGATCCAGTGCCACTTGATGGGTTCCTTAACATGTTTTCTCGTAGGGATTGATTTTCCTGTGTGACTCATGGGCGTTAAATCGTGTTGATCTGGGCACTAGCTATGATCGTCTGGGCACAGGACAGGAGGGGCAGGAGCCCTGGGGGCCCCTGATGGGGGCCTGGGCTGAGGTGGGGGGGTGGGGTGGAGAGAGAGAGGGAGGCAAGCAGATCTGAGAGAACTGTGAATGCCATGGGAGAAGGGTGAGCTCCTTGTGGGAGGCAATAGGGAGCAGTAGAAGGTTTGGAGGGGCACATCGAAGCATGTCCAGGGTGGCAGGGCCAGGGAGGCTCCGAGTGACCAGGATGCATGGGGTGGAGGTGGGGTTCTCATGGGGGCCTGCCCTGCACACCTGTCAGTCCTCCGTATCCACTGTCACCGCTGTCACCATCCTCTCCCTTTCTGTCACTGCCCTTGCCCTGTCCCTTGCAAGTGCCATTCTGTCTGTCTTTTTAAATCTCTGTCATTTTCCCTCTGGGTTCTAGCACATGCACGGCCCCTCCTCTACCAGGCAGGCTGCACCCCCAGGACCCCAGTTCTGCGGCTCCCTCCCCTCCCTGCCTCTCCAGTGTGCGCCTCTATCTCTCCAGATTGCCCTTGACCAGCTTCGAGCCCAGGGCACAACACACAGTAGGTCTTCAGGAATGGTTGGAGGAGTCATTGCCCTTTGCTTCTCCCGTGTGGATTCAGCCCCCAAGAAACACGCCCTGCCTGATGTGGGTGAGGGAGAGGCAAACACACTCCCCCCCAGGCCTCCCCTCTCCCCCTTTCCTGACAATTTTCCCTTCGCGGGCTGTCTTCCTTCCCATCCATCATTTCCTCTTCCCCCCCCCTCTCCTCCAGTCCCATACCCCCATCACTCTTGCTCAGGCTGAGCTGCACCCCCCCTCATCCCAGTCCCTCCCCCACCCCCAGCTCCACTGGCCCCAAAGCAAACAGCCCCGCTCCCAGCACTCCTGGGTGAGCCCCAGGATGGGGAGGGAGGCGTCAGAGACCCGAGATTGGTAATGATCGCAGGATATGCTTAGAGCTCAGTTAATAGAGCAGAAGCTGCACAAACACCCGCCTCACCTGGTGCTCCTCTCCCTCACCTCACCTCCAGCCATGAGGCTCAGGTTGTGGGGAAGGAGGAGGAGGGCAGAATTTTCTCCTGAGATGTTCCCTGAGCTTCCCATCACAAATGAGGGCCCAATATTAGCCTTTAAGAATGACGCTCCAAGTTATACCACGATACTATATTGTAAGCATTTATCTGTGTTTGGATGTTTAAAAAGCAATTTCTAAACCTCTAACACAGAATGATCCAAACCACAACACGACAGAACAAAACAAAACAAAACACCCATGCACAGAGAACAGACTGGAAAGAAATAAGTTTTAATATTAATAGTGGCTGCCTTTGAGGGGTGGGCCTCTGGGTAAAACATATATATTTTTTCCTCCTTTTCTGTATTTTCCAAATGTTTCTTAATGAGCATCTTTAAATTAATTCATTGTTTTCAAATGGCTGTGTTTGTCCAGGCATCTGTGTATGCATTTAACATATCATACACTGATTTAATAGTGCTATTTGGAAAGTGCTTTATTTTCACATTTAAATTTTATTTATTTTTTGAGTAGGTAATACATTCACAGGGTTTATAATTCAAAAGGTACCAAAAAAGGTATACAGTGGGACTGCTACCTTTGCCCCCGCCATCCCTGGCCACCTGGCTTCCCTCATGGAGAGACAAGGAATCTCCTGTTCTCATGTGTGCTTCTAGACACAGCATCATGTTAGAAACAGACCTACATTTTTAAGGAAAGAGATGATGGATTGATCTCTTTAGCATCAGTTTTCCTTCTTGCTTCAGGACCACTCAGTCCTGGACCAAAGGTTGGAATTTTCCCAGCCTGGGGCAGGTGGTCTCTCTGATTCTAGAACAGAATGCTCTAGAACTTTTCCTGGCAGCCCTCCTGACATCTCCTGCTGGCCAAAACCTAAAGAACCCCTTTTCCTTTTCAAACACTATTACTACTGATTACAACAGCGATGTCTAGATGGAAACGTTATGGAAACATATAGAACATTCCCACTGTAATCCCATCCTCAGACATAACCAGTGGGAGTGCTTCTGGTTAATGTTTCTGCAGCGTTTTCTTTTTTAGGTGTCTATTTTTAAAAAGTGGGGTAGGACTGAGCAGCATTGTGGCATTTTTCAATTTTTCACTTAATTTATCTTCACTTAATTTATCTGCCCATGCCAGTACAGAGAGATATTCCTCAATAAGGATATCCATTTTCTGGAGGTGTTTTGGGGTAAGGGTAAGGAAAACCCTTTGTGCTCTGATGTCCCTTGTTTTCAAGGGGGCCAGGACTGGTGAAGTCTAGGTGGGGGATATCAGCCAAGCCAGGGGACCCAAGGTACCTGATGGTTTGCCTGGAAGGAAGGAAATCCAGAGGTTCCTAGAGTGGGGCAGAAATGATGAAGGGCTGCTTTGATCTAATCCGTGTCACCCGCGGAGTTCCCAAGATGAATATAGCCCTGGAGCCAGGAAGTCTGACCTGGTCACAATTTAGTGTGACTCATGATGCGTCCCGCCCCCCATCTGCAGAATGCGAGGGTGGAGTGGAGTTAGCATTATATGAGTGCTTAAGAGATGCCAGATGCTGAGCCGTGTTCTTTTCATTTGATGATCTCAACTTAACCCCCATAGCAACTCGGCATGGTAGGTGCTGCTATTATCCCCATTGTACAGAAGTGGAACCAAGACTCAAAGAGAGGAGACAGTTTCCCTGAATTTACCCAAATGATAATTGCAGGAGCCAGGATCTGAACTAGGGCTGTTGACTCCAGTGCCCAAGTTCCTGACCTCGCCTCTTTAAGGACACGATGGCCTTAAGATTCCATGCTTATGCTGACTTCTCCACAAGGACAACTGCATAGGATTGGGAATATGAGGGTGACTTCATTGGGCTTGGGTTTGAATTTTTCTACATGTGTGCTCCTTATATTTCTTTATATTCCTCTGACACCCTTGAGGTCAATGAGACTGGGTTCAAATCTTATTCATCCTTGCATCTCTAGCATCCTGTCATTGCCCTGTACACAGAAGCTCTCAAGAAATTTTCGTTGAATGACTGTAAGTGGAAGTCATTCATCAGGCAACTTTTTTTTTTTTAAGTAGGCTCTACACCCTGCATGGAGCCCAATGTGAGGCTAAGATCAAGATGAGCTGAGATCAAGAGTTGGATGCTCAACCAACTGAGCCACCCAGGCCCCAACAAGCAACTTTTGAACTCCTGTTATATGTTGGGCACTGTTCTAGATGTTAGGGATAAACAGATAAATAAGAATAGTAACAATGATAGCATCCTTTGTCATGTGCTGGGTAGTGTGCTAAAAGTATGTATAAATGCACATACAATGTCAACCTGTTTAGTATAAACCTCAAAACAACACTAATATGTTCTCAATTTTTATATGAGAGAAGAGCTCAGAGAAGTCAAGAACTTGCCTAAGGGCACAAAACTTATAAATAGTGGCACTGGGCTTTGAGGATGGGTCTGTCAAGTTCCAAAGTGCTTTTTGTCACTAAACTATATTCTTCCTCCCCCCACCCCCCGCCCCAGTCTTTGGCCTCAAGGTGCTCACACCTTAGTGTGATAGGATAGGGCACTATCTTAGTAGATGGGATATGTGCCCAAATAGCTAGAATAAAAGGTAGGAGGGGGTAGGTAGCTTTGCAGAACTATAGAGAATGAATGAATGATACAAGTTGTGTGAGCTTAGAAGATGGAGAGAGAGCCTATTTATGATTGGGAGACCAAGAGAGGTTTTACAAAAACACAGTGGCACTTGCACTGAGCATTGGGAAATAGGTAGGATTTGTATCTCCAGAAAATGCAAGGAAAATCAAGGTGAGGTAAAGGTTTAGAGGTGGGAAATTACAGAACAGATGCAAGGACAGAGAAGGTGAGTTTTCTTGGAATATAGGCTATAAAAGGGGAGAGGAAAAGAAGCAATAATGATCTGCATATAGTGTTTTGTTAATTTAAATAGTTTGTCAGTTGCTTCATTTGCATTTTTCGGGTAGACAGTCATATTACATACATATATATATAAAATGACAAATTTGTCTCTTCCTTTCCCAACATTATACTTCAATTTTTTTTCTTGTCTTATTGCATTGGTTAACATCTGAAGTAGAAGGTTGAATAGCAGTGATGATCCTGGATAACTTTATCTCAGTCCTGAATTTAAATGGGAGTGTTTTTAATATTTCATCTATAAGTATTGCTTATTCATCAATAAGTCTGTTGCTTGATGAGTTTTTATCAGAAGCAGAAGTTGATAGCAGTGGTATGTGGCACATTTATGACCGTCTTCAGATTCTCTTGGACTCACCTGTTTCCCAGACCTCAGCTATTTGCTCAGCCCCAGCCACCACAGCGGACAACAGACTCCATGCAGGCTCATGAGAGTCAGCTGCCCAACGCCGATGGGCTACAAGCCCAGAGTCTCTCCTGCCGTTGATGGACTTAGGAGAAATACCATACTATAGGGTGTGGCTTTCTATAGTATGGAGCCGTCATGGGCTTTCATGATGCAACTAGAAATGCAGGAGAATGAATCCAGGAGGGAAACTTTGGCCGATGGGAATCAGAAGCTGAGGAGGGTGCTGGGCTCATGAGTCCCGTCTTTCCTCCTCTGAGAGACTGCTCAGAGCCTTGTCGATTTGGAGGTTCCCTGCGGGTTGAGCAGCCACACTGGGCAATCATTTGCTGTGATTTTCCCAGAAGCAGTGAGCAGCACGGCAATGTATCACCTTGCCAGTCCCATCCTCTCCTGCCTCAATGCCCCTTTCCCTCACTCTTATTGCCCTGGCTTTGCATCTTCTAGCGAATTTCTCTCTTGGAACCTGGGTGATGGCACTTTTCATATACCTTTTCAGCATTTCTCGAGATAACTATGTCTCTTTCCCATAATCTGTTAGGGCAGTGAGTTACATTGCTACTTGGTCTGAAAACATGTTTGTATTCCGGGTGTAAACCCCACCTGGCGGTAGGCGGTCTTTTTGTAGGTGTATGAAGCTGTATACTCCATGCCGTTGTATACCTTGAGCACACCTGGGTACACAGGTAACAGGACCTCTTACAGCAGTGCCCTGTGAAGCCTCCTCTCTCCGCTTCCAGCCAGGCTTCTCCTCTGCAGATGAAGTCAGGCAGACAGGCAGGTGGGGATGATGGAGGTGGTGGCAGCAGGTCTGAGGGGAGCTAGGAGGGAGGAGAGTGCAGAGAGGGAGGTAATTAGGAACCAGGCGGTATCACAAATCTCCCAGCCGAGCTGACACCCAGGGAGAGTGATCACACACTTGGAGGCAGCCCAGACAAGTGTGAAAGCCCTTCACTCCATCCCTAGGAAGAAGGAGGAAGGGGAAGATGCAGACTGGGTAACCATACGATAGCCCCACCCCCAGCTCTCCCGCCAAGACAGCCATGAGGTCATCATCACACTGCCCCCCTCCCTCAGCCTGGACCTGGGTCAGGGAGCTGTGATGCAGAGGTGTGGAGGGGCAGTGGAGGACCCTGCAAGACAAGAGAGAGGTCCTGGAAGGATGTGCCCTGGAGAAGGAAGGTGAGGAAAGCCTTCATTGTGGCATCCAATCAAGCTAGGTGGATTTTAGCAAGCCCTCAGCAAACTCGGACTGCCCCTCGTCAGAAGTGGCAAAGCATGCTTTCCATGCTTGAGAAATTAGTCCCCAGGGAAAGTGGAAATTAACAGCAGTTGAAAGATGCCTGTGTAACAGGGATCAGACGTGTGTTATTTCTCAATAATCCTGCTGTTTGCTCGAGGAGGAAATGGAGGCTGAGAGAGGCTGAGTCCTTGGCCCAAGTGCACCCAACTACAAAGTGGCAGAGGTGAGACCTGCCTACTTTGGAAGTCTTAGCTTCCATCACACCATCTGCCTGTTCTCCCGAAAATGAAGTAGGAGCTCTCTCAATAAGGGATAAGTTCTTGAAATGATAAGGGTTTCAGAGGCAGGGAGATGGGCAAGTTGCCCTTTGAGTCCTATTCCTCATAGGACCTCTGCTCCTAACCCCCAAAAACCCACTGGGCTAGCTTTGGCTCTCAGGGATGCTTGAGAGAGAAATCTTTTTGGGTCAGTGACTTTGGGTCCATGGAAATCACAGAACCAGGGATTCTTCCTCTTTCTCTGGTTAGGGACCAAGGGAGCAGCCTTCACTGGCCACAGCACACGGCCCTGTGGGTGAAGCAGGTGTGTGCTGTCATTCCCTCCTTAGGCCTGTTTCCTCCCTGGAGTGGACAGGGGGGGACAGTAAGGTGGGAAGGTGAGGTCAGTGCATGGAAGGTCCCCAAAGTCAGGCTAAGAATTTACACTGAGGACCTGTAAAGGGACTCCTTCCCCTCAACCTCTCTTTGACCTCCTCTCCCATCCCTTTTCCCCTGATCACACTGTTCCCAGAACATTCCAGAATGTCTCCTGACTTGGCGTCTCTGTTCCTGCTGTTCCCTCTGCCTGGAACACTACTAGTTTTAGATCTTTGCTTGACTGTTCTCTCCTCAACGAGTTCTCAGTTCACAGATCACCCCTCAGAGAGGACTTCCCTGACCAAAGTAGCCTTCTATTACTTTGTCTCTTTTCTCCCACAACACTTATGCTAAACTCTGTAAACAAGTTAACAAATAAATAAGAACAATTTTTGTCTCCTCCTCCCTTCCCCCCCCCGCCCGCCATCATGTGGTAGATTTCACAAAAGCTACGACCTTGCTTGTCTTGATCATTGCCAAGGACATACCTTGCCTGACACATAGTATGTGTGCAACAAAAATATCTATTGAATAAGTGACTAACTGAATTAATGAATGGATAAGTGCATGAGCTCTGGAGCCAGGTAGAATCTGGAGTCAAACCCCAGCTCTGCTACTTATTAGCTACACGGTCTTGGGCAAGTTACTGAAGGCCCCAGTGCCTCAGTTTCCCCATTTGTAAAATGGGGGTGACAGTAGTACCTTCTTCGTGAGGGTATGTGTGTTCCATGAGACGATGTAGGCAAGCCCCCCATCCATTCCTGTTATCATCCATTAACTATCTTACAAAGGAGGAAAGTGGGATCCAGAAAAGGATGGCTGTTCCTGGGTCACAAAGAGCCCCATTGTTACTGCAGCTTGCACATCCTAACTCCTGGCATTCCTTTCCTCAGAAGTTGGAATTCGATTCGGTAGGATCTGGCAGATGGAGGGATGTGTCCCTAGAGAAACTCACACCTGTGCTCCAGGAAGCGTGGACAGGGATGCTCAGAGCAATTCTGTAAGAAGAAAAACAGGAAACAATCGAAAGACTCTGCCGTTCCCAATCTGAATGAGTTAGGGCTCCACACAGACCTGGAGGGTCTCACAAACCTGGCCTTGAATGAGAAGGGCAAGTTACAGAAGGAAATATACAGTGGTCAGTGGTTCCCATGGGGGGGGGGCGATTCTGCCTCTCCTTAACCCCCAAGGCCACTGCACCATGTCTGGAGACATTTTTGGCTGTCAGAACTTGGGAGGCGCTAATGGCATTTAGTGGGGAGAGGCCAGAGGTGCTACTACACATCCTCCCCTGAACAGGACAGCCCTCACTCAGAGAGTTATCCAGCCCCAAATGTCAATAGTGCCCCAAAGCTGAGAAACCCTGCAGCAGTTAATGCCATTTCTATGAAGCTCAAGGATAGGTTCACCAAACTATATGTTGTTTAGGGACATATACATTTTTAGCAAAAGTATAAGGAAATGCATTCCGCTAGACTGTGTTTCCCATGAGGGAAAGATTTTTGGGGAAGGGGTTTCCACAGCGTCAGATGCTCCATAATTATGTGTCCCATGAATGAACAATGACCAATTAGCAGTCATTTTAGGATAGGGATATTGCAGGGTGGGAGGGGGATTTTGTTTTCCCTAAGTCTTAAATATTTCATAATTAAAAAGTCCCCCCGGGGGGGGGGCACAAAGAAACAGTGCGTCCTGCCTGCTTTCAAGGACAAATCCACCCCAGACCTGGGTTCTCACACTACCGAGCTTTATGACGAGGGCACATGGCTTGTTTGGGGTCTAAGTTTCCTGATCTGTAAGCAGAGGTCCTATGTCCTGTATTTACCGCAGAGCTCCGAGGAGATGCCAGCTGGGAAAACACTTGGAAAGATCTGGGAAAGAGGTCTCTCTCGCGCACCCCCCCTCCCACCAGCTGTAAGGATGCGCGGGAATTTGTGTGTGGTCTATGAGCATGTACGTGTCTGCGTGAGCCTCTGATGAAGGTGTGCGCTGTTGTGTGTGTGAATGTTACGTGCATGCATCTTTGTGTAGGTGCAAGTGTACAAACACATTGTGTGTGGTTCTGGGCATGGAAATAAAAATGAGTGGATAAGATGGATGCACACACATTTATGCATAACTCCTCGTTCAGGTACATGTGTGTGTACGTGCATGTGTGCTAGTGTATATGTATTTGTGATTGTGTGCTTATAAGTGTCTTTATTCTTCTACAGACATGTCCCAGTCTTCTTCCCTCTCTCCCTTTCTTCCACCTCCCTCCACCTCCCTCCCCCTTCCCCCCCCTTCTTCTTCTCCCTCTTTCTCCTTGGGCTCAGGTGTGTAGGCCGAAGAATGGGCCTCCGGCAGGGCCTCCCTGCTTCCCTGGCTTTGGGTACCCCCAGCAGGTGGGCAGCAGCTCTGGGCAGGCTCCTAGCAGGTGAAATATCCAGTTCCAGCCCCTACTGAGCCCCAGTGAGAAAGGAATTCCCTGCAGGCTCTTCCCTAATCCTCCAACTGATCCCTCCCCCACTCATCTCTCCACATCTCCCGGAACAAAGGACCCTTTTAGCGTTCTGTACTCATGGGTGGTCACATTCCTCACAACTTGACTCAGAATGGGGGAGGCAGCAAAGTTTGGGGGCAGAGCAGTTGGGCAACCTCTACTGGCCTTGGTTTCCTCCTCCGAGAAATGGGGGGAAGACCTGGCAGAAAAGTCAGCAGGCAAAACTATATTGCCACTGTGGTTACGCGTTATCAGCCTCCTCACGTGGCCATCTCAGGATGTGCTTGCTGAGAACCTGCTGTGTGCCAGGCTCTCTACTAGGGAATGAAAACATAGAGATGAACAAAAGGCATTTCTCTCTTGGGGAACCCATGGTGGCCGTGGAAGTGGGAAGGAACCACGGAGAAACAGGTCACTAGAATCCTGGAGGGAACGTGTTACCAGGAGGCAGGTGGAGGATTAAAAACCTTCCAAAGCTCCATCTTACCTGCCTGATTAAAGTTGATGTTCCTTAGCATGTCATTCAAGGCCCCTTATGATGGGGGAGGCACAATGGGGGAGGCTTCCTGAAGGCGCAGGTGTGTGAGAGAGAATCGGACATTGAAGAACAGGTGAAGTTTTGGTAAGTGGAGATGTCAGGGAGGGGCTTTTTGGAAGAGAGATCATGGCTTAAGAAAGAGTGTGGCTGCTGGACCTTGTAGTCTGGCTGGTCCGCGACTGATGGGGTTGGCGTGGTGATAGATTCCATGTACTGATGTCAGGGCACTGTGGGGGAGGGTCCCCACTGACAAAGTCCCTCCACTCCTGTTACTTCACCTTTTCCTTAACCCCCTGAGGCTGATGTTATTATACCCATCTGGCATGAGAAGAGCTAGAAGAAACAGGAAAAAGTGGTGACTTCTCCCAGGTACACAGAGGGCCCAGTCCCTGCTCCCCTGTAAGGGGAAACACTTGGTAAGTACCTTGAGACCCCACTGCTGGAAGGTATCTCTGGGGATGGTGGATTCCTGCTTTGCTTATAAGTGCTTATGTTTTGTCTTTATCATCAAATAAATGTTACCACTAGGAACACACTTATGTTCCAGGCTCCCCCATTTATCTGGTTACCCATCTATCCACCCCTCTACCCATCTACCTATCCACCATTACTATACATCCACTCATCTATCCATTCACCCTTTCACCCACCTACCCACCCATCCATCTACCCACCCAACCACCCATCCACACATACCATCACCCATTCATCTACTTACCTACCATCCACCCATTCGTTTACTCATCAGTCCGCCCGTCCATACGTTCTGCCTATCCATCTTCCAACTACCCATCCATCCATACACTTATCTGTCAACGCCTTCCTATCCATTCACCTGCTCGCTCATTTATCAACCATCCACTTGTCTACCACATGCTCATCAATGCATACTCCCAACCATCCAAATGCCCACTCACCCTCCTATCTACCCAGTTACGCACCTACCCATTATCTATCCTCACTCACCCACTCACCCATGTGTGTATCTATTTATCCATCAATACACGGATCCACCCACATAACCCTCATCTATCCATCCATCTGCCTGCAAATTTGGCCACCTCCACACTCACCTACTGATGCCTTTATCCATCCATTCACCTGTATTAACCACTCCTTTATTCACCCATGACCATCCATCTACCTACCCACTCACCTACCCATTTATCCATTCATCTACACATCCGTCCAGTTACCAATCAACCCTATACAATCCACCCATCTATGTGACCAACCAATCACACATCCATCCAAATACTCAACTGACGACCTTGGCACTAATCCACTCATCCACCCACCTCTTCACCCACCCACACATCCACCCACCCACCCATCATTCCTGGGGTCCCATTCTGTGATAATCCAAGTGGGTCTAATGAAGCCATTGCTGTGGGCTGGCAGGGCTCATGCTGGGATATTCTAACAACCCAACCCAGGGGCAGAGACCCCCGCGGGGATGGGAGGTGGAGATGATGGGGGTGGCAGTGACTGAAAAGCAATCTTCTCTGGGGTGTAAAGATCACCCACTTCCTCTTTCTTCCAGGCCCAGCGGTAAGAATTTTGGGAACTGAAGGAAATGGGAGACGGAGAGACAGAAACCTGGGGGAGGGGTGAAGAGAGAGACTTAGTGAGCAAACTAGAGAGGGGGAGAGAAAGAGAGAAATTTATAGAGAAACTGGACTCGGAACAGAGGTGACACGGAGAGACCGAAGGCAGGGGAGAGAAACGGAAGAGAGCCGCATGGAAGAGCACATTTCACTTTTGGGGGTGATAGGGAGGCGGAAGGCAGGGGAGAGCAGAGGCAGAGGGGCCCGGGTTTAAACCCCTCCCCCCCCCCCGCCCTCGCTTGGCACCGGGCTCCCTGGAAGTCTTCGCGGCCAGGAAGCCACCCCCGCGGGGAGGGCGCAGCGCGCGGGGCGCACGGGGACCGCGGCGGCGTGGGCTCCACCGGCCGCGCCATCAATTAGGCGGTCGCCGGGCCTGGCGAGCGGCGGCGTCTGTGGAAATTACCTTTTAATTTCTTAATTACATTGTCCTCACCTGCAGCTCAACCCGCCTCCGAGAGGCGCGCGCAGAGCGGCTTCCCGGATCCGCTCTCCCGGTGCCATAAATTAGGACGGCGCCCGCCAGCCCGCGAGCGCTCTGGGGTCTCCGCGCCCCCGCGCCCCCGCGCCCCGCCCGCCGGGCTGGTATTACCGCCCTCAGCACCTTCGAGGAGCTTCTGCAGTGGCTTTCCCCCTGCCCCGCCTCATCAACCCCACCTTGAGACCCAAGACCGGTCCCAGGGCGCGAGGGGGGGGGCGGGGGGGGCTGGGGGGGCTGGGCTCCGAGAGACACACCTGAATCCAGAACCAGGCCTTTGCAGGGGCGCTGGCTGTGTGACCCTGGGCGAGTGCCTCCACAGCCCAAAACCTCAGTTTCCCCATCTGTCACATAGAAACGAAGCGAGAGCCCATTTGTCTGGATGGTGAGCTTTACTGCAGATGAGGCGTGAAGCGCTCAGTCCTGAAGTGGTCTCAGAATATTGGCTATTGCTCATTGGTTCCTTGAACCAGTGTTTTTTGAGTACCTACTCTGGGTGCGGCGCTCCCGAAGGCCCTGCGGATAGAGACGTGAACAAAACTGGCTGCTTTTCCGGAGCGAGCCATAGTTGCAATTGATGATGGTGGTGGTGGTGATTCTCCTATGTGCAAAGGGGTCCGGGATCTGTGAGACCCTTTGTGGGCGCTGCAGATGGGGGTATGGAGAGGAGGTGTTGTTGGGGAGGCGGATGGGGGTTCAGGGTAGAGGAACTGTCAGATCAGAGGGCAGCTGATCCACAACACAGGTGCCATATGACACCGCAGGTCATATCCCGGGGGTGTGACAGGTAGGAGCACCGACTTGCCTAAACCCACCCTGTCACTGGGGGAGCTTGGGTCCCCCCTTTCACACCTTCCCTTCCCACAGCTCAGTGGTTCTCAAAGTGTGGTGCTCCCTGGGACCAGGAGCATCAGAGAATCAGCATCATTCCCGAGCTTGTTAGAAATGCAAATTCTCGGGGCGCCTGGGTGGCTCAGTAGGTTAAGCAGCTGCCTTCAGCTCAGGTCATGATCCTGGGGTCCTGGGATCGAGCCCCATGTCCGGCTCCCTGCTCAGCGGAGAGCCTGCTTCTTCCTCTTCCTCTGCCTGCCACTCTGCCTACTTATGCTCTCTCTCTCTCTCTCTCTATCTGTCAAATAAATAAATAAAATCTTAAAAAAAAAAAGAAATGCAAATTCTCCAGGCCTACCCTGAGACTTACTAAATCAGAATCTCTGGAGTCACAGCCAAGGACTCTGTGTCTTCACAAGCTCCCCAGGAGATCTCATGCTCAGTGAAGTTTGAGAAGTACTGTCATAACCGAAGCAAGGGTTCCTTTCTTCACTGCCTTTATAGGAGGAAAGGGATCATGGGCCCCCATTTATGAGAATCTGAACTGCACCCAGGCTGAGACCCCCAGCATGTCATCCATACTTGCAGGGTCTCAGGCCTGCCGATGCCTGGGTTCGAACGTGTGTCATAGCCTGGGCATACGTTGGAATTGCCTGGGGAGCTTGAGAAAGTTCGGATGCCCAGGTCCCATTGAGGAGTGATTCAATCTAAGTTTCTTGGCAACCTTTTCAAAGCTGTCAGGTGATTCTGATGTTCAGGGAGGATCGGCAGCATCGGCCAGTGTGGAAGAGAACCAGAACGGGAAGTCAGTGGTCTTGTTTCCAAGGGCAATCCTGCCGCTAACTCACCATTTGGGCCCAAATGTTTGATCTTCCGGATGGCCATATTCTTTCAGTTTATCCTCTGTCCGAAGCATTGGGCAGGGGGGGTGGGCATGTAGAAAAGGTGGATTCTACACAGGGCCCTAGTCCCGGGTTGAGACGGGGCCTGAGAATATGCATTTTTTTTAAAAAAAAGCCAGCGCGTAAACCTTACTACAAAGCCTCAAGCTTTGAGCAATCCCGATAAGACATATCAGAGCAGGTAAGTTTACCTGCTTGAATCCTATACCCCAACCCTGCTTGTCTCTTTCCATCACCTCTCCTCACCTAATTTAGAGCTATCCTCCTATTTTGAGTGTGTTTATTTAAACTCCTTTAAATTCATGTTCCATGATAAATAATTTTTAAATAGTAGTTGAGGGAGATAAGTTTTGGAGGGGCAGATTGAGGGAGAAGGTCCTCCTCTCCCATCCATATATATTTTTACTCCTACCAAAATTCTCAAAAATGTTCCTACTGACTTTCTGTTTCAAGAAAGGGAGACACATTCAAGACAAGAATTACTGTCCTGCCTTAAAAGACCGGAAAGCCAGACAAAATATTGAGAAACAGCAGTTTCTGATGTTGGACAACATCTCTCCCCGAGAGAAAAAAAAAGCAAATGAGATAAGCCCTATGACAGTTGTCAGGCCAAGGGGAGGGCAAATCCAAAGAATCTGGTGGTTTCTTCAGCTGAGGTCAGGGTAGGGAGTGGAGTTCGGGGAGTCCAAGATGGCTGGAATTTGTGGGACAGATTCCTTGAGGGGACAGATCTTCATGGGGAGAAAACTCCAGAGAACTGCAGAGGCCTGCTCTCATGTCTTTAGGTTTGTGCATGTGAGAGAGGCCAAGGAGAAAACCCTAACAGGAGCAGGTAGAACAATTCCCGGGCCTCACTGAGGGCCGGGAATGGTTCTCTTACCGCTAGCCAGAGTGGAAAGACCTCATAATAGACAGGGCATGAGGTAGGCTCCTCAGAAAGAGTACTGTCTTAAAAGTGCTGATAGGGCGCCTGGGTGGCTCAGGTGGTTAGGCGGCTGCCTTCGGCTCAGGTCATGATCCCGGAGTCCCGGGATCGAGTCCCACATCGGGCTCCCTGCTCAGCGGGGAGTCTGTTTCTCCCCCTGACCCTCCTCCCTCTCATGCTCTCTGTCTCTCATTCTCTCTCTCTCAAATAAATAAATAAAATCTTAAAAAAAAACTAAAAAAAATTTTTTAAAGTGCTGATAAGTTATCTCTAGATTAAAGGCTGCTCTAGAATTGCCCTCAGGAAGCTCGAAAGTAAGATCTGAAAAGGCGCCTTTGACTGCCAGTGACTCAGCTGTATGCCAGAACAAAAGTCAGCACTATTTACTTTTTTGCATTTTTAAAAAATTTAAATTCAATTATTTAACATATAGTGTATTATTAGTTTCAGAGGTAGAGGTCAGTGATTCATCAGTCTTATATAACACCCAGTGCTCATTACATCACCTGCCCTCCTTAATGTCCATCACCCACTTAGCCCACCCTCCCACGCCCCTCCCCTTCAGCAACCCTCAGTGTGTTTCCTATGCTTAAGAGTCTCTTATGGTTTGTCTCCCTCTCTGATTTCGTCTTATTTTTTCCTCTCTTCCCCTGTGATCCTTTGTTTTGTTTCTTAAATTCCACATATGAGTGAGATCATGAATGGATCAAGAAGATGTACACAATGGAATACTACTCAGTCATCAAAAAAATGAAATCTTACCATTTGCAATGACGTGGATGGAACTAGAGGGTATTATGCTAAGCGAAATAAGTCAATCAGAGAAAGACAATTACCATAAGTCAACACTTCTTAAAGGAATGCAGTAAAACTGAGCCACCAACAAGGAAAAGTCACGGCATGCAGCCTCCAATCAAGATGGTATTGAAAGGAAATATTCAGAATGTGGACAAGGATTTATGACAAGGATGGACGTCGAAAAATTATATGCAAACAAAATGTCCAATTGCAGGATGAAATAGGATATCCGTAGGATGCACTGCTATGTACATTATTAAAATAACTTAATGACATGGAAAAATACCCATGATTAAATGCTCACTGAAAGATGAAGGGTGGGTTGTGGGCCATGCCTGGGTTGAATCCTGGCTTTGCCCACACACCAGCTGTATGGTATCTGGAAGTCTTAGCCTCTGTAAGCCTTGATTTTCTCAACTGTACAATGGAGGTACCAGTAACACTTACTGTATAGGATGTTGCCAGGATTAGATAAAATAACACAAGGAAAATTCTCAGCCTCTGGCATCTGACAAACACATGATAAATACTAGTTAAGATTATTTGCTGTTCCAAAAGTCTATACACAGTTGGACAGTTAGATTTAAAATTCTATATAAAAGACAAGATAGAAATACACAAACATATTTCTATTGGTCACCTCTGTGTTATGGGAATGCAGTTCATATTAATATTCTTCCTTATACTTTATTTTCCAGTGGCTCTATAATAAGGATGCATTGCTTGTAGCATCAGAAGTAAAACAACAGACATTGCAAAGATTTTCTTTTCCATTCCTGAAATTCAACAAACACATATAGGGTATCATTGTGGACACTGACCGTTGTAGTAGGGGGATGGGGTGGAGAAGGGAGAAATACAAAGACGGGGCCAAAATATGATTCTCCTTTCAAAGCGTTTACAATTTCCTTGGGGAGATGCAACTGTAGAACACAGAAATAAAGAATTTTGACACTGGATGGAAAGGACAAGAGATTAGATTTGCAGAGACCTGGATGGTGGGGAGAAGGCCACAGGTGGGGGTTGTCCTCGGGTGGGGGGGTGGGTGCCCAGAGACTGAGTCATCAGGCATGGCTGGCAGGGAAAGGCACTCCTGGCCGAGGGTCCGGAAGGAGCAAAGAAGCCGAGAGAGGAGTGTGTGGACCGTCTTTAGAGATTCGTTGACTGTTGGGGATGTGCGCGATGGAGCACGGTGGGAAAGGAAGACTGGAAAGGTAGAAGAAACACTGAGTCTCAGTTCGTGGTTTGGAGCAGTCGCTATGTGCCGGGCTCTGTTCTAAATGTTTTAACAAATGTGGAGTCATGACATCCCGAGGTAGGCACTACTTTAAGCCCCATTTTGTACGGAGGAAACCAAGGCACAGACATGTTAAAAGGCTTGGGTAAAGTCCCACGGCTGGTAGGTGGTGGGGCTAGGACTCGAACCCAGGCTGTCGGGCTCCAGAGCCCACCATCCCTGCCACAACACGACACGGTGAATATCTGGCTGGAAAATTTGGGTATTTTCTCTCTGCAATTGGAAGCCAGGGATGCTTTCATAAAAGAACTGGAGAGTGACCAGCCAAAACACAATCCTGTCCCCATGTGAGAGTAATTGCTTTTTCCTTCCTTCCTACCTCAAAAGATATTCAGGAGGAAACCAAAGGTGATCTATTGGCCAGGGGACAGGAGATTGGATTGAACCCATCAACTCTGACCCTCCGGGAGAAGCAAAACATTTCCATTTTGAGCTGTAGATTTCTTGTCTTAATAAAGATGGAGCTGGGGAGTGGCGAGTGGCGGGGAGAAGGGAGTGTTTCCAGTTGCGGCAAAAAGAAAACAAAACAAAACCTTGAAATCTTATCTCAGCCTCAAGTGGAGATCAGCCATGCCAAAATATCTGTACTATTGATAACCATAACGATGGCGATTATTATATTTTATTTTTCAATCGTGGTAATTATTGTACATTAAACCATTAGCATTCATTATTCCTACAATGTGTAATTAGGACAATGGTGGATAGATTGCTCTTGACTGTAATGAAGTTTTTATAATTGTAATTTATTGGCATCAAATTACCTTTCTTAAAATGAATCTGAACATCACACTCTTAATTCTGGGGAGGGGGTGGCAATTATTTTTAATTAATGTTTCTTGTTTGTGCCACACAGAGGGGAGCTGTCCAACCAATCCAATTCCCTGTGTCTGTGAGGAAGTTAACCAAGAATATCAAAGGCATTCTTGGAGCAGTCATCTATCACGAAACGCTCTCCTCCTCCCCGTCCCCCACTTGGCTTCCATCATCCCCCTCCTCCCAAGCAGTGGCCACAGGGGAAAAAAACCCCAACCATTTACCAACATGATTAGCTGAGGAGATAAGGGACAATGACGTAGATTATTTAAGCCAATTTGTTGCTAAGTGTGAGGAGAATATATTTTTTTCTCCTTCAAAAATGGCTCTGTAGCCAGCCTCTGTCTTGGAGGACATGGAGGTTGGGGGCTTTTGGTTTTGTTGTTCTGCAAATTGTATCCTGAGGTTTAATGTAGGGCGGGGAGTCCTTCCCCTACGTCCCCCTCATCCGATAATTGGCGAAGGTGGCCTTTTTGCAAAAATATGAGTCTATAGCTCGTTTCTAGAAAGGCGGAGTGAGAAGTCTCAGGGCATTTACTGTTGTAATATAAAATCGCCTGTATTTGACTGGTTTTGACCTACAAAAATGGCAATTTAATGACTCAAATGAATCTATCTACTGCAATGGTAATCAATGAAATGACTCCTCCTCAAAGATGATGATTAGGAGGGAGAGAAAGACCATTAGTTTTTAGGTGATTAGATGAGTAAGATGGGTGTATGGAAGGGAGGGCATGAGGGAAGGAGGGGGGGCTGCAAGAAGAGGAAGTGGTCTGTAGAAACAGATGCGCTTGGCTCACCATCCGTCAGGTACCAAGCATGGGCCAAGCCCTTTCTGTGCCGGGGTAAAGTCACCTGCCCAAGGTGGTGGGCGGTTCCACCCTGGTCTCTCCAACTACCAAACACCTGCACTTCCTTGCCCAGAAACGAATCCTTTTTTTTTTTTTAAAGATTTTATTTATTTATTTAATTGACAGAAAGAGAGAGAGAGAGAGACAGCGAGAGAGGGAACACAAGCAGGGGAGGGTCAGAGGGAGAAGCAGACTCCCCACTGAGCAGGGAGCCCGATGCGGGGCTCGATCCTAGGACCCTGAGATCATGACCGGAGCCGAAGGCAGTCACTTAACCAACTGAGCCACCCAGGCGCCCCCAGAAACGAATCCTTATCAGTCATTCACACCTTAGAGCTGCCACAAGACCAGCCTGATCTTTGGCCTCCTAAACTTGACCTTGGTTTCCTAGTAAAGGAATGTTAGCTTGGTGAAGCTGGAAGGGAATTTTTGGGGGGTCCTAAAGTCCTAAATCCTACGCCCGTAGAATCAGACATAGGAGGCAAACGTCTACTTCATTTATACACGGAGACTTCTTCATGCTGGTTTGAATGGGGAGACTTTTGCCTTGTTTCAGGAGGCATCTGGTGCCACTTCGAAGCTGAGGCTCCGGAGAACACACAGAGCCTCTGATGCCCTCAGTTGCCTAGGGAACCCCATTAAGGGGGATGGAATTCAGAGCAGACCCTTCCGTGGTTGGCGGAGGCTGGGACAGGGCCTGGTTCTAGGACCAGGACTTGAGGAATCTCAGCAAGTTACTGAAACCAGTACTCTGATTCTGAATTACCTAGTTGGCAGAATTCATGGATGAAGTTGCTACTTTCTAAGGGATGCTGTGGGCCCTCTGGCCCCACCCAGGTCTGGTTTTGAGGATCTGGGAGGGACTTTTGGTTCTCCAGTATCAGGGAGACTCCGACAGGCCAGGGCAAGTGGACCTTCTAAGGTGAGCTACACTCAATCCCAGGGTTTCTAGGGATCTCCCGGGGTCATCTTGTCCGTTCCCCTGCCTCCCCAGGTGGCATTCCTCTTTCTCATCTCTCGGAACAAGAACCCTGATCCTTTTCCAGTGTCTGGGATTTATTCTAGCTCTGTCACTGACTGGCTGGGAACATTTGTCAAAGGGATGAATAATAGTCGGGTTCTGAAGATGAAAAAAATCTCAGAACATGGCACAGGAAACACTCAATAAGAGACAGTTACTGCTATTGTTCCGGAAACAGAGTTAATAGTCCTTAGGAATAATAATGATAATAGCAACTGCCTTTTATTGAGCACTTGCTATATGCCTGGCTCTGTCTTGCACGCTATAAATGCATTGTCTCACTCCACACTCTCAATAGCCCAGTGACCGGTAAGGAGCCGAGACGGAGAAAGGTTCTAGAATTGGCTAAGGACACATAGCCGGCAAGTGGCAGAGCTGGGGTTTGCAACCCCGTGGCCTGATAGCAGAGCCCACACTTAACCGTGAAGTCACGTGGCTTCTTACAGCTCTGCTAGGAGCTCTCAACACCTAGGGCTATTATTATTAATGCAGACACCAGCATGATTTCTCTCTACACTATCATTATTTTAAGATTTACTTATTTGAGAGAGAGAGCATGGGCAGGTGGGTGGGGGAGGGGCAGAGGGAGAGGGACAAGGAGTGAGGAGCCCATTGCCCAGGCTAGATTCCGGGACCCTGAGATCATGACCTGAGCTGAAATCAAGAGCCTGACGCTTAACCGACTGAAACACCCAGGCGCCCTGATCCTATTATTAATTAGTTCTCTGCCTTCTCCAATCCCTTTCAAGAAAACAGTTTGATCAGAGGAGAGATGGCCTAAGGAGGAAGGTGCCAGGAAGAAAGAAAAGGGCCCCTAGGGAATAGCACAAGGCACCAGTGCTGGGCACCCCGGGAGCGTGTAAAGATGGGTCCTGAGCTTTGGAGAGCTCCCAGGCTAGTGGTATTGTGTGGGGGCGGGGGGGGAGGGGGCTGCACAGGTGCACAAATCACCACGGCACCAGGTATAAAGCGCCAGATGTAAGATACCAAATGCCATGGGAAATCCGGGAAGAGAGCTGTTTTCCGTTAGGTAGTAACTTTCTGGAGGACTTCATGGAGGAGGGAGGTTCTGAGCCAGGCAGGCAGAACATGCAGGACCGGGGGAATGTGCCAAAGAAGAGAGGCTGGAAACCCAGCAGACTGGATGGGGCTGCCTTCCTTCCTCCTGTTCCAGATTCCTCCCTTCTTCTCTCTTTCTGGTTTTTCCTCTCTCCCTCCCTCGCCCCTTCACACTCCCCTCCCTGCCTCCCCCCCCTTTCCCCTTCCCTTCTCTTCTCAATACTCGTCTTCTGCTTTCTCTTCCTCCTTCCTTCTCCTTCCACTTCTTTTTCCCTTCCTTCTCCCCTGGACGATCTCATAATAACTGACTGACTCACCATCTCAGGGAATCAGCCACAGACTAAGAGCATGAATCCGGAAGACTCCCTCTGGCTCTTTTGTGTCAGACTCCACACTTGGAGTTGAAATAGAAGCTGGCTAGAAAGGGGGGGGCGTATTCTGTTGTGGGGGAGGCAGTGCCTTTGTCAAGGAGGACGAGCACATAATATCCACCCCCCAGGAAAGGGCAGTGTGAGCCGTGGGTCTTGCCAAACAGATTTTGGAGCAGACCCAGCCCTGTCCTCTATGACCTGTGTGACCTTCCGCACGTAGTTAGCTGTGAGTCTGTTTCTGCAAATTTTCCTCTGTAAAAGGAGAGGAAACCGGGGTTCCCTTTCTCACAGGCTGCTGTGAGGGTTAAGTGAAATAATCTATGTAATGTATTTGGCATCACTCCTGGCACATAGTAGATGCTAAAGAAAGTTCACTTCCATCTCCTTTAATTAATGAGTCTCTATATTTAAAATGGGGTCTGTGGCTTCAGCGCGGGAGCAAGCCGTGATGGGGATGTGTGGGTAGAAGGCAAGGAAGGCGGGAGAGCCGACCTCATTCGTGAAGGGGTGAAGGTGGGCACTGTCAATCTAATTTCGCAGCAAAAGCTGCAATTTGCCAGCCCTTTTAATTATTATTTTTTATCATGGACACAAATTAAAAATAAACTGTGTGTCTCAATCACAGCGGGGATTAAAATTGTTCCCTAATTGTTATCTTTGAATCAATCTAGCTTCCATTAACTCTGCTTCCTGAGGTATAATTGAGGTAGGGGTGTGTGTGTGCGTGCGTGCGCGTGTGCATGTGTGCGCACGTATGTGTGTGTCTCTGCGTGTGTGTGTGTGTGTCTCCTTGGTCTGTGGGGAAGGCACCTCCATTTCATGCGCCAAATTGTCTCCTCCAAATTCCTGTTTCGTTTTCCCCTCCTCTTTGCTAAAGATCTTGCAGGGCAGTAGAGTTGAGGGGTCCTGAACATCGATCCCTGTCCGCATCTGACTATTCCTAAAATAGGTATTTCAAAGCCCAACATACTGTGTGTTGCACGGAGGTGTGCGTTTTGATGAGCCAGGGGGTTGGGGGGCGGGTGGGAGAAGTGGCCTGAAGTCCGTACGTTGGGAATGGCTAAACTCAAGTTGTTCCTGAATATGGGGATTACTAGTTGTGAACTTACAAGGGCGGCAGGGACGGGGGGGGAGCCCTGTCTGGCTTGCTCACTGCTTTAGCCTCAGAACCCAGCCCGGTGCCTGGCACCTGGTCAGTTCTCATTAAATATTAATTGATTTAACTCAAGCCCGTCCCTAGGAGAATATACGCAAAGCACACGGTACATAGACACACAGTGCATCGACAGTGTATGCAGATGCTGGCAATGCTCAATAAAATACAGCTCCTAACATTTTCATCACAGATATCCAAGCTCAGATGGGCCATCCTGAGACTATTTTTCCTCCTTGAATTATGTTTTAACATTCGCAGTTACTGATTTGTCACATCTTCGCTATATGTACTTGGCATTTTACGTATATTATTACTAATATTCAGGCACTCTTAATCTGCCTGTTTTACAGATAAGTACCCAAAGACTCAGAGAGATGAGATCACTTGCCCCAGATCACACAGCTGCTAAGTGACGGGGCTGGGATTTGAACTCAGGTCTGCCCGACTCCTAATGCTCGTGGTCTTTCTTGTCATTCTTCTTCCCTGCCTTGGGATCCAAGTTATTTATTTATTTTTTCCCAAGTAAGTGAAGTGAGGGTTTTGGCCCCATTTTTCAGGTGAAGATAATGAGACCCAGAGAGAAGTCTTATGACTTGCCTGGAGGTTACGGGGTGTCCCATGTCACATGCATGGGGACCTCATGCTAATCTGAAAATGAATGAGGACTTTGAATCTAATAAATCAAGGGCAGACAGAGACCAGAGCGGTGGCATGATGCTGTTAGTGAGATGCTTTGCCGAGACTATGCAACTAGAAAGGGGTTAAGCACCAAGTTTGGGGACAATGGAGCATTTGTTCATTCATGCTTTGTACAAATATTTTGTGAGCACCTACGGTTCATCAAGCCTGCAGGAAGTTCTGGGATGTGGCTGGGAACAAAAAAGCCAGACTCTGCCTTTGGAAGTGTATGATCTAGCGGGGGAGATGTTAATAAGATATTCACACAGGTATAGCGCTATTGACTGTGATAAACGTAGGAGGGAAACCTACAGAGATCGGAAACGAGGGGTGGGGTGTGTGTGCAGGTATGTGTGTGTTCTGGAAGGCTTCACCAGGTAATGTTTCAGCTGTGATTAGTAGGAGGAGTCATCTGGGTGACTAGCCTTGTAGGCAGAGGGCACAGATAAGCTGGTGTGATGGGGATGAGGGAGCAAGGGCCAGGTGTGTGACTGAGTCTGGAAGGGTCAGCAGGGGCCAGAGCCACAGGACCTTGGGGCCAGGATGTGGTGGCAGCAGGGAGCCAATGAAAACCTGCAGGTTAGAGGATGACTTGATTGGATTTATGTGTGAAAGGTTGACTTGGCTGCTTCTCTGAAAAGAGAATGGTGGTGGGTGGGCAGAGGGGAGGTGGGGAGAGCAGAGAGGAAGCTACTGCAAGAGTCCAGGCGATCAGTGATGTGGCTTGGTCTGGGGGTGCAGTGGAGGCGGGGAGAAGGTGTCAGAGGTAAACCCCTTGGACGTGAGGTTGAGGGAAAGGATTAAGGTTTGAATATGATTTGAAGAGGATAACTGCACACACATGCGTACTCAGACTTTTAAAGAATCTTGGCAGACACTATTTTGAGTGAAAAAAAGCCTGACTCAAATGAGTATGTACTCTGTGAGTTCACTTACGTGAAGAATAGACCAAACAGCTAGATGGTAACACAGAAGTCAGAATAGTGGCCGTATCAGCTGGGGTGCCTCTGGGCATGGGGCTACTGACAGAGAAGAAATGCGAGCAGGGGGGCACCTGGGTGGCTCAGTCAGCTAAGTGTCTGACTTCGGCTCAGGTCATGATCTCAGAGTTCTGGGATTGAGCCTTGATTCTAGCCCCTTGTCAGGCTCTGCGCTCAGCGGGGTGTCTGCCTCTCCCTCTCTCTCTGCCCCTCCCCCACTCTGGCGCACACACCCTCTCTCTTAAGTAAATAAATAAAATCTTAAAAAAAAAAGAAGTGCAAGGGGTCTTGTGGGAGCTGGAAGGTTTTACATCTTGATCGGGTGGTGGTTACGTGGGTGTGTATGTTGATTAGAATTCACTGCGCTAGACACTTAATGTGAGTGTGCTTAACTGAGTGTGAGTTCTATAATGAATATAAAATAGTGACAAATGAGTGAACGCATAGAAAATATAAATACATGAGATTGACTATTTCTAATAGGAAAGCAGAAATGAAATGGTAAAAAAAGTAAAAAAGAGCACTTGAAGAAAATGCAGAAATACAGAATCATTAGAAATACAGACAAATACAAGAAATAAAAGCTGTTTGAGGACTAAGAAACCTGATAAGAGAACACTCAGGCCAGTTCTTCTGGTGTTTTGACATCCAGAGACTCTGTTTTGAATTGACAATGAGGGACCCGTTCTCAGCAGGGGTGCTAAAACAGACCCATTGGCCATCGAGGGAAGGCTCATCTAGAACATTGTCTGGAGCACCGGTGAACTGGGGACAGCTTTCAGGGACATCATTTCAATTCTGGAAGTTTCTGTCTACGCACCATTAGAAGTTTGGGAGTCTGTGGTGGTCATTAGGGCTGTTTCCAAACATGTGGTTCTCTGATTTCTGGGCACATGGCAGGAATGTGCTCCTCCGGCCACTTGAAGGAGGGTGTGGCCATGTGACTTGTTTTGGCCAATGTCACACTCATCACCCTCCTCCTGATTTCTGGTTAAAAAAAAAAAAAACCACAGCATCACATGTAGGCTGAGTCTTTATGAATGTTTGCCTTTGCAATCAGGGAATGTTGGGTCCAGATGGTGACTCCTTCAAGCTGGGATCTCAAGTTAATACAAAAGGTCAAAGCCTCCTTGCTGACCCACTGTGAGATGTGAGCTTTTGGGATTGTTTGTTACTCTGGCCTAACCCAGCCCACGCTGACACATACAACAACTCTCCCAGTACAATGCACTTGGCTGCCAAGTGGAGGTTTGGGATGTGGATTGCTTTGTTACCGTTTAGGAATCTACCCCAAGGAAAGAATTTGAAATGCAGACGATACCATCTATAGAAAGATTTTCATTTTATTATTCATGGTTTTAAAACACCAGAAATGATCTAAATAGTTTTCAGTGGAGGTCTGGTTAGCATGGAATGCTTTTTTTTTTAACTTCTATTTATTTAAGTAATCTCTACACCCAACATGGGGCTTGAACTTACCACCTGGAGATCAAGAGTGCTCTTCTGACAGAGCCAGCCAGGCACCCCTGGTTAGGATGGATGCTTTACAGCCACTGAATGTGAAAGAGTAAAAGATACAGAACTTTACATATGAATAAGGACTTGTAAAATGTATACACACACAGGCAAAATACAGGCTTGCAATGCAATAAATAGTGACTAATGATTCACTCTAGAGAATGGGACTGGAAATATTTTTTTGTGCTTTTCTGTACTTAGAATCAATAAAATATATCACTACAAATTCAAAAATATTGTTTAAGAAGAGCTACGAAATAAGATAAAGTAAGTTTTACATAAAGACTCTTTTTTTTTTACGCGAAGTGAAGAAAGCAGGGTCCAAGATCGTATAAGAATAAGGTAAAACTTGGATATGTCTGCAGGGGGAAAAAAAGACTGGAAGGAAATATACTAAAAGGTTAATATCTGGCTTCTCTGGATAGTGTGATTTAGAAAGCTTTCTAGGAATTTCCTCCCCTCCCCCACTCCCCTGGATTTTCCCATTTTCTATAATGACCATGAATTGGTTTTGTAATAAGAAACGTATTACTTTAAGAACCAGTGCCAATTCTGACATCTTGATACATCGAGAAATGCCTCTTATACTCCCTCCTTCCCTGCCTCCTGTCTGTCTGTCTCTCCCTCCTGTCTGTCTGTCTCTCCCTCCTGTCTGTCTGTCTCTCCCTCTCTTGCTTCCTTCCCCCCTCCCTCTCTCTCTTCTCTCCCCACATCTATTTTATTACCATATAAACTTGCCTTTGTCATAAATTGAGCGGGTCTAAAATGGAATCCTGATTTTTAGTGGCTCTGTCTTGACTTGGTTCTGAAAAAAAAAAAAATGGCGCCATGCTCCCTGAAATAAATCGTTAATGGGAACCACATTGTTTTCACAGAATTCATAACAACACAGACACACAAACCCGGTTTAACACTGATCACGGTCACCTACACAGCAGTAATAACACATATGCACATTGTAGGAATTGGCCAGAGCCAAGCGCTCTTTCTTTGGAACACTTCTTCCAAAGATGCCAATTTTTCTCAAAGACGTGACCATATGGGTGGCCTTCCTAGGCCAGGAGAGTTAGTGGAAGACAGTGGGCATCTCCTTGGGTGCCTTTGCTGGCCCAGCGAGGGAGGGTCCTTCAGGCACTGGGAAGGTGACCAGCTTTCTCTCTCCCCTCACTTGGCAAATCCCTGGGCTTACTTGGGTCACAGAACCTTCCACACACTTACTCCGGCTTGTGGCTGTGTCTTTCTCGTGTGCTCATTTGTCCAATACCTGCCCCTCTCACCAGATGGTGAGCTCCAGCAAGATGTGGATTTTTGTCTGGTGTGCTCACTGTTGTGTCCCCAGAGCCTAGGACAGTGCCTGGCACATGGTGGATACCTAATGTTTGTTGAATGAGTAAATAAATGAATGAAAAATATCCCTGTGATCTAGAATAGTCCGCCCCCTCCCCCATGGTAGAAAGAGGACCCTAGAGTTCCAGTGCCTCTGCCTTTGCTTAATTGGTCTCGGTGACCCAGAGCTGCACTATGACTTTCATCCACTAAAAAAAATAAATAAATAAAATTACATTTTCTGACTGTGTTGGTATAAAGACAAATATAACCCGGGCTGGATTTTTAACTCCACACACATTATTATTACATTCATTTCTCCTTTTGATCTTAAGAGAAATTAACATGAAAAATTTTTGTGGCCCCCAAGAACTGTTTATGCCGTGCCTAGTGGAGAAGTCAGCCCTGTGCTGACCTTGTCCCTGGTCATTCATTCATTCTCCCATGTATCCATTTATTCCTTCATTCAGCAAGAACCCCCAGAGCAGCTTCTCACGCCAAGACCTGAACCAGGCCCTGGGGTCCCATGGTGGGCAGAAGCAGCCACTGTCCCTACCTTCACATGGCTGATACTCTAGTAGGGGAGACAGATGTTGATCAAATGCACCAAGACATAAATGTGTATTTACCCAGTTATAAGGTCTTGTGAGAGCCCAAAACAAGGAAATGTGAGGTGTTCTGGAAAGAAGGTGGCTCAGTTAGGGATAGCTCCCCCCAGTCTGAGCTGCAAGTTAGCTCTGCCAAGAGGGTAGGAAGCATTCCAGGCAGAGCTTTCTGTAAGAGCAAAGGTCCTGGGGCAGGATCTCTGACCAACTATTGGGAGACCAAGTGTTCTGGGGAGAAGGAGGGCCGAGGGCAGGAAACTCAACCAGCTTGAGTCTCGCTAGGAAGCCTCAACTGTCCCTCAGGACTCCTCCCTCCTCACCGCTGGTTCTTGTTTCCCCACCCGCCCCGTCCCAGGCCCACGAGGGTTGCAGCCTAGGCCTCTGGCTCTGGGCACAGAGCAGGAATCAGGGAGGGCTGGTTTGATTAGATCACTGTCAGCCAGGGACAGGAGGTTAATTGCTACTCTTTTAGTGAGTCTGGCTTGGCCCAGTGGCTGTGCTCATGTCTGTGTGCGCCTGCGTGCGTGCGTGCATGTGTGTGTGTGTGTGCGTGCATGCGTGTGCCCGCGTGCGTGCATGTGTGTGTGCGTGCATGTGTGTGCCTGCGTGCGTGCGTGCATGTGTGTGTGCCTGCGAGCGTGCGTGTGTGTGTGTGTGTGCGCGCATACGTGTGTAGGGGAGTCTGGCCTCAGGCTGGGGGGAGGCTGCAGGGGCAGGGGTGGGTTGCCCAAGATTTCTCTGCAAGTTCTGAGCCTTGTCTTGTCTGGTGTGCAGCAAAGAGGAGTACTTAACAAGCATTAAGGGACACAAATAATTCCCCTTTTCTCCTCTCCGCCTATTCTTCCCTCTCTCTCTTCTTGTAAATCCCGCTCCTTGCATGTGAATAGCCGAATGGCTTCATCTGGGACCTTTAATCAGATCCCTGGTAGGCACTAGGAGGGCAAAGTGCCGGAGGGATTACCTTTTATTTTAGGGTTTTTCTCCCCTGGTTTTGCCATCCCCCCTTCCCCTCCCCCGGCCGTGTTTTCCTCCTTGGCATTTGTTCTCGGCAGAAGTAAGTAAGGAAGGCTTAAGGGGCGGGGGAGGGGGGCTTACAAACTTAAGGGGATCGGGCCCTATTCAGCGGGGCTTGTCCACAGTCTTTCTGCTTTTGTTCCGGGGCCATTCTTCAGCTGATTTCTTCACTCCAGTAAAAGCACTTTAATTCCCTTTTAGATACGGAGAATCCGTCCTCTTCCCCTCGCTAACCTCGCCCCCACCCCACACACACCCCATTTCACTTTCTCAGACCTTTCATGTTGCGTCCTCGGCCGCCCCAACAAAGACCTAACATCATCGCCAACTATTTCTTTCACCATCAAGTGAGGCTGCAGAGACCCTGGGGGAGGGGGAGGGGGTGGGGAGAGGCAGGGGAAGGAGGAGGGGAGAGTGGGCTCCTCCGGGACTAGACACCCCCCCCCCACGCTGCCCCGACCCCCAAGCCGGGCCTGGGGGTGGAGCCCTGGCTTCCGATGGCACCCTGCCCCCCCCCCCCCGCCTGCGGCGGCGCCTCGAATGGCAAGGACAGGCGTGGGTGCCCGCACGTGTGTCGGGGCAGGAGAGTGTGTGTGAGCGCGTGTCTGTGTGAGCGTGACAGGGTCAATGGAGACATCTGAGGCCTGGCATGGGCTTGGTCAGCATTTCTGAAAGCAGCCGGAGGCTTCCCGGAGAGACTCCGCGCAGGGGGAGGACACCAAGCCTCCCGCCTCCCTGGGAAATCCCGAAAATCCCTGAGACCTCTCCGGGCCATCCCAGCCCGTCCCAGCAGAGCAGCTCAGCAGAGGCAGAGCCTGGGCCCTTGTTGGAGCTTTTCAGCTTCCCCCAAAATGTGGAGAGACCTGGAAGAAAATGGGCGGCTGCAAGATAAAGAAAGGAAACTCCCAATTCAAAATGAATGGAAGCAGAATTTTAAGTGTGCTCAGTGTATTTTCGGTCAGCTGTGCTAATGGCTCAATTGGACATTCATAAGAAATTTCATTGCATATGAAAAAGGTTCGTGGGGGCAGGCTTTCTTTTTCTTTCCGTGCATGACCTGTACCCCCCCAACCGTGCTTCCCTCCTCCCCCATAATATAGTGAACACCTGAGGACCACCCAAGTCCGGTACATTGCTGGTAACTCTCACGAACTGACGCTCCCTTCCTGATTCTGATCCCCTCCCTCCCAAAAGACTGACCATCTGCTTAAATTCTGTCTTTCTCTTTCAAGAATAGTGGTGATCACATAGTTATATTTTCCAACAACATCCCCTTTAGTTGTCGTTCAGATTTTTTCCTCACTGTGCAAGGAATTCCCAAGCTTGCCTGAGGATGGCCAGGCAATCCTAGCCAGCTATCGATTCGGTGAGTTCCTTATAACCAAATTGTAAAAGGAAAATGTGAAAAGTCCTTTCAAAAATTGTCACAGCAAAACCGATTCTGTGTTGTGCTTTCAGTTGTTGTTGTTGTTGTTGTTTTCTTTTAATAACGTGAGAAGGGCTTCAAGGTAAGCATGTTGAGGTGCCCGCTATTATCTGAAAACGGCTCTGCCTTGCCTCCCATTTTCATCATGGGGTTGAGTTGTGCCGTCAGTAACCAGCCTTGCTTTCCCCATCTATGAAATGGGAACAACAGGGAGCTTGGCTTTTCACTGAGGAATAAAAAACCGGGGACCTGAATGAGAAGCAATCTCACTGCCTCTCCCCTAGAAAGAGAAAGTGAGCTTTCCTATCTTCTTCCTGAGAGGTGAGAAAGATGAGTCCCTTTTCAAAATGTCGAACATAGCGACACAGGGCCATTTAAGAGAAAGTGGGCCGGGCGTAATAGCCCAATTGGGAGTCTGAGCAGCAGAAGGGCTGGCTCCCTCTCCATGCCAGAGGATGGGCAATTACCGCCAGGCATTTTTCGGGCAAAATAGGAGGCAGAGAAATAGCAAGTAGGAGCCCCAATTATGGGGAGTCATTCTCAGGACGGAAACACACCGCCTCATTCTCGAGCGGCTAACTGCAGCCAGCGAGACACAGGGCAGTTAGATGGCGGTTAGGAGAAGACATTCAGCAGGGATAATGTCTGGCCTTTCTTCGCCCAAAGGCTGGGCTGGGGGAGGAGAAGGATGGATGGATGGCTGGGGAGCCAGTATGGATCGCTTCTCCCTCCTGGTTGGTATGGGACCTGAGCAAGGCATGTCATTCTCCGCCTGCGCCCCGCCCCACCCCCAAGAAAGCAAGGAATATTTGCCCTTCCTGCTTCCAGACACACACACAGCAAAAACCATGTGTCTCTAGCCACCATGAGGGGTTTAGGCAACCCTGTGCTGGTAAATGCCTAAAGACTGGCTCTCAAGGAAGAAAGGAAGGGAGAAAAGAAAAGAAAAAGAAAAAGAAAGCAAAAAATTTCTTTCTGATTTCTAGACCTTGTCAATTTCCATGGTGTAAAGACTCCCACCTGACATGGGCCAGCACAGAGGTGGGAGGAGATACCCAGTAACACACCATTGTCCCTATTTCCACCACACAGATACAATCTATGTAAATAACCTCAAAAGCGTAGATGATAGTAAAATGTAGCAAAGTAATCAGGAAGCTGTGAGTTTTGTGTCTGTGTTACCTTTGTTTTTAACGGGAGTTATGTAATCGTAAGTTAACTGAAGGGACTTTTTAACAGAGGCTGTGTTGAGCACCTGGCTTTCCAAATTCCCGTGAGTTTGGAGGAGCCAGCTGGAGCACCTTCCTGCCCAGAGAACACCCTCCATTTGCTCAGAGCCCTCTTCCCACTCATGGGTGGTTGTCTGTGCTACTCGATGTCAGTCAGCAAATCTATCAGTTTGTGATAAAAGGAAATCAATGGATGGTTTCCCAGTCCTCTCCCTGGGAAAAAAAAACAAAACAAAAAACCTCCCAGGCAACACTGGGAGACTATTTTCAGTTTAGGAAAGTGACATTGTCTTCATTCCGTTATCTGGAGCTCTGTGTTTTTCTTAGATCACAAGACTGTGGTCGCATCAAATGTCTATGGACTCATTCACCAGCAAACCCCAATGCCATTTTGTGTCAGCCCCTTGGGAGAGGGAGAGGTTACAGGCTCAATTGCAGGCATTCCTCCCTCCGTGGGCAAAGCAGAGGACCCCCCGCCCCGACCCAGTTCAGGCGCAGATGTGGTGATTCACACTCACTGGGTCCCTGCATTTTTCTACTGATGGGGTCGCTCTGCAGAACTCCATTTTGGGGGGCACCGGGTTTCTCTCTTGAACCTCTCCTATTCTAACAAGATTTCTGCCCTGTAATCCCTGGGTTGTTGCTAAATTAGCTGATAAAGTTCAATATAAAAACTTGATTGTAGAGTTAGGGTTTGCTGCTGATCATACGCACACACATTAGAGAGCCGAGTAATACGGAGTGTTGGTGGGGATGTGAGGGACCCAAGTGCATATGGCATCTGGCATGACTCAGTCAAATTCAATATACAAATGCTCCATGACCCAGGAATTCCGTTCCTGGGCATAGAGGCCAGGTAAACCCCACAAACTGTCCATAATGGGACACTCATGAGGACGGTCATCACAGATTGTTTATGATGCGGGGAGTTGAAGCACCCAGGTCAGTGTGGGAGACACTAAATGCACCCACACCACATCCCCTCTGCCCCTCTCCAATTGTCTGCCCCCCACGACTTGTCAAATTTAGTTATGATTCTCTCTTGGCGGGTGTGCTTCCTGGCTGGCCTGTAAGTCCTTGAGGGCAGGGCTGGCCACGGTCACTGCCTAGCACAGGCCTGGCACAGGCCTGGCACATAGTAGGTGCTCAAGAAATGTTTTGTTGAAGGAATGTATGAATGAAAGGAAATGGGTCAGAGGCTTAATGAAAGCAGGCAACGGGAATGAAAAATGGTGGAGCTGGGCACATGCCTGGGGGTTGATATGGTGAAGGCATACAGTGGGAACAATTCTAGGCACCTGCGGCCCTGGGCTGGGTCCTTCTTTCAGGTGAGGGGGCTGGAGGAGGAGGAACCCCAGGAACGTGGGTGGTTCTGTTGTAAACTTAGTAGGAATTCCTGTGGGACTGTGGTATTCTCTTCTGTTCAAGGGGTGTTTCATGTCTTGGGCACATAGAGCCCAATGGTCCCTGAAAAGCCAAATCGTGGGCTCCTGAAAGCCCCCTCTCCTGGTCGGGACTCCATTTGTAGCCCCCTGGTGCCCTGACTGTGGCCTACACCCCAGGGCACAGCAAAAATGTGGGGCCTGAGGAGGAGGGGTCTCTGGGAAGCCCTGTGTCACTGGGGGTGATGGTAATGATCCTTCTGCTCAAACTGATAGCAGCCACAATTACGCCCAGCAAGACATCACCAATTTAAAGATTGATACTGTTTACTGAGCACTTACTCTGTGCTTGGCCCTGTTCTCAGTGCTTAAGAATATGAGCTCAGTTACTTCTCACAAAAACGTGCAAGGTGTGTTCAAGAACAGAAACGTGGCAATGTCAAAGTTCTTGAATTTGATCGTTCTGTGGTGGTGAGGTTGTGGTCCTCGTTCTTGGAAACTCCACGCTGAAGTACTAAGGGGTGAAATGGCAGGTGGTTCAACAAAGAAAAGAAAGGTAGATGATGGATGGTTGGGTGGATGGATGGATGGGTGGATGGAAGGATGCAGAGAAAGCAAATATGTTAAAATACTAACATTTGGGGAATATAAAGAGTATATAAGTGTCCATGGATTTATTATCCTTGCAGCTTTTCAATAGGTTTGAAACTTTTTAAGAAATAACCCCCCCCCAAATTAGGGTGGCATCTTATTGTCCCCATTTTACAGATGGGGAAACTTAGGCACAGAGAAACTAGAACTCAGAGTACACACTCTAGAAATATTAGCTGTTTGATGATTTATATGATGATGTGGAGGCTCAGAGACATCATGAAAGCTGTTCATCGTCACCCAGCATGAAAATAAAGTTTAGCTTTGAAGGACCCTGTCTCACCCTCTGATGCTATGCAGACCTTGGGCTGGTTTGGATGGGGCAGGGGTGAAGAGTGCACTCTCCCTGGCAGGTCTTCAGGTTAGGCACTGGTGTCCTCCTAGCTCCAGGGTGAGGCTCTGTGGAGACCCCTTTACTCCCTCCCTCCCTGCAGCCCCCTTTAGTCCCTCCCCCGCCCCATTCTCTTTGCACCAGCATCCCGGGTCCCAGGGGCATGGCAGGCTGGGGATATTTGCCAGCAAATACAAGATGTGTGTTAAACACTCTGCTGGTGGCTTCTCCCCACCCGGCAATGTTTACTCAGCAAACACCACTAATTCCCCCATTTCTCTGCCTGGGCTGGGGCCCCCAGAGTAAAGTTTGTCCTTCACCAGCCCCACTGACAGTTCTGCATCCTCCCCCATGGAGACCCTTCTCCCAGCACCGAGTAAGTCCCAAGAAGATCTGTGGGGAGATCTCTAGTTTGCCGGGGTGTGTGTGCCTCTGGCAACATCTCCGACCAGAAGCCCACAGGCTCTGGGAATCTGGGGCGTGGGGGAGGGGCGTCTGATGAGTTCTCCTCTCTTAGGGTCTCTGTTCCACCCATCCTCCAAGATCCAGGAAGGCAGCTTGTTCCAGCTGTCATTCATTCATTCATTCATTCAGGTACTGTTCGAGTGCCCGCTGTGTGCCAGGCAGGGCTGGGCGCTGGGGACACAGCCATGCCTACGACTAACCTGACCAGCAGAGATTCTTGCCCCCTTGGAGCTGATCTAATAAAGCGGTTAGCAAATAAATCAACAAAAAGAAAATAAAGCAGGGTTTTATAGGGGGTGCTACTAGCAAGGGTTGTTGCCAACGTCGCCCTCGAAGAGAGGCTGTCTGAGTTCAGGCTTGAGGAAGGTGGAGGGACCCAAGTCAGGAAGGCTGGTTTTTCCCGCCTGCCGCAGGCTCAGTATGGCTCAGCATGGCACGGACACAGATCCGGTCTTTATTTAAAATGTTACTGCATTCTGCCATAGATTTTTTTTAAAATGGAAATAAGATTCCTATAACCTGAAACTCACCATTTTAACCATTCTAAAATGTACAATTCAGTGGGTTTGGGGTCACTCAAAGTGTTGTGCAACCATCACCACTAATTCCAGAACATTCTCATTGCCCCCAAAAGAAACCCCATACCCCCCCGAGCTGTCGTTCCCATCCCTCCTCCCTCCCCCCGCAGCTACGAATTTGCTTTCTGTCTCTGTGGACTGTGCCTGTTCTAGATGCACACGAATTCAACGTGTGGTCCTTCTGGGTCTGGCTTCTTTCACTTAGCAAAATGTTTTCTAGGTTCATCCACGCGGTGGCACGGGTCAGCGCTGCGTTCCTTCTTATGGCTGAGTCTCCGTCCATGGTATGGATACGCCCCATTCTGTTTACCCACCATCCGTTGACGAACATGTGGATCATCATGGATTTTTGTATTAATTTTGATTTCTTCAAAATTTTATTTATCTTGGGCCCTGAGGTTTTTGGCAGCTGCCCCCTGAATTTGCACCTGAGGCACCCACCTTCTCTCAGATCTAGTGGAGGAGGGTTTCAGAGAGAAGGAAGAGGGTGTGAGGGCCCTGAGCTGGGAATGAGCTGAAAGTAAGACATCAGTGGGAAGGGAGCTCCTGGCAGAGGGAACAGTAAGACCAAAGACCCTGAGGCAGGAATATGCTGGGTGTGTTTGGGGGGCTGTAGGGGGCTCAGATTACCTAGAGGGCAGGGAGCTGGCAGGGTTGGAGGGATGGTGGGGGGTGGGAGGTGGCTGCATCCCATAGGACCCTGTGGGCCAGGGAGAGGAGTGTGGGTTTTGTTCTGAGCTTCATGGAAGCCATTGGTTGGTTTTGAGTTAGCAAATTTATACAATCTGGTTTCAGTTTTAAAAGCTGCTGTGTGTTGGGGTTGGAAGCAAAGCAGGAAGCAGGGCGTCCTCGGAGAGGGCTCTCTCTGGTGCCCAGGAGAGACACAGGGAGGCGTGAACCACAGTGGTGGCAGCAAAGGACACAGAGAGAATTGTCATCGGATGTTCTCCTAATGTATAGAGAGATGACCCATTCACGATTTCATTTGGCAAAGAATTATTGAGTGCCGACTGTATGCCAGGCAGTGCTAGATGCCGAGACTACAGTGGGCGACAAAGCCAGACAAGGTCCCAGCTTTCATGGAGCTCAGAGACCTGAAACAAGAAATTACAGGTGTGATCAGGTGTGAAGGAAAAGACGCAGGCCTCAGGACGGCTGCTGACCTGTGGCTTTTTCCAGAAATGGAATCTGGCTGTCAGAGGAAGGCCTGCTACGTAAGTGGAAGATGTGCCAAAAACAATCCTGCTCTCTGAGGATGCCCTCAATAGAGAAGTCTTCCCCACTGCCCTGCAAGGTGGCAGGACCCTTGGAGCGGTGTGTGGGCTTCCAAGTGACTGCTTTGAAGGGAAACACCCCCTTTGCGGGGGTTGAGTTCTCGGTTGTGTTAAAAAAGAACCAGGACTCCAAGTTGGTGGCCTTTACAGGGAATCGTGAGGCCTGCAGGGAAGGTCCATTAGCTCTCCCCATCCTCCTTCCCCCAGCTCCCAGGTGGTGGCCGTCTCCCCCGTGACTGATGATGAGTCATGGCAGGGGGCTGATTTGGAAGAAACGAGGCCAGAAGACCCCTCAGCTCTCACACTGGAGACACCCCATTAATCTTTAACAAACATGAAGTTCCATGAGGCTGGGCCTTCAACTAATGAGGCCTGGTTTCCCAGGACTCCCCCGGGAGGAAAGAGGAATTAACCACCAGAGGTCCTGTGAGCAGGGGGTTGATTCACGGAAGGAAGGAGGGGGCGCTGGTTCCCAGCCTCACTGTCCAGGGGGGGCCCCTTGAGTGTTCCCCCTCACACTCAGGCCATAAATACCATTATTCCCTTAATACGTCTCTTTAGACACGGTCACTTTTAAAAACAGAGGTGTAATTGACATACGATCAATTGCATGCATTTAAAATGTACAGCACAGTAACTTTTGGCATATCACACACCACACCTGTAATAAACAGACCCATCACCTGCCCGGTTTCCCTCCTTGTAGGTCTCCCCCCTCTTCTCTCTCCACCCTCCCAGCCCCAGGCAGGCACCCACAGATCTGCTTGCTCTTGCTACAGAGGAGTTCACACTTTCTAAAGTTCAATATGAATGAATGGAGTCATTTGGTCACTACTGTTTTGGTCTGCCTTTTTGCACTTGGCATAAGGCTTGGGAGGTTCATCAGTGTGGTATCAAGAGTTCGTTCCTCTTTATTTTTTTAAAAATTTACTTACTTATTTTTAGAGAGAGCGAGCGAGAGAGCACCTGTACACAGGGGGAGGGACAGAGGGAGAGGGAGAGAGAATCCTCGAGCGGATTCCCCACTAAGCACGGAGTCCAGTGCGGGGCTGGATCCCACGACCCTGAGATCATGACCTGAGCCCAAATCAAAGAGCCAGGCGCCGAACCGACTGAGCCACCCAGGCACTCCTGTTCCTCTTTATTGAGGAATACTATTCCATTGTATGGATAGATCATAGTTTGTTTATTGATTCCTCTGTTGATGGACATTTGTAAATCCATTCTCTCTCTTTTTTTTTTTAGAACATAAACTTATAATTTTAGGAGGGTTTTGGATTTACAGGAAAAGGGCAAAGACAGTATAGAGGGTTCCTGAAGACTCCTCACTGTTTCTCCTTGTATTTAAATCATACGTTAGTGTGGTACACTTGTCACAATTAATGAATCAATATCGATCCATTATTATTAAATTAAGTCCATCCTCTATTTAGATTTCCTTAGATCACTACACGGATCACTCTTGCCTCCTCCTCATGCTCATCTGAAACCTCCCACTCCCATAGTAAGAAGAGTGGTCCTATCATCTGCCATCCATTTGCTTCATTGTTCAGCTCCAGTCGATGTGGGAAGTGGTTTCAGAATTGCTAGACCATACCCCCGTGGGAACGACTTTATCAGCTAGATCCTGTGTCTATGTGCAGTTCTTGCTGCCCTCAACCCTACCGACTCCATTCGTTTCCAAAGTTGCTGAGGTCAGCCCTCCTCCCACCCCCAAACTCCCACGGCGAGGTTGTTCCATACATTTATAATACAGTTCGACTATGTTCTATTCTGCATCCATCTTGGGGTCCCCAGCCTCCTAAATGAGTTTTTTATACATTGTATACATTAAGGTTCATTCTGTGTGTTGTAAAGTTCTAAAGGTTTTGATGAATGCACAGTGTCATGTATCCACCATTATAGCATCATATACAATAGTTTCATTGCCCTAAAAAATTTCCTGTGCTACACACCCTGTCCCAGCCCTGAGCCCCTGGCAACCACTGATCTGCTGTTTTGCCTTTTCCAGGGTGTCATATAAATGGAATCCTAGAACCTATAGCCTTCTCAGATGGGCTTCTCTCTCACTAAGCAATATACATTTAAGGTTCCTTCGTGTCTTTTGGTGGATTGACAGATCACTTCTTTTTGTCACTGGGTACTGTTCCACTGTATAGATGTGTTGCTGTTTATCTAGTCCCCTATTGAAGGACATCTTGGTGCCTTCCAAGTTTCAGCAATGATGAAGAAAGCTGCTGTAAACATTCATGTGTGTAACACTATGTTCAGTTTGTAGAAGCTGCTACACCGACCGTCCAATTTTGCATCCCTACCAGCGACGGATGACAATTTCTGTCTGCTGCTCTGCCTCCTCTCTGGCAATTGGCATCATCAGTGTTTTGGATTTTAGCCATTCAAATAGGTATGTCGTAGTATCTTGTTTGAATCTGCATTTCCCCGATGACATACGATGTGGAGCATCTTTTCATGTGCTTATTTGCCATCTGTGTATCTGCTTTCGTGAGTGTCTGTTAAGGTCTTTGGCCCATTTTTTTTTTTTTAATTCGGTTGCCTGTTTTCTTATTGTTGAGTCTTGAATTCTTTGTATATTTTGGACAACAGTCCTTTATCGGATGTGTCTTTCGCAAATATTTTCTCCCAGTCTGTGGTTGGTCTTCCCATTTCTCTTACACTGTATTTCCTCCCACACGCCCTTTTAACGATTCCACTTAAAAAAAAAAACCCATTTCATTTGCTTACATCTATTGAACAACCAATCTGTGCCAGGCCCCTTTGTCATGATGCAGAGGGTTACTGGAGAAGTGACTAATACCTCCAGTAGAAGGTAACCTAGAATGAGCATTACCATCCTAGGTGACTCTAATGTCTCAGGGCTCTAAAAAGCCTGTCATTCTAAGATTTAAAAATTCAATAATTCTGACATGTTATATATTTCGTTCTAAGAGTCCATTTAATATTCTAAAATTCCGTGCTTCCCTGATCTTACACAATTCTAAAACTTCTGGGACATAAGGCACCATAAAGCTAGTATTTTTTAAAGTTAATTAGCTTGATGTTCTAGAAGTTTGTAGTTCTAAGATTTTATTCATTAAATTTTCTGATCCTAATATTTTTATAAATCGAGGGCCATAAGACCTTATAGGGCTCAATTTTTGGAGATGTCTCTAATTCCAAAATTCTATGGTTCTAACCTCCTATAAAGCTGGAATTTTAGATTCTCTTGTTCTAATATTATAGAATTCTATACTGCTAAGGTGCTATTGTTGATTCTCCTAAAATTCTAAAATAATATTGTTCTAAGTTTCTCTTGCGTAAATATGCTAAGATTCTCTCACTGTGAGATTCTAAGACCTGAGCTCAGTCCTCTTGCAGAATCTGCAGCTGGAAAGACATCCCTGAAGACAAATAGCCACCTTCCTAGCACTTTGGCTCCCGGTACAACCACTTCCATCCCAGAGCCTCCTGGGGCGGACCAGTTCCATGCTGCATTCAGGCCAGCGCTCTGGCATCTGACCCTGAAATGGAACTTGAAGGTCACCAGCTCTAGATGGCCAGCTTCTCCACCATCCTCATGCCAGGACATCAGAGGCTCCTCCTTTACACCAAGGCCTGGCACTCCTGGACCCATGAACCCCCATGGGCATGGAGGCAGTGACTAATTAAACAAAGCGGCCAACATCTGGTAGATGACAGGTCCTTGAGAGACTAGGACACGGGACCCATGAACTGTGCTGAAGGTTGCTGAGCTGGCAGACTCTTGCACCTGGTGTGGATGGAGAGCTGGTTCTTCACTGCCTTTTCTACCTTTCCTATTTTGGAATTTTGCCTGGGGCCAGTCCTTGTTAAAGGCCAATTTTCTTCCCCATCTACTTACAATTTATGGTCCTTCCAGATTGCTATCTTTGCTAGGTAATAGAGAGGAGAGAACAAAAACAGTTGATCATCTTGGAGCAAGGAGAGAAGGCAAAGCTACCCCCCCCCAATCCTTCCAGTTTCTTCTCGCATCCCTGACAGTTCTGGGGGAGCCGTATTAGGCAGAGGTTTTTCAGTTGTAATACAGCCTGTCAATTAGGATTGCGTTTGGCCGCATGTAACAGAAGTGCGAGTACCATGGCTTAAGCAAGCAAGGGGTTTATTTTTCACAGGTGACAAGAAATCCAGTGAAAAGCACTGCATCTGCAATCCAGACAGGAAAAGGGTAAGAGGGAAAAGAGCCTTCTCCCTTGATGTCCCTCAAGGACCATCACTCATCTCGTTGCCTAAAAGTGGGTCACTGGGCCACTTAAAGCTGCAAAAACTCTAGACAAGTATTTCAGTTAGCTACATAGCTGCCTCAAAAAAAAAAAAAAGTCAGGATTCTGTTGATAAGGAAGACAGAAAAAATGGATACCCATAGGGGACCAGCAGCATCTGCCATGCCAATAGAAACTTAGGTAACTAAGAAATAAATAAAAAAATAAAAATAAATGCAGGTATAGCAGGCATACCTGGATCAAGGGGCTCAAAGAAGGTTGTCAGATATTGTGGTTATTCTGTGTGGGTCCACTCCTGGTGGGAAAATGGCTTCCTGCAACTGAGAACTGTCATTTTTATCAAGTTAGTAATCCCAGGAAAAGTGAACACTTCTTTCCTGATAATTCTAACAGCGATAGGATCATATATCTATCTCTGGCTACTCCAATATGGCTGAGGACAGGGCTTCTGGTGGAAAATATACTCTCATTACCAGGCTGGGGCAATACCCCTCCCCTGGAGCTGCAGGGTGGGGTGAGCCCCAGTGGAACCACATGCATGGAGACTGTAGAGGAGGTAGCAGGCACAAGTGGAGAGGGATGTTGGGCAGCTAAAGCTGCCTACTTACACTCCAGGATGGGCACGTGCTTTCTCCGTTGCTTCCATCCGGCATCCGGCATCAACAGAGGATCAGCCAAGTGATTGAATCCTGAGTCACAAGTCACAAGATTGGGGTTTTATTCTTTCGTCAGATATTTGTTTACTATTCCTGTGTGATTTAAATCACATTGGGGGCGCCTGGATGGCTCCGTCAGTTGAGAGTCTGACTCTTGATTTCTGCTCAGGTCATGATCTCAGGGTGGAGCGAGCCCCGCGTGGGGCTCTGCACTGGGTGTGGAGCCTGCTTAAGATTCTCTCTCTTCTTCTGCCCCTCCTCCACAACAACCCCCCCATTGCTCAAGCATGTACACACTCTCTCTATCAAAAAAAAAAAAGCTAATCGCATTGCCTTTTTTTTTTTAAAGATTTATTTATTTATTTGTTTGAAAAGAGACAGAATGAGAGAGAGAGCGCGCACGAGAGGGGGGAGGGTCAGAGGGAGAAGCAGACTCCCCGCTGAGCAGGGAGCCCGATGTGGGACACGATCCCGGGACGCCAGGATCATGACCTGAGACGAAGGCAGTCGCTTAACCAACTGAGCCACCCAGGCGTCCCTCGCATTGCTTTTTTAAAGGTCTCAGTCTCCCTTCTGGGAAAGGGACAGACTTCAAGAAAATCCCATAATCTTTAAGAGTGTGGGCTCTGAGGTCAGACATCCCAGGCTCTGCCACTTACCAGCTCTGTGATCTTGGGCAAGTCACTTCCCCATTTAGAACCTTAGTTTCTTGAGTCTCCATAATCCCCCGTGTTCATAGAGCAAATGTGAAGAGGGGGTGAATGAGATCATGCATGTAAAGTGTGTAGCTGGGTGCCTGGCCCATAGTTAGCCTTTGACACGTGGTGGCGGTCCTCATCATCCTCCTTATTAATATTATTACCTGCTTTGGGACCCTGCCCCAGGAAGAGTCCCATAGAGCCACAAAGCATCATAATGATTAAAAACAAGCCCCCAATGCCAAAACTCAATTTCCCCTGCGTAACCCTCGTCCTGTCCCCAATAACCAATTGCCTTCCCAGCTTCTGCCTTGGGCTAAGAGAAGGGTCCCTCCCTACTAGGAGCTTGGGGGGACAGCACACTGACCCCTTCTTTAAATTCATCTCACTCAGTGTTGCGGGGCCATCCCTGTTGGAAAAAAATGACTCACAAAAGATCCCTCAACAGCAATTATCTAAATGGGAGGCTAGGAGGGGGAGAACCATTTAGAATCCACTTCATTGCGGGATTAGCTAATTAATTAACGGTTTCACTGACAGCTCGTCGGAGACGTGTGTGTTAAACAGGAACGCAGTGGGCGTGATTTATAGACTCTGACACCCCCATCCCTGGCCTCTCCAGCCAAGTTCCCTCCCTCCCTGCCACCCCATGGCCCCCACCCTCCTGCTTGCCCCCAGAGCACAGAAACCTGGGGGGACCCTCTCTGGAGCTCCCTCTGGAGTTTGGGGTTGGGCTGCTGGTCGAGAGGTGCCACGGAGAGATGACAGAAGGGCGGCCAGGGAGGGGGTGGGCTGGGGCGACAGGGAGACAATGAAGAGATAACAAGGCAGCTGAGGCTCCAGGGGTGGCTGCATCTGCCCCTTGCCCCCAGCCCAGAGCCACTCCATCTGTGCCCGTCCCGGCATGCGGGGCCCTGTAGGCACCTGCTGGGTACGACTGCTCCCAGCCTCCCGACAGGCCAGAGCTTCTCCGAGCCCACCCACCCTATGCGTGGGAAAGAGGGAGCCCAGAGACTTGGCTTTGACTCTCTCTGGTGGAGGGGGTTTTCAGAGGACTTAAGGTAGATGAGGGACAAAGGGCAGTGTGCAGAAGAAGGGGAGGAAGGGAGAAGAAGCCGGAAGCGAAGCTGGTGTACAACACCTGAAGGGACATCCTGGACCAGTTTCTCCACACACAGCCTCCAGACCACCTGCATCGGACTCACATGCGGTGCCACATTAGAACGCAAGGGCTTGATCCCCACAGAGCCAGTACCAACCCAACATCAAACCTGAATGTGGGGTCCGGATGTATGCACTTTTAACTCCCTAATTCTGAATACCACAGAATCTCGAGCCTGACTTATAAATCTACTAAAGGAGAACCACAAATTTAGTCCCCACTTGTGAGCATGGGCAAAGCCAACAGTCGGATCCCAGCTTTGGATTCTTTTTGCTACCATGGAGGTTCTAAAGCAGGCGGAGGAGAATGTGGGGGCCCCCTGAGGTGGCAAGGCAAATGCTCTGCATGTAGACAGATAGACATTTTTCTGGAGAGAGGGTCTGGGGAGTGTCCATAGAATCTTAAAGTGGTTTGTGACCCCCAGAAGAGCATTTCCAAATTAGTTTCTCTGAGCTTCTATTTCCTTCTCCATGATTCCAGAAGAATCATCTCCTTCCTTCACACCATGGGCAAACGTGAGCAAAACACCAGCAGAGGGAAAAACGCTCTCCAGTGAGAGGCATGAGACACCCCCCAAAGGGCTCCTTCCATCTGTTCTCCACCTCTCCCTGTCACCAGCACCTCCACACTCAATCAAGGACCCCGCTTCTCAGTCTAGAGGCTCGTTCTGGAGGAGGAGGAGGAGGGGGAGGAGGAGGGAAGCCTAGGCTGGATCATGTCACCCAAGGGAGGATCTTTCTCCAAGGGGATGGAATGCATCATGGGGGCCTTGATGGAAATCACCCTGCCAGGGATGTGGAGCATGTCAAAAGAGGAAAGGGGCCCATGGCCTGTCGGGGCCCAGGATGGAAGCTTCTGGAAGAGGTGGCAGGGAATTCACGGTACACTGTGTGGTAGGGGACCATTGTCCACATTTCATAGATGAGCAAACAGGCATTAGGACAACGCTAGTGAATAATGAAGCTCAGTAAATGTTTTCTATATGTTTATAAATATGCATCTGTATAGCATCTCTCTACTGTGTGTGTAAAATACCATAAAATACATATGGAATTACCATAGCTGCCGGCCCGTAGTGAGGACCCGGGAAACGTTAGTAGCACTGGTCCTGGCTATGTATACGGAGAGCAGAGCCACTAAGGGCCAGACACACGTCACCTCGGGTAGTCCTCACAGGGACTCTGTAAGAAGCGAGGGACATAGTATGATGCTCCTCACTGCACGGGAAACGAAGCCGAGGCACAGAGAGGGTGGGTGACTGCCCCACGGTGGCACAGCTCGTTCTGGCGCGGCTGGACTTTTCTCCCTGGCGGGTCAGAGCCCGTCTCTCCCCGGCTCGCATGGGACCGGGACCAGGGACAGGAGACCACCAGCCGGCTGCGGAGCCCCAGCCCCGCGGGCTCGGGGCCTGCCCTCCCGCCTCGCGGGCGCCCCCTTCAGGACTCCCGGAGCGGGTCAGGTGGCGAGAGCCGGGACGCGGGCCGGCAGAGGGACAGGGGCGCGCGCCGGGGGACCCCGCACGTCCGGGCCGGGGGCGCGCCGTGACCTCCCAAGCCCTGCGGCCCCCCCCCCCCCCGGCAGCTCTGAGTTCAAGGATGCGGAGAGGGCGATAGGGGGTTAAACCGGAGCGGCCCGCATCTGGGGCGCGGGGACCAGATTTCCCGTTCACACAGCGCACAATGGCCGCGCTCAAAGGCGCGCCGCGGGCATTGTTCGGCCCGGCGCCCGCGCGTCCCACCTCCGCGCGCGAATTAACCCCGTCACCCCGCCATTGTCGCCGCGCACTTCGGGGCGGCCACAAAGGCGCCAGAAAACCCTGCCGTGTTGTGGGGGGGGGGCGACGGGGACGGGAGGAAGGGGGAGGGGGCGCAGGCAGGATGGGGGCCTGGATGTTGCGGGGCGCAGGCAGGATGGGGGTCTGGATATGGGGGGGCCCAGGCAGGATGGGGGCCTGGATGCTGGGGGGTGCAGGCAGGATGGGGGTCTGGATATAGGGGGCCCAGGCAGGATGGGGGCCTGGGTTGGGGGGGCGCAGGCAGGATGGGGGTCTGGATATAGGGGGCCCAGGCAGGATGGGGGCCTGGGTTGGGGGGGCACAGGCAGGATGGGGGCCTGGATGTTGGGGGGCCCAGGCAGGATGGGGGGTTCGGAGCAGTGAGAGGGGCCCAGGCAGGAAGGAAGGGGAGGGGGAAGGAAGGAAGGGGGCAGAGGCTTACATGGGTGCTTGGATCAGGGGAGCCGGCTGGCTGAATGGGGCTGAGTTCCTGGTTTCCTACCCCCCCTCCCCCGCGCCCCCCCCCCCCCCCCCCGGCCCTGCCCCGTGGGTCTCTGATGAGCCTTCTTTCTGTACTGTCTTCCTCTCTGAGTCTGGGACTCAGCCTCTTTTGAGCTCTGTCTCTTTCTCTTTGCTTGTCTCTGTCTATGTTTCCCTCTTTCTATTTCTGTCTCTGTGTCTCTGTTTCTCCTTGCCTCTCTGCTAACCCACTTTCTCTCTGCCTCTCTGATTATTTGACTCTGTCTCCCTCTGTCTCTTTGTCAGCTTATCTCCCTGTTTCTTTCTTTCTCATACTCTGTCTTCCTCTTTCTCTCTTTGCCTCTTTAATTCTGTGTATGTGGCTGTCTGTCTGGCTCTCTCCGGGAAAAAGAACAATATCCTTAGTGGGGACTCACAGCTTCTGCACTGGGACTGCCCCACCTTCTCCCACAAACTGTTCTGCTGACACTTTGAGAAAGAAGGCCATGGGCGGGGGACTTGTGGAGCCCACTGTACAGATGGGGAAACTGAGGTTCATGGGGGCGGTACAGTGATTAGAGGCCCCGCCCTGCCCTATTCCTGGAGTCAATATTCATAAAAAGAACTCGGCTGTCTAAGTGTGACCTCTAACATCCTGGGGGGCATTCTTGGCCCGGCTAGGCCAGTGCCCTGGGTCTCCGGGGCAGGCAGGGGCCCCAGCAAGCCTGGCCTCTAGTCTTGGGGCCAGCTCTGCAGGGACCCCAGCTCCCCATCGCCTGCCCAGCTGTTGATGCCTCCCTGACGGGCCCTGCCCTTCTGCTGTGATGGACCCCCCCTCCCCCGCCTCCTCCTGCACTAGAAGGGGGCGGGGGCCAGGGGGGTGCGCTGGCCAGGAGAGAGCTGCCCAGCTTCTTCCCCCTGGAGAGAGGCGGCCCCCAGCCAGGCCTGCTGCAGGTTAGATAAGGAGGCAAAGCCACACAGCTAAGCTCATCCTCCTTTTTGTAATCTTCTCCTCTACCACTGCCCCTCCCCAGCACCGACTCCCCCACTTTTTTTTTATATCATCTTTATGGCTTTGGAATTATCTGGGCTGACACTGCATTCATTTAGCCAAGGGCAGGTGGGGTCACAGGAGACTACTTACTCCCATGTGTATATATTCTCTGTGACCCCCCCCCATGGAGTGGGGGGGGGCTCGGGAAGAGGGAATAAGGAAGCTGGATAGGGGAGGGGTTGGGGATGCAAGTGACAACCAATCCAGGGCAGACAAGAAGGCCAGAAACTCCGTAGTGGCAGAGGCCAGTTCTCCGGCAGCCGTGGCTGATCGGCTCCCCTTCTCCCTGCCCTTGGATCAGGAGAATCATCTAAGGTCTACGGAGGCATTGAATGGCGAAAGAATTGGGCTGTGTCTCTAAATATGCCTTTCTTCTTTTCTTTCCTCAAAATAGACCTCGAATTTCAGAACGTGCGTTTAATCACCACCTGGTTTGAGTCCTGGCTTCTGCAGGTTGTGTGACACTAGGTAAGTGGTTTTGCCTCCCTGAGCCTCAGTTTCCCCAGCTGTAAAATGAGACAACAATAAAGCCCACTTCCTTCCATATTATGAGGATTAAATAAAAAATTAATGGAAGTGCTTGGCACGTTGCTGAGCATGTAGTAGGAGTGGAATCATTGCTGTCCTTAAAAAAATGAGTTCTTTCATGAGAGACGATGGACTCTGAAAAACAAACTGAGGGTTCTAGAGGGGAGGGGGGTGGAGGGATGGGTTAGCCTGGTGATGGGTATTAAAGAGGGCACATTCTGCGTAGAGCACTGGGTGTTATGCATGAACAATGAATCATGGAACACTACATCAAAAACTAATGATGTAATGTATGGTGATTAACATAACAATAAAAAATAAAAAATGAGTTCTTGCTTGTATTATTTACTGCGTGCTTACTGTGTGCAGGTGGGACCCAGAGATGGCTCACACAGCCTCTGCCCCCAAAGGTGCTCACTGATATGAAACAGTGGCCCTCATCAGCAACCGCGGGTTAGGTTTTTAAAATAGTGTTTTATTTCTAGAGGGGGATAGAGATGAGCTCACAGGGCTTGAAAGTGTTACGGAACTTGTGAAGCAGATAAATTGGGGGTGATTCTTCTCATCACAAAAGGATACACTAGAAGCGTTCTTTAAGTGGGGAGTCCTCGAATCCTGAAAGCTGAAGCCTTGCCTGGAGGTCTCTGCCCACAACCTCTCTCTATGGTTGTACCATGAAAGGAGTTCTGAGCCAGGAGTTCTGGGTTTGCACCTCCCCGGTGACTGGCTGGGCGGCCTGGGGCAGGTGGCTTCCCCCCTCTGAAGCTAGTGCCCGTAGGACTGGACTGGGTCAGATCCTGCGGTGCCCCACGTCCACCCGAGGCCAGGACTCCTGCACGGTTGCCCCAGGCCCTTATCTTGGCCTTTGAGGCTCCGCATGACCTGGCCCATCTCATCGCATCTCCTCCCACTCCCTGTCGTGTTTACTCAGTTCATCCAGTGCAGTTTGCTTCTACCTCAGGGCCTTTGCACTTGTTGGTCTTGATAGGATCACATGATCCCAGGCCACCGTGGATCTTTCTTGTCCCCATCTCATGACCACTGATCTACTAGACCTTGAATACTCACTGTACCCTCTTTGTCTTATCTTTATTATTTGACATCTACTTCACACTATCTGATATGAATTCATGTCTCTGCTTGTTTAGTGTGTCTCTCCTACCACATTGTCAGCCAAGAACAGGATTGGGTCTGTCTTGTTCAGCTGGCATCTTAGCACCTCACGCCAGGCCTGGTGCATGGGTAGGAGCTCAGTAAGTATTTGTCAGATTAATCATCATGACACACTCATTCTGCACGCCTTTGAGGTTATTCACAGGTGACTGGGAGTTTCCTGACTTTTGAAAAATAAAATGTGAATCTAGACATGTAGGACAATCTCACTGAGCACCTGCTTGCAGGCTGCGTGCCGTCTTGGGCAAAGCCTCCCAACCAGCCCTGAGGTGACAGGCGACCCTCAGCCCAGCCCACTCTGCCACAGCTCCAGGAAACATTCATGGAGGTCCTGTTGCTAGAGATCTTGGTGACAAGTTTTCGTTTGCCTTTGCAGGATCTGAGCCTACCCACCACGAGTACCACACTGGAAAATGGGCTCCAGCAACTGGCCTGAACCGTTCCCACCAAGTTCTATGAATGTAGGTGCAGAATGAAAACAGGTTCTCAGAGGGCCTCCTGGGCAGTGCTGCGGGGCCAGGGAGGAGGCGGGGGAGATTCTGATGGGAAAATCTGGAAGGAGGAGGCTCTGATGAGATGGGGAAGCGGTAGGCAGAGATCGGGTGCCTCAGTGCCTTGTCTGGGGAGGTTAGACTGGGTCTTTGCTTTCTGGATTCCTCTTGTTTTGAATTGATTCTGAGACTCTTAGATGTTCCTGATCACCTTGAAATGATTATACTGAAGTCGGTGCCAGACGGATCAATATTTATTGGGGACCTACTATGCCCTGGACCCACATGAAATATCATACCTATGAACTAGTCTTCACAACAGTCAATGCCAGCCAAGTCATTGTATCTTCATCTCAGGCACTAGGACACAAAGGCTCAGGGAGGTTAAGTGACTTTTCTAAGGACACACAGCCAGTAGGTGAAGCTGGGAGTCGAACCCACATCCGTCTGATTTCAGAGCCAGTGCTTGTGTTTGTCTTTACGTCCGGTGTGTCCTAAGCTCAGGGTTGGAGATGATGGAGCTGTTGGGAGGGGAGGAGGGATGGAGGAGAGGAGTGACACTGGGCGGTGGGCTAGCCGATGAGATTTAGGAGCAGAAGGTACGCTGGAGGAGGGCAGGATGGAGGAGGGGCTGGGCCCCGAGAAGACGTCCAGCATCCGCGTTCTATGCCCCGCGCCATCAGTCCTCTCTGCCCCAGCCTGGAGCCTCCGGTGGGGGAGGTGGGGAGGGGAGCTAAGCATCATGTAATTGCCCTGGCTCTTCTGTGAAATTTGTTTCGGGACACATTAGTTCCAGTGAATTTAGCTGAACAGCGGGGAGCCCTGAGAAATGATTTGCAATTAGCCGCAGCCCCATGGCCCCCCGTTGGGATGCCAGGCTTGGGCACCAAGTGGGGAATGGCCAGGGGGTGGGGCCGCCGCCCATTGCCCGTGGAAGCGCTCACAGGGGTGGCTGAACTTGAGCATCTGGGGCCCGGCTTGTCTCTGAGCCTGGCGGGGCACGACTAGGGCTGAGGCAGGGGCCAGGACTTAGGCAGGCCAGAGGGGCATCAGGGATGGTCCGATCCCACCTTCTCCTTGGCAGGGGGGCTCTCCAGCCATCGCACACCCTCTCTCTGGGAGGACAGCGACTAGAGCATCTCTTTGCCATCGCTGTGCCCCTTGGTGTCCTTGGCACTGTGCTGGCGGCTTCCCCTCTGATCGTAAATCCTCCCTAATGGAGGCAGGTAAGGAAATGGGCACATGGAGAGGTTAAGGGATTCTTGCAAGGTCCCCAGGATGTGGCAGGAGGAGGAGTCAAACCCTGGCCCGTTGGACTCTGGCTGTCGCTGCCTCCTGTGGTGGCCTCAGGAGGCGGCCAGAGCGTGTGGGGACCAGGACTCTGGAGTCAGGCACATCACCTGGTGTGGGCCCCCGCTCTGCCACTCTCCGGCTGTGTCGCCCCTGCTGGGTCACTTCTGCTCTCTGAGACTCAGTTTCCTCATCTAAAAAATGAGACTACCATGTCGTGGTGGCGTTTCAAGGATTCAATCAGAATATTAAGGATTAGGTCAGCAGAAAGGACTCCAATGACAGATACTGTTATTATTGTTTTTGCTGTTGTTGTTACTGGTGTATTCCCATCAAGCTTAACTGGAGAGGAGAGAAGAAAGTGGGGAGGGGTCCTGGGGGGTCCCAGGGTAGGGTGGGGGGCTGCTTGTCTGCAAACATGTACCGCCGCCAGCACACTCAGCCTGCCCCCTCTGCCTTCTGCCCCTGACCTCCCCCTCGAGTGGGTGTGGACATAACCAAGACAGTCCTGGCCTCACAGGAATGCTCTCTAATGCTTCTGGAATGAGCCAGGCAGGAGGAGCTGTGAACCTTCATGGCACACAGAGGTCTTTGTGAGCCGGGGTGGTCAGGGAGGGCTTCTGGGAGGAGGTAACGTTGATCCAGAATCGTCTCTGTGATGGTTGGGGGATCCACATTGCACAACCCCGCGGGGCGCCCTTTGCATTGTGTTCTGTGTCAGCCAACAGGGAGGCTCTAATCTGATAAAACTGGCAAATGCTCGCCCTGTGCCAGGCGTTGTTCTAAGTGCCTTACAAATACCAGCGAATTCGGCTCCTCGCCGTCCTTGAAGGAGATAGACCCTATGACAACCCCACTTTTCAATGAAGAGGAAAATTAAGTACTTTCTAAGTACTTAAGTATTTCCTTAGGAAATGCTAGTGTCCTCCCTTCACCTTAAGGAAAGCTTACGTACTTTCTTTTTCCGGGGCCACACAACCAAAGGTGCTGCTGGGGTTCAGCCCTGGGTGGCTGGTTCTTGAGCCCCTGCTGACTTCCCCAGTGCCTTTCTCTCTCCTTCTAAAGCAGTCAGAACAAGCATGTCATTCCGGCCGCCCATATGCCCCGAGGACCCTGGGTAGTGACTCAGGAGTGGGGGTGACCCCATCCTGGAGTCTGACCTCAAAGCCAGCCTGCTTCCTGTTTGGGGTGGGTGTGTGTGACCAGGCATTTGGCCAAGGGGGCCTAGGACCCTGAGGTTGCGTCAGGATTCTCAGGGGCAGAGGAAGCTTCTGGCTGTCAGCTGTCCTCTTCCCGGGCCTCCTGGCACGGCGCCTGGCGCACAGTAGGCCTTCAGTGATGTGAACTTGGCGATGGGAGGAAAAACATTTCCCACTTACGCGGGCATTTCAGCAGCTTGGCCAGCCCTGGCTGGTAGCAGGGAGAGGAAGCTCATGATTTCAAAGCAGAGGTGCTGGGAGGACACAAGCATTTCTTAAACCGCCTCTTCTGAGTCACTCGGTTCTAGAAGAAACAGGCAGTTTCTTTCAGGAGCTGGGGGCCTCCGGGGCACACGGAGGTTTCTGTGAGCTGGGGTGGTCAGGAAGGGCTTCTGGGAGGTGGTGGCCTTGATCTGGAATTGTCCTTCTTGTGATGGGGGGGGGGCTGCTCCGCACTACCTGCCTCCAAGGGGCTTTCCCCTCTGTCTCCCCCATGCCAGCGAGGTAGATCAGTTCTCCAGATGAGGAAACTGGGCGCCAGCTGGGGTCCAAAGTCCTGCGGCTCCCACGTAGGATGGCCAACCATCCTGACTTGCCTGAGACTGCCCGGTTTTAGCACTGAAATTCCCGCATCTCAGGCAACCCCTCAGTCCCGGCAAACCGGGTGGGTGGGTCACCCTCACTCCTAGCGACGGGGCTGGGATTTGAACCCACGGCTGGCTGCCCCCATGTCTCCCGCAGCAACATCCCGCATTTTCCATCTGTTCCTCCTTCTGAATTCATCAGCTCGGCGGTCCCCATGGTCCCCAGAGTCCTGCCCTGTCCCACGCTTTCTGCGGATTTCCCCAGTGCCCGGGGCTGTGCTTTCTCTCCCTCTGGCTTCTTATCTTGCCTTGTCTTCTTGTGGAAGAAGAGATAAAAGTAATTCTTATATGGCCGCTTCTCCAGCGGCGATGCCCGGCCTGTCCCCCTCCTGCTGTATTTCCCTGGCCTGGCCAGATAAAGGGTTAGGCCTAAGCACATGTCATTTTCTTTGTGTGAAATCAATATTCAGCAAAGTTTATCTGCCCGACATAGCAGGAAGTGCTAATTTCATCCGCGTCAATTATTTTGATGAATGTTCATAATGCCCAGGGTGTGAGAAGAAGATAAAAGAATTATTGGAATAACGCACACGTACTCCACACACACACACACACACACACACACACACACACACACACACGCTCACCCAGGAGTTCACACTGGGGCACATGCAGACCTGGCGAGGGGAAGGTGTTAACTCACAGCTGCCCCATCTGCCCTGGCCGCTGACGAGGCAAAGCATCTTGGGAAGAGGGAATGGGGAGGCGGGGGCAGGGGAGGCTGTACCAGGAGTTATGGATTCCTGATTTTTAGGCTAGAACAGTGTTTCTCAACTGGGGGTGATTTTGACCCTTAGAGAATATTTGGCAAGGTCTGGAGATGTTTTTGTTGGTGGAGGGGAGACTCTCTAGTCTCTAGGGGGTAGAGACCAGGGACGCTGCTCAGCCCCCTACCATGCACAGGACAGCCCCCGCTGCAAAGAATTCTCCAGCCCACGTGCCCATAGTGCTGAGGCTGAGAAATCCTGGAATCGAGTTCTTTTTAATTTTATTTTTAAAAGCGTTTCTCTGTAAATATATGTCTCTAATTTCTAGCAGTAATGGCAAGGAAATATGTGTGGGCTTATACATAAATTTTTTAAAGACAGGATTAAGAAACAAAAAGATCAGATGCTCAAGAGTAAAAATACATATATACTTCGGTAACTCCACTTCTTGGTGAGTCCCTATGAAATTTTAAAGAATACAGTAAATAAAAACAAGTCTGTTTTTAAAATACTGGCCTGATAGAAATTCTCATGGCGCAGGCGGGCTGTAAGCCCCCAGCCAAGCAATTGTCAACAGAGCGGAAATGCCTGGTACTCGACAGGGTCCAACTCTGGAGGTTCTGAGAATCTTCCCGAAGTGCGTGTGAGGACGGTGGCCCGCACCTGGGTGCCCCTGTCACTCGAGTGGGTCATGTGTGACTCTTGCACGTCTGCCATTGTGAGCCAGCCCCGCATAAAGACTCGGGGACACCCTCCCTTCCACTTAGAAGCAGCTAAACCCCACCACCTCCTCAACTGCAGCCTGGCTCAGCGGGTCTGGGGCGAGGCCTGAGCCTGTGCATTTCTATCCAGCTTCCGGGAGAGCCAGGCCTCTGGAGGACGGCGTCTTTCATGGTGAGGGCAGAGGACGCACCACTTTGTCAATGTGGGTTAGCATCTCCAGTCACCTTTCGGTCTATCTCGGAGTGTAGTAAAAGTACATGGGGGTAAATATTTCTCAATCGTGCATGTCCGGGAGTTCTCGATTGCTAGCAGGCAGTGGGCCAGACACTTATGTCCCGAGTCAGGCTGCGTGAGCTCCAGGGACGCATTCTTGACTTGGGCATTGCTAATGTTTTCTGTTTGTTTTTTGTTGTCTGCTTCTCCCTGTAAGAATAGAATTCCCACACCGATAGGGATCTTTGTCCACTTTGTTCAGTTGCCATATCCCCAGCCCCCAAGACCATGTCTGCCGTGTGTAGGTCCTTAGTACCTGTTTATTGACTGAATCCATGTGCCTCAGTTTTCTTACCTGTAAAATGGGAATGATAACAATCCCATTCATATCATAGGGTAGTTGAAGCAGTCCCTAAATGCGGATGATTATTATTATTATCGTTGTCACTATTACTGTCCTCCTCTACCTGTCTACTCGGCCCCCAGGCATAGTTTTCTAGTTACCTTTGCCGCCTAACTAAAGTGGCCCCCAGTGTAATGACCTAACACAACCCCAGAATCTGTGTGCTGGCAATTCCGATAGGGCCCAGTTTGGATGGCTTGTGTCTGCTCCATGCTGTCTGGGACCTTGGCTGGGGTCACTGGAAGGCCGGCGATAACACAGCAGCTGGGGGCTGGAATCATCTGGAAGCATCTTCACTTGCACATCTGGAACCCGGGCTGGAGTGCCTTGAAGGAGAGGCTTGTCAACTTGGAGCGCCTACACGTGGGTGGCCTCTCCGTGTGGCTCGGGCTCCTTCACAGCACGGTGGCTTCAGACTTCTTGTGGCAGCCCAGTGTCACCTCCTCACGACTCGATGGGTCTTCACGGTCACAGGCCCACATAGAAGAGAAAGGACATAGACGCCTCCACTCAGTGGAGAGACGTCCAAGAATTTTGGGACCACATGTTCAAACATGCACACACGGTAACTGATAGGTACCCACTGCTTAACCAGCTTTCTTTTCACGGGGTTTGAGCACACGAAGGTATTTGCCATCTGTCCATCCTAAACTCCGTGTCATGGATGAGGAGCTACAGGCAATGTTGTGTTAGGGTCCTTCTAACTCCCTTGGAGCCAGCCTCCAGGCTTGGTGGCAAACTCCCCAGTCTAAGAAAAATCAGCAGTACCTATTTTTTTTTTTTAAGCAAATATATCCAAGGATGCTCCTTCTAAGAGGAAATGCTGAGTGTTGATCACATAATATATGATGTTGTGAGCAGATGTCATGATATTATATGATAAAATATTATGAGCAGATGATATGCTATTTATTATGAGCAGGTGATATATGACGCCATATTACGATTATGGATGATGATGTATTGTGTATCCTGGCACATGCGGGAGATTATGTATTCACACACTCTGGCATGAAGGGTCTGATTTAAGAACTCCTTTCGACTCACCCACCTCTGGCTCTGCCAATCAAAGCCTCTTGCTGAGCGGGACGAAGGATCAAAACTCTTTAATCCTTGGGACGAAGCCATGTGTGGAATTGGGATTTCTGGAGACTTTTGGCCCATGGACCGTGAGTTCTGAACATCTTACAATGTGCCCAGGGCTTTGGGTCTGGAAAAGTGGGTTCTTGGTTCTGTTTGTAGTAAGAGTAATATTGAGAATGAAATTGCCGTGGGCCGATGGCCTGGTCCAAGGCGTGTAAAGACAAAGCTGGCTATACTCAGGATCTTGAAACTAAATTATAAGGAACAGAAATGGAATCAGGAGGGAATATGCCTGAGTGAGAACAGGAACCCTTCAGAGTGCATTTCATCAAAGCGACCATCACGTGAATACCAACGCAATTACTCTGCAGGTAAACAATCACTCCTGGCCAATTTGGAGCCAGGGAAGAAGCAAAGAGGAGATTGCATGAGGAGCAGGCCTGAAAACCAAACATCCCCCAATCAATACAAATCCATTTCCTTATATAAAATTCTAAATTAAGGTCTCGCATTTCTAAATGCAGAGATGAAAGTCACTGGTAAGTAACAATTGTGGAGGTCATAGGGCGCAGATGCCTTAGGCTGTGAGCCCTGGAGGCCTGGTCTAAGTTCGAATCCAGATTCTAACACTTCTGGGCTGGGGGACCTCAAGCAGTTTCCAGAAACCTTCTGTGCCTCAATTTGCATATCTGTCAAATGGGCACAATGGCAATTCCCATCCCACATTGTGGTTATGAATTTTTAAGAGATGTAGAGGGCTTAGGGCAGGATCTGGTGTGTAGGAAGCACTCAACAGATGCCTAGTTTCTATATTATCACCAACGAACCTGGCCACTCAGCAATTAAAATGCTACATTCCTAAAAGAATTCCTCCTTTGAAATAGCTGAAACATGCTCCCAGAGATCTTGCCTCAACACCAGAACTGTGCCCAGTGCACTGCTCTCATTTCTAGAGCGGAGGTAGCATTATCACAAATGGTAGAGTGAGTGGGGACCTGGGTAACTCCGGTGTAAATGAAGTGCTTAAAACCTGTGGACATTAATCACGCTCCCCATTTATGAAACTTTCATTTTTTTTTTTAATAACCTAAGCTAGCCTTCAAAACTCAGAAGAGAAATGCTATAAGACAGTCATAGTGATTCTCACTAAAGTGGACATGACTGTCTTTGGTGAGCCAGAGTAAGGACCTAAAAGACTGATCCCTTTTCATTCCCAAACACCCCCTCTCCCCCCACACACACCTCCAAGGGGCTTGTCTTTCATCTAAAACAGGATTGCTCAACTTTGGGTCATATCATTCTTTGTTGTGAGGTGAACTTGTGCATTATGGGATGCTTAGCGGCATCCCTGGCCTCTACCAACTAGATGCCAGTCGAACCATCTGCTTCAGCTGTGACAACCAAAAATGTCTCTAGACATTGTCAAATGCCCCCTGTGGAAGGTAAAATCATCTCCAGTTGAGGACCACTGATCTAAAGACTCCCAAGGTCCTCAGGGTCTCCAGCTGTCATATTTGTGGGAACCAATATACTCTGAGACACGCCTCCTGAGTGTTAGTCAAAGGAGGGGCAGATCCATAATCCACTTTATCACCCAACCCATTGGAATGGGAGGCTCCTAACACAGTGCTCCCAGTCTTTGATGGGTCAATTAGGTAGCAAATGAAAGCAGAGAGGATCTGAATGAGGCAATTAATAAAGGTAAATGAAGGGAGGCAGAAAGTATGGTGAAGAGGGGAGATTCCGGAGGCAGACAGACTGGAGTTGAACCCTGGCTCTGTGAACCTCCCAGGTCTGAGTTTCCCTATGACCAAGCGTGCCTCTGGCAATGAACTGTAATGCCGCAGACAAGCTTTTACTGCAGTGCCTGGCCCTTGGTAAGTGCTCCGCACTAAGCAGTGTTTGTTACAGTGTTGTCTATGCATGTGTAAGCCTCTGTATCAGGGAGACGTTTGTAACTGTAGTGTCATCTACATCATGTGTATTTCGTGTCTGTCTCCCCGCTGGACCCCGGTTGGACTTCCTGCAGTATCTTCACTCTGAGCACCAGCCTGGCCCATCACTGTGGTTCTGTGTTTGCTGAATGATTGCTCAACACTGGGTAAATATTCCAATGCGTCCTATGCCCCCAGGGAGCTCAGCTCCTGCAGGCAGGTGGATTTCCATTCCTGTGGAGGGCAATGTGGAGGTGTCTGCCGTGGTGATAAGCTCAACCACCTTTTGTGAGCATTCGCTATGCACCAGGCTTAGAACTTGTGTCAGTTACCTGTGGCCACATAACTAATTAACTTAGTGGCTTTGGTCCACACATGTGTATTCTGTCATGGTTCTGGGGGCCAGGGGTCTGTCTGAGCACGGCTTAGCTGGGCAGAGTCTCCTATGAGGCTGTGGTCAAGGTACCAGTTGGTGTTGAGGTCTCATCTGGAGACTTTACTGGGGAAGAATCCACTTCCTAGCCCATGGACTTGGCTGTTGGCAGAATCCCTTTCCTCATGGGCTGTTGGGCTGTGGGCCTCAGTGGTGCTGCTCACAGTTCCCTGCCACATTGGACCTCTCCATAGGGCAGTTCACAACATGGCAGTGGGCTTCACCAAAACCAGCAAGGCAGAGTCTGCAGGCAAGATGAGTTACAATCTTAAGACATCTACCACCTTTGCCATATTCTATTGGTTAGAAGCGAGACACAGGTCCTGCCCACACTCAAGGAGAGGAGATTATACAGGGTGAATCCCAGAAAGCTAAGATTATTGCGGGGCATCTTATAATTTGTCTGCCACAGCACCTTAGAAGCATTAGCTTGTGAAATCCTATGGGACTGGTCCTATTAATGTCCCCATTTTACAGATAAGGAAAGGAGGGAAGTTGCAGGTGTCACAATGACCCTCTGGCTCAGTCAACAATGACCCAAGGGCACAGTGTTCTAACTGTGGTTTCTGTGCTCAGTTAACATCCTTAAATGAATGTTTTACTATTCATTCTCAATGTTAAACAGATCTTTACCAAACTGTTAACAATGACAAGCACCAGGTAGAGGGACTATGAATGATTTTTTTTTATTAACCTTGTTATATATTTGTTTTTAAAGTAAAGCACACAAACACATTATTTATAAAACAACAGATCAGTAAAGTGCAGGTCAACGCTGGGTTGACCAGTGAAGTCAAGCCCGCAGCAATGGTGCCAAGGGCAGGGGTCAAGCTTACCTTTCTGGAATCTTCCCAGTACATGGTCAGTCTCACCCAATGGCCAATTCCCACCCCAAATGTCAAATCTCTATTTGGGGGAGCCAGGAACCAGCACCCAATTTCCCCGTAGACCCAAGAGAATCCTGAGAAATCCAAAGACCAGAGCATTTTCCTGTTAGTTTCGTTGTTATTGTTGCTCAGTTTTTTCAAATAAGGGAATGACAAATACCATGCAAATTACACAACTAGTACCGAATGTAGTTTTAGCCCCCATACACTTGAAGCCAACTGAAAAAAAAAGAAGAGGAAGAAGAGAAGAAAGTCAACAGTCTACTGAAGAACAATTTCATTTAGCAGATAATTTAGAATTTCATAATTATTTTCTTAGCCTTCTCATAACCAAAAAATGCTAACAGTGTTTCAAAGATCTTACTGCTGTTACTAACTAGGAAGAGTGTTTGCATTAATTAGCAATGTGGCTCTTAGCAAAAGCAGTATGTCCCTCTTATTTAGAAAGAGGGGAATGAATTCTCTGTGGTGTCTTGTTTGTTGATGTGGGTTTTTTTAAGCGTCACCACTAATATGTTGCTGGATTTGAGCCAGATCACGTAATATTTGGCAGGCATTTGGCGCAGGCAGGGAGGAGGAAGTTTGGTAAAAGGCTGGAATTCTCTTTAACTCTTGGCATTGGCTGATGAGGTCTTAGTTTCCCAAGTAGGTCTGGGTAATGCGCTGGATCACAGACTGGGTTTGGGTTGAAATTCTGGGGGCACAGGAGGGTTGATGGCTTTGGTGGATCTGGAGCTGGTCATTCTTTCATCACTGGTGTGAGGGGGCAGGGTCAATGCAGCAGAGAGCCTGAATACTGCTTCTGATGTGCAACCTTTGGGAAAGGGCTAGCCGGGGTGTATTAGCCAGCAAGGGCTAGGTCACGGTGTCATAACAAACAGGCCAGTGATCTCATAATTTAAAATAATGGAGGTTCATTTCTCGCTCATCCCATTTGTCCAGTGCAGGTCATCCGGTGCACCCCTCTGCTCACTGAAGTCACTCAGGGATCCGGCTGGAGGACCAGCCACCCTGATCTAAAACTGTCACATCAACTTACATTTCCACGATCCGTGCAGCAGAGGAAGAACAGTAGAGGGCAAGCACGGGGAATTAAATGCTTTGGCCAGGAAGCAATGCGGTTACTTTTGCTCACATTTAATTGGCCCAAACTAGTCATGTGACCACACCTGATTTCAAGGGACAGAGAACTTGTAACCCCCTGAACATCTGGAAGTAGAGACCTAGATATCGATGAATATTAATGATGTCTACCATATGGGGCTTGGAGTGTTGGCGGTGGGGGATCAGAGGTTTTGGGGGTCTGGGAAATTGGGTGCCCAAGAACGGTTTCTCCCAGGAACATTAAATGTATCGGCCCTTACTGGTCACAACATTCCCACCACCATCCTTGTTGTGGTACATCTTTATATTCTATAGAGGGTAACCACAAATACCTTGCTTAATCTTTTCGATAATAAGAACCGATGTGTATATTTTACCATTAACCATGTACCAGGTACTTTACATAAATTGCCTCACCTGATCCTCTGAGCACTATAGAATATGAATCCCTGTTTTACTGGCGGAACAATGGAAGCTCAGAGGGGTCAAGCGACTTGTCCCAAGTTGCACAGCCCCCAAGTGGCTGAGTTAGGATTTGAACCGAGATATTAAGCAGCCACGCTTCCAACTATGGCCATGCCTTTCTCTTAAGGAGGGAAAAAAAAGAAGGTTGGACAGAAGAGACTGGTATGGCTGATTATGGGAAAGTGGATGCCGAAGGCAGCTAGAAAACCTCTGATTTGATGATCAAGCAAACTCAGTGACCACTTTGGGAACAATCTTAATTTCTGAACCATTTACCTTTTTCCTTGTCCCACAGATACATCTTGATTTGTCTCTAAGACAGGCATTAAGAGACGGAGCAGGGTTCGGGTGGGTGTTCTGGGTGCCGGGGAGTGAGGAGGGGGAAGGGGCCTTGAGGGGTGTGGCACAGCCCCAGCCTCAGGGAGTCAGCAGCAAGAGGGCCTTCCCTCCAAGGATCCTGAGGAGGGAGGGGCTCCTTGGCGAGTGCAAGGCCAGAGGTGATGACCCATCTGCCTCGTTGCGGCCTCGGCCCCATCTGTTTCTCTGTGGTCTCTGGAGGCTGCTGACCTGACCCCTCTCACCAGCACTTAGAGAAAGGAGTTTTGAAACATGCTTGTGTCACTGAGCCCCACAAACCCCCTGAATCAGAGGGAAATGCTTCCGAGCAGCGTTGTTCTGTGGAACTTCCTGCAACAATGGAAATGCCCTGCACTGTCCATACGGTAGCCACTAGCCACGTGTGGCTAAGGAGCCCCCAGAACATGGCTAGTGAGACTCAAGAACCGACTTTTTCAAGTTATTAAATTTAAATTAATTGAAAGGTAAATAGCCACATGTGCCGATGGCTAGCCTATTGGATAATACAGGGCCCCCTAAAGAACGGGACATGGCTTTAAGTAGTTCACAGACACAGTTTTAAATAACCTTGAATCCCATGGTGAGAAATTATCCCTTTTCTCTTGTCTTTCTCTCTTCCTTTAATTGTGGGATTCCAGCAAGGAGAAAGTCTCCATTGGTGCCGATAGATCTTTAACACCTTTCTAATGATTGCACACCTCCCCTTTTAACAAAGAGCTTAGAAATGGGTCTGGAACCTTCAGCAGGTAAAAGCATTTGGCTTAAATTAATAGTCTCAGTGTTGTTATTTTTATTTATTTGTATGGTGGCCATCAGTTTGTGGCAAGGGAAACTGGCTTTTCATTTATGATCATGATGTATGGTTTCATTTTAAAAGAAAAATTTAAAAGTAAAAAGAAAATGAGTTTAACAGCATGGCGACTAGAGTTAATAATATTGTAATGCATACTTGAAAGTTGCTATGAGAGTAGATCTTAAACGTTTTCACCATAACAGCAACCACAAAATGGTAATTAGCTGGGGTGAAGGATGTGTTAACTGACCTTATTGTGATGAACATTTCACAATATATACATGTATCAAATCATCACACTGTATACCTTATGCTTGCAGGATGTTACCTGTCAATTGTATCTCAATAAATCTGGGAGGAGAAAAGAAACATACTGTAAAGTGGGAAAGCAAATTGTGTTTGTACATTTAAATTCTATACGGTATGGAGAATTAAAGCACCCACCTGAAGGAATCTCAACAATTGAATTCTAAACTATAGAAATGACAAGTTTCATAAAATGCAATCAGCATGATTTCCTTCATGTAAGATTTGAAAATAAGCAAAATCGCATGTTTTACATGCATTGCGGGTTACATGCATTGTGATAATATACAGAGAAGGGAGGGAAATTTTTAAAAATGTGGTAATATTTCTATGGGAAAAGAAGCAGGGGTTATGGATAGAAGAAAGATAAAGAAGTTCTTCAGAACTGTTAATGCTCAATATGAAGTTATTGATGGGAGTTGCCTGGGAGGTACATTATACATAGACTTTAGAAAACGTACATATATTCAATATATTCTCATTTGTTGCATTTGCATTGGTTATATGTAAACGAAGATTTCAAATAAAATAAATAACAAGTTCACTTCAATATGAATAGTCCATGGAGAAGCAAACACATTGTGGATAAATATAAAAGGATTATGATGGACCGCTTTAATGGGCAAATTCCTTCCAAAGCCAGTTTTTTTTTTTTTTTTTGCTTTTTTAAAATAACTGTTTAGTTTTGTAATAACCTCAGATTTACAGAAAAATTGCAAAGGTAGTAGAGAGAGTTCCCATAGACCCTTCACCCAGCTCCCCCTAATGTTGCTACGTTACGCATCAGGGCAGATTTGTTGCAACTAAGAAATTAACATTGGTAAAATACTGTTAATTAAGCTCCGGACTTTTTTCTGGATTTCACCAGCTTTTCCACTAATGTCCCTTTTCTGTTCCAGGGTCCAATCCAGGGCACGGCATTGCCTTTAGCTAAGCCAGTCTCTTGGATTCTGGGCCTGTCTGGGGAGGAGATGCAGGACCCAGTCCAGACCCAGTTACTTCCCTGTACATTCCTACAGCCCTGCTCGGAACGTTGTTGTAATTGAGGATCTCAGGGTACAGGGCAGGTTCACCGCTCTTTCAAGCCTGAAAGCGGGAATCTTTTGTCCTTGTTTATTCCCTGCGGGCGGCAATCTGGCCCCTTACCTGTCCCATTCTGACCAGGGGCCATTGGTTTGGTTTTCTTTTTATTTTGTGAGCCATGTATTTTGTGGGCTGTAAGCACAAGACTTGGCATTTATCCCTCCTATCTTTCACTTTGGTAGATTCAGCGTAAACACTCTAAAGAGAACCCCAGGAGTTTTTTGATTTCAGTGCGGGAGAGCTCGGCATGGGAAAGACTAGTCAGGAAGCCTCTTGGGGAGAGTGAGCTGTGCTTTGAAAGTTGGTAGGTTCTGGGCTAGAAGAAGAAAGCTGATAGGGCTTTCCCTGGGGGTGAGGGAGGGTCCTGTGATGGAAATCTCCATTTTATGTAGTATTCCATCGCTACTGGAATGTCATTCTCAAATTTTGCTTGCATGCCGTCAGTAACAAGGAGATCACTTCCTTTCAAGACAACTCATCTCGTCTTTGGACAGCTCTGTATTGGATTCACAAGGTTCTCCGTGTCTCTCTGTGTCATTTGCTCGTGGGCTTTCTTCCAAGGAACAGCCTTTTAATCTTTCAAGGCCATAGAACGTTCTCCAAAAGCCTTTCATTTCTCAGTAAGGTACACTTTCAGGATCTTGTCTCATGGCTGCTCTTTGCAGAACGAATTCTTTCCATTGTCTACTCCTCCTGAAGTTTGCCGTCCAGAAGGAAACAGAATATTCTGGATGTGGGGCCAAGGATGATGCCAAAGAGCCCATAATAACCAAGACAGGCCCCCACCACAAAGGATCATCCGGGCCCAAATGCCAACAGTGCCGTGGTTGGGAGATTCTGGAGTAGAGGGTCCCAGTTCCCGCTTGTATGCTACCGTCACTTGCCATCAGGCACATTGCTCCGTGATTTGGGGTGAGTATGCCGTCAACTGAAAAGCTTTTGGTTTTTTTCTCCCACAGAGCAGGTCTGTGAAACAACTGGTCTACCCCAAAGCCGGCAAACCCAGGGCGAAGAGAGGCCAAGGGCCAACAGACTCTCCAAGAGTGCCTGTGCCCTCCGCTCCCTCTGCATTGTCACCCTAATGCAAGCACCTGTTGGGTTCTGGCCTGAATCACTAGCAACATGCTAATAGGGAATGAGCAGATAGCACTTAAAACGCATATGGGGTTATTGACCTAGTTGTTTACATATGCAGATTATTTTAAGCCTCAAAACAAACTCTACCAGGTGAGTATAATTGTCACCACATCCATTTTATAGATGAGGACACTGAGGCCCCAAGTTGTCAGGTGACTTGCCTAGGGTCACATGACTGGGAAGTAGAGAAGTCTTCAAACCCAGGTCCCCTGGCTCTGGAATCTGAACTTTTGACACCCCGTCAAGCGCTCAGGTTCTTCCAGCTTCCAGTGTGACCTGGTCTCCACCCAGCACCAGCGATCTGGTAAAATGCAAATGCATCCTGTTTCTGTCACTTACCTGCAAAAACCCTCCCATGGCGACTTCTGCATTCGGGATTTCATAAAGCTCTTACTACGGTCTACACCCCGCAGACCAGCCTGACCTCCAGAGCTTGCCCTTTGCACCTCTGCCCCTTCCCATCCAGTTCCTCTCTGCTCTTCAAACATACCAGCTCCTTTCCTCCCTGCGGGTCTTTGCACTTGCTGGGCCCTCTGTCTGGAGACCCTTCCCCATGCCCTGCTCTTCCTGGGCTTGGCTCCTTCTCAGCCTTTGGGTTATATTTTGGGGACACTTCCTCAGGGACGCCTGCCCTGATTGCTCCATCATTGCAAGCCCTCCCTTCCTAGTCTTTCCCCCTTGTTAACCTCTGTCACTTTGCCCTCTTGATGTCTCTTATCTCAACCCCACCATCTGCCACCATTTTTTTACTGGTTGACGTCCCTGGTCCCCACTAGCTTGAGAGTCCTGAGGTGGGAAGAGGGTCCATCCCTAGTGTCCAGCCCAGAGCGTGGCCCATAGCAGGTAATTAAAAAACAACAACAACAAAAGAATGAAGTACCCATTGCTATTTCTGATTCCTTCCCATTTTACAGATTAGAAAGTTGAGGTTCAGCCAGGTTTAAGGATCCCCCCTAAATACACATATATAGTGTGTGTGCGTTGCAGATGGTGGGTGTGGACCTGGGAGGGGTCCGAAGTGAGGGTCCAAACTGCAGCTCTAATTCAGGACCACCTCATCTAGAACATTCCACCTTTACCTTATTTCTCTAACACAACAGAAAAACTGTGGCTAGGAAGAGATTGGGGCCAAGCAGAAAGATAGAAAGGCGCAAGAGAGAATTAGCAAAGACATAGAGAGAGAGGCCCGATTTGGAGCGTGGAGAGTGGATCGTGGGAGGGAATATGGCGGGGGGGGGAGAGATTTTTCCCATCAATTAACACAGGCTTCATAGAAACGGAAAGTATTCCTGGCAGTCTTGCCCTCTTAATACATCATATCTCTAATCCGCATAGCCCTCTGACCTTACCCATAATCCCCCCTCTTTTGTACTGCTGCCTAAAACCTTCCTACCCCGGCCCAAGTGTTCCATCCCTGGTGAGGTCTGAGCAGAAGAAAGCCGGTGGCAGGGAGCGGGTGGGGGCGGGGGAGTGGAAGAATACATTCTCCTGAGTGTTTGACCAACAAAATCTAGCTAAATTCCCCAGCCCGCGCAGTAAACTGTTCTTCTGAAAGGCCCAGGAGCCTCACCCCGTCTCTTTGGAGCCTCCCCAGCCCCCTCCCCTTTCCTCCCTGCTCCCCTGCCGTCGCTGAGACACAAAGCTGGGCCCTGGATTATCTTAATTTCCATATGGAGAGCTGTGTAAGCCAGTTCAATGCATGGCCAGTCATTTTGTTCACAACTTTGCAGCAAGCAGGAGCAAAAGCCGCTGGGAAATTAGCCATTCATCCTATCTCACCTTGTGTGTGCATGCATAGATCAGTAAATACAGAGGCACGGGGAAATCGAGGCTCCTTTGTTAATTACTGCATCGGGCCCTGGCTTGCAGGGGCCGCTTCCCCTGACGTGCACCGTGACTCTTGATTTTAAAGGAAAAAACAACAACAACAACATTATACGCACACACACATACACACAGAGGCACACACAGAGCATCTGCTTTTAAGCAGCATTGGACAATAAGGCTTATGCATTTGTGTTTTCTGGAATTGAGCGCTCAGACCAGCACCCCCTGCCCCTGCACCCCACCCCCTACACACACACACACACACACACACACACACACACACACACACTCATGGTCTACTCTTCCCCTCAAGCCCTCCCCAATCGATGAAAACTCTGATTTAGGTAAAGCCGTTTGGCTGAGAGATCTTTCATCTTCCCTGTGGCCCCTGGGCCTCTCCCCACCCTGGAATCCTCCCAGGTCGCTGGTCCCCAAGGGCGTGGGCCTTCAGCCAGCCCCCTCTGCCTCGGGGCCCGGGCTCGCAGCCCCCCCTGCTGTCCCCAAGGCTCCCTGCACCTGCCCGCCCCTCCCGCTTCCTCAGAGCTGGAGGCCTCCCCAGGCACCTCCTTGACCTCAGGGAGGCTCCCCCCACTCAGTGAGCCCAGGACCAGAGAGGTGGCGCTTCCCACCCTGCTCTGCACCTTTCCCAGGGTTGCTGCACGGGGCTACCTCACCCTGGCCCCACCACCAAACGCAGGACCAGGAGGGTTCAAGTGCCCAGGAAGGGGAGAGAAACGAGAGTAGCTGGGGGTCTCTGGGGAGAGCGGGAGAGAAAAGGGAAGAGGGCTAAAGAAATAAATCGCCCCAAGGACCCCTGGAAAAAACTTCCAGGAGGTACAGAGAGGCCCAGATGTAGAGGGAAATGGAGACAAAGAGAGGAGGGGGGAGGGCTCAGGCTTGGGTATTTGGGGTTGGCCCCTTACAGGGGATGAAAGTCCAGGTCATCCCATCTGGTGTCCTGGGGGGCAGGGGGCGGGGCTCAGGCTCAATCCAGAGGCTGGAATGCAGCTGACAGCTGGCTCCACAGGCCTCCTGCGTCCATGTGAGCACCACTTACCTCATCTGAGCAATGGGCCAAGGCTGGGACCTACCTTGGGGGTTGCTGTGAGGTAAGTGGCTGGTATAGTCGGCACCCTCCATGAACTGGGGAAGTAGAGGTGGCAGAATCTGGACTAGAGCAAGTGCTCAATAAATCGCGGCAGTTGACATCATTGTAACTACAACGCCTGGCACCCAGCAGGTGCTTAAAAATTGAGCGTGGTTACTTTTGTGGCTGTTAGTGTTATAATACTCTAATACTCCTCCTGTTACTACTTCTGCTATATTACAATGCCTGGAATATACTAGGAATATACTAGGTGCTTAATAAATGGTAGCTAATATCAGACAATTAGTTCAGAAACCCAGGGAAATGGCCCCAGCACAGGATGCCCCGCCCGAGGAGAAATGACTCAGAGTGGGGTGGTTTTGACCGCAAAAGCTTCCCGGGATTGGGCACATCCTGGTTGGGGGCTGCAGGAGGAATAGGAGCTGGCTGGCAAAGGGCGGCAGGGAGCCTCACTGATGTGTGGAACCAGGATGGGACAGGGTGAGGCCACTGGGAAGGTGGGAGGAGCTTCCACCTGAGCTGGGAGGGAAGCCCCCCCCCCGCCCCGCCCAGCTCCCTAAAGGAAGCTCCCTAGGCAAGAAGGGGTTTTGCAGCTGCTGAGAGTTAGGGCTCTAAAGTCAGACAGCTGGCAAAAGATTTTACCTCTCTGAGCCTCGTTTCCTCCTCTGTAAAATGGGGATGATAATGCGGTGTGTCTTAGGAGGTCAGTGGGAAGAGCTTGGCGGGAGTGGGAATGGCCTCGTAAAGCATGAAGCACAGCATCTGAAACCAGGAAGCGGGCCAAGAATGGTGGGCATCATAACTTTGAAACTGATCAACTACCCCCCGAGATGATCCCATTTGAGATGACTGTGTTGGCTTCATCACGAAGAGCTGGACCCTCCCTCTTCTGGTCATAGGTTTGCTGTCGAGCTGGTTTGTAAACCCCGACCTCTGCAGAGACCCTGTCTCCTTTCACTCTCTGCCTAGCACCCTCAGCTCCACCCTCCTCCCGCTCCCAGCCTCTGCACGTGTTGGTGCCTCTGCCTGGAACACCACGCCCCCTCTTTTCTCTCTGGTTTGTTCCGTCCCATCGAAGAGGGTCTGAGCCCCTCCTGGGAGCCCCTGCAGTTCCCTCTGCTTTCCGCCAAGCACTTGTACTCTGTGTCATCACTCTCCCCTGCTTGCCTGTGAGCAATATATGACCAGGGAGCACATAGCGGGGGTCTGGCACACAGTAGGTGCTCAATAAGAAAAACTCTAGCTGTACAACTGATCCCTGGGGAACATTGCTGGGCCTCCTCCAGCAGAGCCCTCATGGTGAGTTCAGATTAATGGCCAAAAGGTCTGAGTCCTGTCCAGCTAAATAACATGCTCCAGAGTGCCCATACCTGACTTAGGCATCATCTCCGTGGGTCCCCATTCAGCGCCCACCCCACCTCCAGGAAGCCTTCCCTGATACTCTCAGTGGCGTGTGCTTGCGTTCTCCTCTGATCTGCCAGAACCTGTTGGGGTGGCTATTTCCATTTGGGGGTGGTACTAATTCTTCACACCCTAATTAGGGGCTTCCACAGCTGACACTCCACACCGGTGTGACTTCAGCACTGGCAAGAGTGCTCTCAAGCAAGGTGATTTTGTGCTCCTCCATTTCTGGAAGCACACTGCCAGGGCATGGTCCTGGACACACTCTTTATGGACTCTGGGACATTCTACTAGTTACTTAACATCTCAGAGCCTCAGTGTTCTCATCTGTAAAATGGGGATGATGGCACCCCCCTCTGAGGGTTGCCAGAGGATTAACTGGATTCCTGCATTTAACTGTTTAGCAGAGAGAAGGATCCTCACGAAGCCAGTTGTTGCATAAAGCCAAGCTTTTGTAGCTCTTAGAGCACTTACAACAAAGCCTAGCATACAGTAGGTGCTCAGTTAATGCCCAAAGGATGCATTATTTTGTGTGTTTTTGTTTTTGTTTTCGTTTTTTTTTTAAGATTTTATTTATTTGACAGAGAGACACAGCAAGAGAAGGAACACAAGCAGGGGGAGCGGGAGAGGGAGAAGCAGGCTTCTCGCGGAGCAGGGATCCCTATGCGGGGCTCGATCCCAGGACCCCGGGATCATGACCTGAGCCGAAGGCAGACACTTAACGACTGAGCCACCCAGGCGCCCCAGGATGCATTATTTTGATAGCTGGATGATCTTGGGCAAGGTTCTGAGCCTCAGTGTCTGCATCAGTAAAATGGGAATAAAATTGTACATACCTCTGTTGGGTTTGGTGTTGGGGTATATGGTATAATGTAAAAAAATATGAGGCCCCAAGCAGGACCAGAATGGATAGAAATACGTAATATTTATATGATCTGTCCTAAGTGCCAGGCCCTTCGATGAGGCACTGAATCCTCCCAGCAATCCCAGGAGGGAGGAGCTGCCATTATTCCAGATTAGGGAACTCCAGCACAGAGGGGTAAAGCTACCTGACCCAAGTCACCCAGCTTCAGTCGTAGAGCTGGGGGCTCAACTCTACTCTCTTGCCTACCGTGATAAGTATTTCTTTCTACTGCCCCGCATTTTCCCATTAGCCCATCAACTCCAGGGTGGAGTAGGGGGCATGGCTGGTCATGTCTCTTAGTGTGTGCTCAGTGTCTAGAACCTGGTCCTGCAGCCCGGACCACCATTCCGTGGCCCAAACACGCACCTCGCTTCACTGTCCTGCAAAAGCAGGTTCTGGGAAATAGCATCACCTGGTGTTTAAGACCACAGGCTTCGGAGCAGACGAACCCGGGTTCAGGGCCCAGCTCAGCCCCTACTGTGCTGCGTGACCTGGGGCAAATGACTACCCCTCTCTGAGCCCGTTTCACACCTGCAAAATGGGGGGTTCTAAGCCGCCCTCCTGGAGAGAGCTGGAGTGTAGATGACACGAGCCAGAGCCACGACCGGCTGACGCCCCGCAGCCCATGCCCTTCCGGCGGCAGTCAGAGGCTGGGTCACTTCCTCCCGGGGCCTGGTCCTGCGCGGAGGGCCAGGGCGGAGATTCCGAGAGTGGCCCAGCGGGCTTTCCGGCTGCCGCCCGCGCGGTGTCAGGCGGCGGGTGATGGATCGGCTCGGACACACGCCACAATAGCCTGCAGACACTCTATTACCCGGTGATTGTCTGCCCGGCGGCCCTGCTCGGGCCGCGCGGCCACACATAATGGCCCAGAACAAAGATGGCAGCTGCTTTGTAGAGGAACAGATTTGTGGCAAGTTGAGATAAAATAAAGAGGAAGGAGAAAGGGGAGAGGAGCCGGCAGGGGGGGGGCAGAAACATAAAAGGGAGACGGAGGGAGCGAGGGGGAGAGAAGGGAGGGACAGAAGCCAAGATGTCTCAGGGAGAGAAGGGTGGTGGGGCTCAGGCTGCTGAAAGCAACCCGGAGGGCCGCCTTTGTCCAACAATAATGACGATAATGATGGCGTAATAGTAATGAGGATAATGCGCTGTGAGCTCTTGGTGCTGTCCGTGGAAAGCGCCCCGACAGCCTGGCAGAGATCATTCTCATCCCTGTCCTGACTCGCGAGGAGCTGGGGGGCGCCGCCGCTCTCCTGGGGCCTCTGGAGGCCGGGGTGGGGGGGCAGAGGAGGCAGGTTTCCAGCCTGCCACCCTGAGTCTAGGCTCCGAGAAGGTGGAAGGATGGAGAAGGTAAAGGCAGGCGCCCGCATTCAGCCAGGGCATCTCCTTTGGAGGAGCTTCCTGAGACCCCCCTACTCAGTGACTTGGGGTGACATCTCCTTGGCCAGCCTGGCTGCAAACAAAGCCGCCAAATGCATTCCTTCAGCGGGGCCAAGGCTACCCCAAATAAACCCCAGGTTCTTTAGCAAGGAGGGCGCTGTCCCACGGGTGCTGGGTGGGCCATTAGCTCTCCATCACGCGTGCGTCATAGTGAGCCTTTACTGAGCACCTATTATATACCTAGCCCCGCAGCCTGTGCAATGTGACCGCTAGAAAAGAGGCAGTGGGATCATCCATTTTGCAGAGGGGACAGCGAGTGGGAGTGACTGCTCAAGGCCACACATTAGAGGCAGTCCTCAACCCCACGGCCGCCCCACATGCAAGTCCATTCCCATGAACACAGCATGGTCCAGATTTCTGCTGGATTTCTCTTCCTTCACCCGAAGAGGTGCCAAACAAGGCCACGGTGTTAACCTTCAGGGCCGGGGGTAGGGCCGGGCAAAAATGGATGTTATGACCTAAGGAGGGAGAAGGGGAAGGGCAGGGACTGAGGGCAAAGGGGCAGCAACCATGCTTGTGAGGATGAGCTGCAACCCAGGGCTGGTACCTAGTAAGTGCCCACTAAATGCAACCTCGGCAGCAACATGGGGACCAAATCGCCCACCCCTCGGGCCGCTGTGCGGCTCAACTAACGGGGCCACCCGAATACAGTGCTCAGAGCACAGCCTGGAAACGGAAAGTATTCCTGGCAGTCTTGCCCTCTTAATACAGCCTATCTCTAATCCGCATAGCCCTCTGACCTTACCCATAATCCCCCCTCTTTTGTACTGCTGCCTAAAACCTTCGGACCCCGGCCCAAGTGTTCCATCCCGGGGGAGGGCTGAGCAGAAGCGAGAGCCCGAGGCAGGGAGCGCGTGGGGCTCCCGCAGGTGGAAGAATACATTCTCCCGAGGGTTTGACCAGCAAAATCGAGCTCAATCCGCAGCCAGAGCAGTAAACCATCCTTCTGAGAGGTGCAGGAGCCTCACCCCCGTCTCCCTGGAGCTCTGAAGCCTGTTCCGGATTGGGGGACCGCATGGAGGAGCCACCGTCTGCCCGCGGAATGTCCCGTCCGGTCCGGGCCTCAGCGCGCTGGCCTTCGGCTAACCTTTGCGCCAGGCCGCCACTCAAAGGCTGGAACAAATTCCCCGAATTTGCTGCACTTTTAACCAAACAAGGGCGTGCAGCCGCTCTCCCAACGCCTACTGCGCCTGGGACGCGGGGTCTTCAGCAGGAACCCCCCCCGCCCCGCCCCGCCACCAGGGGCAGAAATAGAAACGGGCTCATGCGTATCCTTGCAAACGTCCCAGTACCCACGTTTTACAAAGTAAAAGGGAACGGGTGACATTCATTTAATAATACGCTTCGCTTAGCCCAAGATACCCCAAAATACTGTGATTCCAACCTGCGATCGACATAGAAATATTCTGAATGTAAGATGTCACATTCCGTTTTTCTCCCCTCCCCCCACGAAGTCTAAAAAGTCCGGAATGTATTTTGCATTTACCACTCATCTCAGTTCAGGGGCGCCCCGTGGCCAGGGCTGGGTGGCCACGTCTGGTTCGGGGACCACCAGGGCAGGCAGTTCAACTCTGGGACAGAAATGCTCGTCCCACCAGACCGTCAGCCACGTCGTCTTTGTTTTTGTCTTGTTTTTTGTTTTTTAATTTAATTTTAAATTTTTTAAAGAAAGCAAGCGCTGTGCTTCATTCTGTAGCAATCTCTTTCTCTTGCTCTCTCTGTATATACACATATATACTGCTTTCTTAAAAAATCCACATATGGATCTCTCTCACATACATATATAGAGATTTTTTATATATGTGCATATATATATATATATATACACACACACACATTATGGAGCTGTTAAACCAGAACATTCTTCGAACTGACCCTGAATTAGTTGGGTGATTTCCTTGCCCGGAGGATCGGGCCACCGGGCCACACTCGAGAGAAACTGGGGTTTCCTTGTCACCCCAGAGCCAGAGCGCGGTGCCTGCCTCCTCTCCGGAGAAAAAGATATATAACGCCAAATGCTGTGAAATTTGCCGCTGTGAGAACAGCTAATTTTTCACACCCAGACGAACTGGCTGGGTTTGTTAAAGCCCAAGATAATCAAATAATCATTATAACTCATCTTCGCCCCTCCTGTCTTTCGCTCTTTGTACCATTAATGTCCCAGTGGGGAGCGGCTCTGGTGAGTTCAGACCTAGCCTATTTAGATAACCTTCCGGTGGGTCTTCTGAGAGCAAAATATCCCTCCTGGAGTATCTTACAACAAATGAACCAATCCTCCCTAATCTTCTTATCATTGCAGCCCCTGCTCCAGGCCTGGTTATCTTGTGGGCTTGCAAAAGAGAGAAAGAGAGAGATTTATACATATATATTTATGTTTCATAGAAATTTATATAAATATATGTATATGCATGAAATAATAAAAGGGAGATGCCAGGCAAGAAGCAGAGCTCTTTCTCCCTCTCCCCGGCGAGGCAGCCCTGCCACAGCTGGCCAGGAAGCCCAGAGAAGAGAAGGTTCTAGTGGCTGCAGCTGGGGGCCCGGCAGGGCTGGGGCAGGGAGTGGGGGTGGGAGGGGGCAGCACCCACGCGGGCAGCATCTCCCTGGGGACCCGGCTCCATGGGCACTGAGGGTCCTTCCCACGTTGATGGAGCTCCCCTCCACTTTCCCTTATTCCCTGCTGGCTGTCTGCTCTCCTCCTTCTTTATTGCCCCCTCTGACTTCTCGCATTCTCTCCCTCTTGGTATCTCTGTGTCTCTCCTCTCTGTCTCTACCTCTGTCTCCATCCTAGCCTCCCTCTCTCGCATTTCCTCTTTGCCTCCCTGGCCCCCTGGTCCCCTCCCCTCCCACTCCCCTCCCTCCACACCCCTCGCCACCCCCCATCCATCCCACCTCCAGCCCTCCCTCTGCCTTAATTTCTGATTAATATGTTCTTAGCCAAGGAAAGCAGAGAGAGAGAAAGAGGGAGAGAGAGAGAGAGGCATCTTCTAAATAAATCATTTCGTCATGTGAAGAGCTAATCTGCAAATGACGGTCGCTATTTATCGAGTTTTTAGTGGTGCATGTTAAATAGTGATATGGAGGCCACATTTACAAAACCCCATTGGGGCGCTGGGAAAGGATTTTTAACTTCATTGCCCAGAAAGAAAAATGGTGAAGACAAAGATAAGACCCGCTGTGAAGCTTTGGCCCTGAACTGTTCTCGGGAGCAATTAAGCGGGCAGGGGCAAGAGGACGAGGGGCAGCCACTGCTTCCTGCCCCCTCCCCCAGCCAAATGCAGGCCCCACCACCACCCCTACCCGGCTCGCTCCCTTGCCACCAGCCACTTCCGTTGCCGAGCCTGGAGTTGGACCAGTGGGGTTTGAACACAGCTGCTACCACTAAATTTGTCTCCTGGTGCCTCAGTTTCCCCGCCCAATTCCTCAAACAGGAATCCTTGGCACCTGACGGGAAACCGAATGATTAGCTCTGCTATAGGAAGAGGAACTTGCAGATTCAAAATTGGTAGTAATGTCCGAAGCAAAATTGCAAATTGCCTTCCAAGTTATTTTTCACGGAAAATTGTTTTCGTGTGGGATGTGGGTCCCTCTTAATGTGTTGGATATGCCGTGGGGTGGGCTTCCAATTGTGAGCGTGCTGAGGGCCCCTGGAGTTCTCAAAAAGCTCCTGCTGATAATAATAATACGAGTAATAATATAATAATACCAGCTTCCCTTTTTTGGAGTGTGGGCCATGCGCTGGTGACTCCGTTCTGTACTTTCCATATGCTCTTTTATGTGGTTTCAGCTTATTTCCTTCCTTGTCTCTCCACCTGCCCCCCGCTCCTGCCCCCGCCCCGAGAGATTAGGTTGGGTTTTTCTGTGCCTCACAGGACAGAGGAGGGCTAAGGTGTGGGATTTTCAAAGGTAGACACTGTGGCTTCAAAAGGATCCTGTCCATGAAGGCTGGCCGGGTGTTGGGCTGTGAGAATTCTGGGTGGGACCCAGGCTCGAGGCTTGGGTCCCTCCTCTGGGGGCAGGGAGAACACATCGAGGGCTGCCCAGCAGCAGACCAGCATGCTTTGCAAGCTGAGGAGCCCCCCACTGACTGGAGGCAATCAAGCTCAGCTGTCCTAAAAGGAATTCCTACCTGGTGTATGAAGGTGGGTTTGATTCTGGGTTTGAATCCTGGCTCTGCCATTTGCTGGGGGAAGAAACTTAAGCCTGCTTACGTTAGTCTCCTTGTTTGTGAGATGGGTGTATGAACACCTCATAAGGCAGGTGGATGTGAGAGCTATAGACTTTTTGCATAGGTTTATGCAAAAAGCCCTGGCAAACAGTAGGTGCTCAATCAATGGCAGTGATCATCATTTCCCTATCTTTCTTCTGCTTGCTGGGCTCCAAAGTGCTAAAGGAGGGGGTAGTAACTGAGGCTGACTCACAGGAAGGCAGCTGACTTGAATCTCTAACCCCAGCCCCGGCTCTCACTTGCCCTGTGATCACGTATCCACTGGCCCTCAATTTCCTCACCTGTAAAATGGGATGATTAGGGTAGATATAGACTGGACTCATGTGACGGGAGGGTCATTGGCAGGTGTAACTTAACAGCTACCACTAATGGCGTACAGATCAGGGATTGGTAGATGAGAGTTAAGGGTGTGGCCCCGGGTTCAAGAGCCAGAACCGCTACTTACTAGCCTTGTGACCTTGGGTACATCACTCTTCTCTGTGCCTCTGCAACTCATCTGTGAAATGTACCTGCCTCCCTGGGCTGTTCTAGGTGTTTGTGTCTGGGTTCCTTAGCTAGAGTTTCTTTCCCAGGAGAGCAGGGCCGAGGTCTTGGGCTTCTCTGCATCCCTCCGGGCTCAGGGCTGACCTCACGATCAGGATTAGTAAGTAGAGTTTGTTGACTGACTTATAAATATGTGCACGGTAATAATCGTAACAGTAATAGCAAGAAGCCCGTCGCAGAAACCGTCACTTGTGTGCATGTCACTTGGCCTACTGTGGGCAGTTCAGAAGACAGTTCTCAAACATGATGTTGGGATCCTCCCTCCAACACCTGCCTTTCTCTGCCTGAGGTCTTCCAGTGGCCACCGGTGTGGACTTGGTTCCCACACAGGGTAGGACAGAAGTGCCAGGAAGTTGGTGACACCAGGAGCAACCTTCCATCAGTGAGTGATGGGAGTGAGTGGCCCAATGTCTCTGCTTCCTTGCAGCTCGGGGGTGAGTTCTGCCCAGTCTCCCAGACGTCCCCGGCAGGACTGAGCCCCCATGGCCCAGGGCGGTCCCCTGCTCATTAATGTACCCTGCATTGTTTCCTTCTTCCCTGCCTTGCTGTCTCCCTCCCTCCCATATGCTTCTTGGGATCACCTCCCATAGAAACTACTGGCTCCCAGTCTTTGTCTCAGGATCTGCTTTGCGGGGACCCCAACCTAGGCCAGCAGCTTACATTTATATTCTGCTGATTCTCCTGAGTTCACCCGTTAACAAAAAATATCTTCTCATATTTTTACATTTATAGCTCCTATCAGCACTGTGAAGAAATACAAAGGGTGCTGAGGGCTTCTAAAAAGTAGATCTGCCTAGTCTTGGGTTGACGTTATGGAGACGTTGAATAGAAATCTGGAGGAAGGGGAGGGGTTTCCAGGGAGTCGGGTAAAGGGCATCCAGGCAGGAGGAACAGCCCATGCTAAGGCCCGGAGGGAGGAGCATGGTACATTTTTATTGGACAGGGAAGGAGACATGCCCCTCAACTTACTGTGTGACCTCCAGAAAGTCCCATTACGTCCCTGTGCCTCAATTTCCCCACCTGTCAAATGGTCCAAAGCCACCTGCTCCCTCCCATTACTTCTGCAGAATAGGGTATGGGAACTTAAAGATTCAAAGTGGTAAAGGTGACCTAGAAATGTCACCCAGTATCACAGTGTGTATATGCTTTCAATGGCCACTGGGTCGTGTTCCTACCCTCGAGGCACCACGAAGGCCCTGCTTTGCTCCCTGCTTTTTTGCCAAAGCCTTTGCCCTCATGGAGTGACATTCTAGTGGAAGAGAGTGTAAAAGAGACAAATATACAAATAACTGTAATATAAGACAAATGCAGTGGTGAATTATTATGATGGAAAATAGAATGTGCAGACAGTGTGGAGGAGGAGATGCATTTTAGTTAAGGCCTACATGTAGGAGCAGAGACTTGAAGCAGGTAGAAGAGCTCACTATGGAAGTATTGGGGAAGGGCCAGCTGGGCAGAGCAAACAGCAGGTGCAAAGGTCCTGAGGCACAGTGACTTGTTGAAGGTATAACAAGGAGGCCAGATAGCTAGGACAAGTAAGCAAGGAGGGGTGGGAGGTGGGAGGAGTGGAGATCAGAGAGGTCCTGGGGGTTTAGATCCCATGGAGCACTGAGGGCCTATATGAGGAGTTTGGCTTTTAACCTGAGTGAACTGGGATCCAGGAGTGAAAACAGGGGTGGACGACATCATCTGATTTATATTGAAGGATCACTCTGGCTGCTCTATGGAGAATGGTCCATCAGGGGCAAGGATGGGGCAGAGAGGTGATCGATGAGCCCCCTTCTTAGCCCACTCCTCGCCCCATCCCATTGGATCCTGTTTCTCACACATGCATCCCTCCACTGCCCAAACCCCAGGCCGTGCGCTGGCCAGGGGGTGATGGGCTGCAAGTGAGTGGGCAGGCAAGCGCCTCTAATTTCCACAAGCGCCGTGGGTAAAGGCTGTGGCGGTGTGCAATTAAGCTCTGAGCTTTAAAAACATGGTAATAAGGGGATACGGGCCGAGGAGGCAGTCTGGTAATTTAAATGATATCCAGCTCGAATATGGAGTGTCTAAATGTTCTCTTCCAGAGATTTATATCAGCATAGACCTGCCTCATTCATTTATTTAGTTAACTAGCTACTTATTGGCACGTCCTCCCAGCCGCTCTGGGATGGAAGAGACAGAGGCCTGGGTGGCCGCTCGGGGCGTCTCTGTGTGGGGCCGGCCAGCCGGGAGCACGATAATGACCGCAGAGACCATTTTCCTGTGCTGAAGGCCTACTGTGTGCCTGGCATTTGGAGGATCTATCCTGAGAATTAAGAGTGAGTCCGTATGAGGAACCTCCTGGTGCCCACGAGGAAACTGAGGCACAGAGAGGAGAAGTGACTCATTCAAGGTGACGCAGCTAGTGAACAGGACAGATCCCAGGCTTTGCCCATGACCTGATGTTGATGATCGCTTCTGGGCTTTTGGTTCTGGTTGTTTGCCATGGAATGGTTGTGCAGCCATTGGAAGTTACCTGAGGGTCTTGCGCCCAGATTCATCACCTCATGCAGACTCTTCAACCTGGGTGGGACTCTATAAATCATATAAGTCCGGGGTCTCTCACTCAGATGCCTTGAGGGGGGTCAGCTGATGAGAGAGATCTAAGAGGGCCCTGTGCAAGGAAAATTGGCCGGCGTCTTGGCCTCGCTTTTTTTTTTTTGTCTTTCACTCTTGTTAGAGACCTGGGTATGAGAAAGAGGTAACTTTCATCTCTACGGAGAAAAAGCAGGAGTGGGAATGCAGTGGTGGGTGTCACTAACACGCTCCTTCAGCAATCTGAGAGGCAGTAGGGAGCGGTGGGGACTGGGGCATCCTGCAGGGCCTATGGGAGCAGCTGCAACTCGGCTCTGCCCAATTGCTGGCCCCTGACATGGGGACCCACTGCTGCCCGAACTTCATGTTGTTGAAAGATGCTGGTTGCATTAAAAAAAAAAAAAAATCCTCTTCTTATTTGTGAGGTCAACCTGTTAGAAGGCACCGCAAAGGAAAATGCATCTGCAGTCTGGCTTCTGGTCAGGGAACCACGTTGGCAGCATCTCGTCCAGCCTGGTGGCGGCATTTTATAGGCAGGATGGCTGAGGGCTGGAAAGCGGGTGTGCTGTCCCCAAGGCCACACAGCATTTGAGAGGTGGAGACTGAACTGGCCTGCATCGAGACTGCCCATTGGCCGGGTACCACGCCCACCAAGGAGCCTCGCCCTCACTATCCTCTCGTACCCCTTGCTGTCCTTGCAGGTCCATGTCCCATCCCTCCCCCGCCGGGAGGTCTGCCTGACCACTCCCGCGGTGCCTCCTCCAAGCTCCTGAACCTCATTCATTTGGTATCTCCTTCATGACTTTTGCTCTGTCCGAACACAACCTCTACTGTTATTACTGAAAACTTGCTTTGAACTAATAAACAAACAAACAAAGAAACCCAAAACACATTATTTTAAAAGGAAACTGAGGAACCGTTCTATACATGGACTATCAATTTGCCATAAAGACAAGGTAACAAATGAAAATACAGTGAAAACAAAGCAATGCTATTACATTCCAGTAAGATACAGTTTGGCATCCAACCATGAGTCCCGTTCTCTTTCTTTACTGGAAAAGATGCGAAGCAAAACGACCCAGTGGCCAGCAATTGCACACTCGCCTAGAGCCAGCTGAAGTAAGGTCACTACAAGGCATGTATGAGAACATTCACGGGAGCTTCACTCCTAACAGTGCCGAAGTGGAAACTCTCCAAATGTCCAGCAACAGGATGCTGGGTAATAAATACCGTTGTGTTCATGGGATGGAATATTACACAGCAGTGAGAAGGGTGGGTTGTGAACACACTACAGTGTGGACCACAGCGTGGTCAAACACACTACGGACGTAATATTGAGTGAAAGAAGCCGACCCAAGAGGGTACATACTTGTTCACCCACCGATGAAAGGGTAAATCCACATATACAATGGAATACTATTCAGCCATAAAAACACACGAAGTACTGACACCTGCCACAACATGGGTAAACTTTGGAAATACCATGCTAAGTGGAAGAAGCCAGACACAGAAGGTCACCTGTCACATGATTCCGTTTATACAACATTTTCAGAATAAGCAGATCCATAGAGACAGAAGACAGATTTGGGGTTGCCAGGGGCTGGAGGGAATGGGGGATGTGGGGGGTGATGGCTGAAGGATATGAGGTTTCTTTTTGAGGTGACAAAATATTCTAAAATTGATCACGGTGATGGCTTTACAAGATTGTGAATATAGTAAAAACCATCAAATTTTATACTTTAAATGGATGAATTGTATGGTATGTGAATTGTATCTCAATAAAGGTTTTTTTTTTTAAAGGCATATACTCTATGATTCCACTTGGCTGAAGTTCAAGAAGAGGCAAAACGGATCTTTACCTGTTCAGACAAGCCCTTTGGATGGTAGACATCACTTCCCCCTTCCGAGCCCCAATTTCCTTATCTGGAAAATGAGGACTTGAGGGGGCGGCTTTCTCAACTGATTGTGAGGGTCAGATGAGTTCTGCGTGAGGCCAGCCCATTACCTGGGAGGTCCTGGCCAGGTCTGAGTTCTGACGGTGACCCTGGTGTACCAGCAGAAAGCCGGCGGGATGCTAAGCCCCCGAGAATGGAAGAAAGACAGCCCTGGCTCCGGACCCAGAACCGGAGCTGGTGTGTCGTTGGTGCTCTGAGAGAATTTGCCAGAGAGAGGCACGAGTCAAGGCTCTGTCCTGGCTGCTGTGTGACCTTGGGCCAGTCACTCGCCTCATGGAGCCTTAGTCCTTCTTCTGGCAGCTGGAGATCATCACAGTACCTCCCCCACGGCCTCGTGGGAGGCTTCAAAGGGATCTTGCCTCCAAGCCACACATTCTCAAGCTTCAGCCTCTGTGTGAATCACCTGGAGAACTTTTTCTTTTCTTTTCTCTTTCTTTCTCTCTCTCTCTTTCTTTCTTCTTTCCTTCCTTCCTTCCTTCCTTCCTTCCTTCCTTCCTTCCTTCCTTTCTTTCTTTCTTTTTTCTTTCTCTTTATTTCTTTCTTTCTTTCTTTCTTTTTCTTCTTTCTTTCTCTTTCTTTCTTTCTTTTTCTCTTTCTTTCTTTCTTTCTTTCCTTTCTTTCTTCTTTCTTTTTTTTTAAATGCAGCTTCTGATTCAGTAGATTGCGCATTTCTAAGCAGCTCGCACAAGGGATGATGCTGAGGCTGCAGGTTTGTGGACCACACTGAGGAGCAAGCGTGGAAGTGCTTAGCACATCGGAAGTGCTTCATAAATACAAATGGTTTTCAGCAGATTGGGCATCCCTGCAGCCCGAAGTTTTGTCTTTCCAGTCTGCTCCACTCACCCGACCCCGCCTCCACTGTTCCCTAATTCTCTGCCTCCCGAAAGGCAGCAGACCCCCTTCGCCCCCCAAGTCCTTCACCCTCATCCCACCCCCACGTGCTCACAGGGCCTGGCTCACCCCTCTGGCCACAGGGGCAGGTTCCTTCTGCCCGGAGACGCCTTGGGTAGGTTTTTAGGAACAGCTACCAGCAGCTGAGATATAATGACTGCCTGGGGAGTCGTTAGGAGATAATTAATATTTGCAGCACCGAGCTGTGACCACCGAGCTGCTCCTGCTCACAGAGTGGGGGCCTCTAGCCCTTCTCGGGCCAAGGACCCCAGACCTCAGGGCAGCCGCATCCTTGGGGCAGGAGAAGGACCCTGGATGCGGGAGCTGGGGCGGGACCAGTGGGGCATTTGCGGGGACTCTCTCTCCACCCAGCTGTCAGGGTTGCTGACTTTCAGAGGCTGCCAGGCTGGACACATCATCCAGTGGTCAAAGGGCACCAGGGCCAGGGCTCAAGGTGGCTATGGCGCCTCCTCGCACCTGAGGCCGGCTGGTCTTTGGTGGTTGCCATGGCGATGGCCGTCCCCAGCAGTTGGGCAAGGCAGCTGTGTGTGAGTGTACCGACTCCCTCCGGCTTTCCATCTGTGAGGGGCAGATAGCTCAGCCACCCAAAGCCACCTTCCTTGACGCTCAGAGGCGGCCCAGCTGGAGGCCTGGGCTCTGGTCTGCCACAGGGCATTGGATTTGCACTGTGAGTCCACCGGAGCCTGACTGCTCTCCCAGCTCAAATGCTTAGCAGCTTTGAGCGCCACAGCGGATGATCGAACTTTCCTGAGCCTCAGTTTTCAGGTCCATAGAATGGGGTTAATCATGCTCCGAGGGTTGTGGCTAGGATTAAGTGAGATAATATAAGCAAGACACCTAGCTCCCCCGGGGAACAGGACCTCCTTGCTCCTGGAAGGTGAGTCCCAGAGGTTTAAAGAGGAAGGCGCTTCCCCTTCCGGGGTGTGGACGCCTATCATTTATTAGGGGCCTATTGTATACCAGCACTGTGCTCCATCTGGTGACACATATTCCTTCACTCGTTCCTTTCTGACATCAGGTGGCTCATCTCATTTAATTCCCACATCGTTCATGCAAAGCTGGCTTTATATCCCCACTGTATCTATGAGGAAATGGAGGCTCAGGAGGTCAAACCACTTGCATTCCCAGGGTCACACAAGGAGGGACATGGCAGAACTGAGCTCAAACTTCCAAACCCACACTTGCCCCCACAGTATCACAGATGTCCAGGCAGACCCGCATTCACGTCCTGACTCTGCCACGTCCTTGCCATGTGACCTTGGCCAAAGTGCCTTGCTGAGACTTGGTGGTCTCTCTGTAGAATGGGGATAACTGCAGAACGTGCTTCACTGGGCTGCTGTATGGATTAAAGTAGATGCGTGTTGAGTGTGTGGTATATAGTTGTCCCCTAATGGCAACTATTATTTTCATTGTCGCGATCCTCATTATCTCATCTCTGGGGACTGGACCCCATCATCTCTCAGTTCCCGGCTCGGGCCAGCATCACCGCGTGGGGACGGCGTGCCTCTGCCCTTTAGCATTTTGGATCTCGGGCTGGCTCACATGGCCTGGAGATGAGCCGCTTGGGGGAAGGCGAGGGCAGGAGAGGCTGCTTTTACACCTCAGTCTGCTTTCTAAACATCTGGCTCGGCCTGCCACGCAGCATCGGGCTGGGTGTGTGAGCATGCAGGGGGAGCAAGGGGGGCGCCTTTCCCTGGGAGGCGGCCTTCTGTCGCTAGGCAAACAAACACACAGCACCCACATTTGCTTGGAAATGGAGCGAAGCTTTAAATACAAGCACACAGCAGAGACAGAGGCAGAAGGCCGGCTTCCTTGGGCTTGCTTGGACCTCGCTGGCCGCAGCCGCCGGCAACAGCTACTCAAGACGCCGCTCACGTTCCCCGGTGCCTGCCGCCTGCAGCCTGGGCTGACCTAGCTCCGCTCCAGACAGCCAGTGGAGGGCCGTGCAGGCGGCAGTGTGTGCCTGGCATCTGCCACGGCCCCACTGGAGGGCAGCGAGGGGTCTCCAGAGGCCACTGTGGTGGCCCCCCACCTCCGAGCAGCATCTCTAGGCTGAAGGGTATCCACTGTGTACCTCAGGCTGCCTAGACCTTGAACGTGGGTCTGGCCTCGCCGCTCCCCAGGGTAAACGTGGGGTACAGCCTTGGGAGAAACCTGGGGAGCCAGACAGACCTGGGGCCACACCCAACTCTGCCACTCAGACGTTGTGTGACCCTGGCAAGTCACCTCGCCTCTCTGAGCCTCCCAAACCTCCCTATTTGTAAAATGGCAAGTGTAATATAGTATCTACACATTGGGTAGTTATGATAGAAAACAACCAAGTATATAGAGTTCCTGACACACAGATGGACTTGCCCAGTGATGTATGTTAGCACGATCATTATGTTTTTAATAGTTTTTAGAATATTCTATTTATTTATTTGAGAGAGAGAGAGAATGGTGGTGGGGGGGCAGAAGGACAAGCAGACTCCCCGCTGAGCAGGGAGCATGATGCGGGGCTCAGTCCCAGGACCCTGAGATCATGACCTGAGCCAAAGTTTGACGCTTAACCGACTGAGCCACCCAGGCGCCCCAGCATGATCATTATTATTTACTATGTGATTCTGAACAAGTCCCCGACCTCACTTTCCAAATCTGTCCAACGAGGATCATTACACACCTACTCCAGAGGAAATGATGAGTCTGTGTTGCTGAATACATTTTCATTTTACTCACCTCCCCTTCTTGCACAAGTAACAGGGTAATATTAATTACAGTAACAAAGATGTCGGAGCATTTCTATTAAGTCTGTGCCATCCAAGAGGTAGCCATTGGCTTATTAAATTAAAGTGAAACAAAACAAAAAATTCAGTTGCCTGTGGCACAGTCACATTTTAAGGACTCAAGAGCCACCTGACGGTCGTGGCTACCATGTTGGACAGAGCTGATATGGAACATTTCCTTCACCAAGGAAAGTTCTTTCGGACACTGTGGGTTTCCACCAGCATGTCTCAAATCGGATGTGCACAGCAATCACACGGCATACGTGGGGTTAAATGCAGACTCCGGCTCAGGAGGTGTGTACTGGAGCCCAAGACCCTGCATTTCTATCTCCACACTTTGAGTAGTGAGGGTCTAGAGCTGGCCTGCCCAGTACAGTGGCCACTAACCACATGTGGCCTTGGAGTGCTTGACACACGATGTATCCAAATGGAGATGTGTGGTAAGAGTAAAACCATGCACTGGGTTTCAAAGGCTTCGTGCCAAAAAAAATCTCCACCAATACTTTTTAAAATTGATTACTTGTTGAAATAATATCCTAGATATATTGGGCTGAATAAGACATATTTAAAAAATTAATTTCACCTGTTTCGTTTTACTTTTTCTCTTGAAGAAGGCCAGTAGAAAATTTAGAGTCACATCTGTGGCTCCCATCTCTCTGTTGGACAGCATCGATCTCGGCCTGTCCGAGCGCTATTTATGAACTATCTCATTTCAGATGTAAAGTTTTAACCAATACATACATCTTCACCTTTTCCTAACCTGTTTGTTTTTTTTTCTCCTGCCCCTGAGTTCTTTTCCTGGGCATTTCTCACTCCATGCAAAGGGTAAAATCCTTGATAGGAGGGGCTGTGTCCATCTGCCCCCTTGTGCCCATCCCAGCCTAGAACGTCCCCTCCACTGGTCTGAACCAGTCCAGCAACACTGGCTCTTCCTAAAGAAACAGCAGATTGACCTTCTTTTCTGAAGCTCTCCCTTCCCGGTGCTCAGGCCACACGGTTTCAGCACGGCTCACCCTTCTTCGTGCTATGATTGGTCAGGTGGCCCAGGTTTTGACCAATCAGAGCACTCCATCTCCAGATCATTGATTGGTTCGGGGCCAAGCATGTGACCTGAGCCAGCCCAGTGAGATGCAGCCCCTGAACTCGGTGGAAATTGCGTGGAGATTTTGACCGGCCCTGACAGATGCTAGGGGATGTAAACCCGCAAGACTTGGGCCAGCCTGCTGAGTGAGCCTCTCTGAGAATGAAGTCTGTTGACAGGGGAAGAGACTAATTCTGGGCAATATCTGAGCCCTGGATGCAGCCCTCTGGGTCACCTGGCTTCATCTGGCTTTTTTCACTACATGCTCCCCCTGTTTTATTATTTATGAATTTTGAGCTGTGTTTTTGCCATTTTTAACCAAAAGAGTCTCAGAACTAGATACCTCATGTATGTCCAAGAGGAACTTAGGTATTTAAGTCTTGGCAAGAAGGGCACGGAAGATGACTCAAGTCTGAAATCTCAGTTGGAACTGCTAAGAGCATGACCTTCTGACAATCTTTTATTTCAGTGTGGAAACATCTGGCGATGGCTGGGATGTATCTCAGCTCATGGAGGACACCTGGGAAGGGGTGGAGTCTTTAGACAACCAACGTCTTTCCCCCCACCCTGCAAAGAGAAAACGTCCACTATTCTTTCTCCCTGAGAACAGAAACAGGAGAACTGAGTTGAATTGAACTCTGACTGTTATTTTGAGTCAGAGAATTCTGCCCTCTTCCTGTGATGGGCAGGGAGGATCTGAGGCTCCTGTCCAAGGAGTGTCTGAGGAAGAAATGGAAGAGGGGACTTTTGGGGGGAGGGAATTCAAGAGGGGGAATTGGGGAAAAGGGCCCCCCACTACCAACCAGTCCTGTCCCCTAAACTGCAAAACACACTGCCTTCACCTCCTGCTAGAACCTTCTCTGATGGGTGCTGTGGTACACTGCAGTTTCCAAAAATGGCCATGGTCATCTTTCAGATCCTACATGTTCTTCCAGAGTCTATTTTCCTTCCCTTAAGGACGCTGTATGACTTTGTGATAGCCTCAACAAATAGGATGAAGCAGAAATGACACTGCATGACATCCAAGACTAGGTCCACTTGACTCCCTCTTTGTCTCGGACATTCACCCTGGGAACCCAGCACCCTTCAGGTGATTCCAGCCCCAGCCACTGGGCTTTCTATCTGATGCCGAGTGCAACAGAGACGAACAGTCCTCATCAAACCCTGCTCAAATTGCATGTTCACGAGCAGACTAAATGTTGTCATTGTTTCAAGCCACTGCATTTCACCAGTACATGTTTGGCGTGTGACCACAGTTGACCAAAACAGGCACTCTCCATGCTGATTGCAGTGAGGTATTTGCTATTTCACCACTGATCTGCTCTCTGTCTCCCTAGATTTCCCTATTCCGGACATTTCATATACATGGACTCATACAACACATGTGACCTTTTGCGTCTGGCTTCTTTCACGTGTTTTTGAGGTTCACCCATGTCATGGCATGCATTGGTACTTTATTCCCTTTTAAGGCTGAAAAATAGTCCATTGTATGGATACGCCACATTTCGTTTATCCTTTTATCCATTGACGGACACGTGGGTTGTTTCTGCCTTTTGCGCTGCTGTGAACATGGGTGTACATGGACGTGAGTACCTGTTTCAATTCCTTTGGGTCTAGAGGGAGTGGAACCGCTATGTCATATGTTATTTCTTCCCCGCCAGCTCCGTGACTACAGCCGGGCCCCCCCTGAATGAGCCGTCTGGGCAGTGGATATATTTGGTCAAAGGGGGAAGAGGACCAAATGTCAAGTCCATGTTTCCGGATCTCCTTCGTTCATCTGACAAATATTTATCGAGCTCTAGTGCACAGTAGTTGCCTGGGAAGGAGTAAGACAGAAGTTTGCTGCCTCATGGAGATGATATCCCAATTGCAGGGAGAGACGGACAGTTTCAGAGTCACGGGTACCACGAGGTCGACCAAGCAGAATTCCATGACAGCTGCTGTTTTCGGGGTTGTCAGGAAGGACGCTTGGAGGACATGATATTAAAACCAACACCTGAAGGCTGTGATGGAACAAGCCATTAAGACCTGAGGAAAGACCTTTCTCAACAGGGAGAATGATCAAGAGCAAAGGCCATGGTGTCAGGTCCTTAACTTTCCTTGGGAGGTTCAAGTTCTAGCTCCATTCCTAACTGCCTCCGGGAGAACCTCAGTTTCTTCATCTGGAAAATGGGCATGGTATCCACAATCTACCCTGTCTCCCTGAGCCGTTGGAAAGATGGCAAGAACCCATGGGCGGGGTGGGAGCATGCTGTGGGTAAGCCAGGGGCGCCAGCCTTGGGGGACGGGTTGGCTGGGAGACGGGGGTGGGGGGGGCGCTTCGGAGTTACTATGGAAACGGCCTCTGGGATGCCAGGCGGAGCTAAGGCAGCCAAGCACAGGAACTAAGGCAGCCAAGCACAGGAAGCGGAGACATTGTAGCAGAAATGGAGGTTGGGAACCAGGGTGGAGCTGCCTTCCCTTGATTTTAAATAAGAATGCAAGTTTAGAGTGACTGGTTCTTGTGAGGTACTTGGTGCTGTTCTGAGCACTTTCCGCATATGATACCAGGTTAATTTTAACCGTATGAAAGAGGATCCACTATTCTCCCCATTTTCCAGAGATGACTGAAGTTCATGCCCTCCCAGCCCTGGCCTCCCTGACACGTTGAAATTGCCCCTTTAGTTGCCAGGTGAAAACGGGGACCCTTCCTGTTCTCTGTCCTGCTGGGTACTTGCCCTGCCCGCATGCTTCCTGGCCCCGGCTAAGCCTTCGTGCATGTCCGCAGCTATTAAGGACATGCACTCACCCGTGTACCTGTGTGGCATTTGTCCATCGTCCCAAGAGCTCCATGTCCGTAGGGATCTTTGCTGCATTCATTCCTGTATGCCCAGTGCCTAGCACCCTGCTGGGCACATCCATGTGCTTCATCGGTCGCTACTGAAGGAGAGATTCTACCTCCATGGTGGAATCCTGACTGATCACTGGGTGGGATCCTTTGGCCTGTCCCTTTAAGCACCAAGTCTTTCTTTCGCTGCTCTTGTCCCCAAAGTTAATGAAGTGCCCGGCCTCTGCAGGGTTCCTCCTGTTACTGGTTGCCAGACACACATGGGCTGTGTATTTTACCTGTTTATGTCTTCCTCCCCCTCTAGTCAAACTCGGGGACCTGTCTGCCTTACGCGCTGCTAGAGCCGACAGAGCCTGGCACATAGTAGGTGTTCAGTTCATTTATGTATGAATGCATGAGTTGACATCTCCCTTATTACAAACCCATGCAAGGGAGGAGGAGAAGATCCCATTTACCTGATATCTCCGGAATGGGAAACGATGTGGTAAAGGAAGATGATCTCCTGGTCCACAGAGCCAGCTGGAGTTGGCTGCTTTGTCTCGAGGTGGGGATGGGCAAATGTGAGCCACACCTGTTCCCTAATGCAGGTTTGGGGCCCCAGACCTTTGGAGAGGCATGCAGAAACAGAATGGCCTTTGGCATTTTTTTCTTCAATCCAGGACATCTATATTTGGGAGATGAGGCCACGCAGAAGAGCCTCTCTATCTGGAGATGACCTTTAAAGCCAGCAGACCCCGATGGTGTCCGGGTGTTCTTCGGTGTTTGCAGGCATCCTGCAGCTGCTCCGAGCTGGGAGGAGGACAGGTCTCAGTGTCCTCTGTCATTGTCAGAGCCCCTGACGTGGAGGATGGAGCCGCTGGCCCTGTCTGGCTTGGGGCCGGGTGACTCGGTCCTCTCAGCCCCCGTCTGGCCCCTCAGCAGCGTGGGTGGTGCTGCTGGCCAGACAAAGGAGCCTTCTCCAGTTCACGCCTCCTCTTGCTGCCCCCACCGACCATCTCTGGTCTCCCTGCCCGCCCCCCACTTGCCTCTTCCCAGAGGACAGGTCATATGTCCTTGTGGAGGGCTTTGCCACCCGGGCTTCATGCAGCTTGACCTCCCACGGGTCTGCCCCCTCCTCCCCGGGCAGGGATTCAGCCGCAGTGGGTTTCTGCCCACACCGGCCGAGTCACCGTGTGTTCCCGAAACAGAGCTGCCTGGCCACCTGCGTCGAGCCCGGCCTCTGGGCCACTGACCTCTCCCCTGGTGTTCCAGGGGGACTGGGAAGAGGGACACAGGGAAGGACAGGGGCAGGGGCTGGGGCGCTGTTCTGATCCCACAGGGCCTCTGGGGCATAAATTGCACCCTAACGTTGTCTGTCCTTGAGGAAGGGGGCCGGGCTTCCATACGCCTGTGTCAGATGGCCATCAGCTGCCCCCAGGTAGGGTGGGCACCTGACCACCCAGGAGTAGCTCCTATCAGTGGAAGGCAGTCCCCTGAGCCAGGAGCGGTGCTGGTTGGTGGCAGCTGAGGACCGGGGGCGCCAATGGCATGCCCACCACTGAGCTGGAATGAGGTGGCCCTCCCACACAAGGGCACCATGGTGGGGCCATCAATCCCAATAAGAGTATGTTCTCATGAAGAGGATTTTGCTTTCTGCCCAGAAAGACACCAGAGTCCCCAGATGATGCAGGCCTTCTGTCTCCCGCCACATCCCTCAGCCTTCTCCCCTACCCCGCCAGGCCCCAAGATGACCCCGGGATCTGTGGGGTCGAAGCCCTGTCTCCTCAGAAGCACACGCTGGGACAGTTGGGCCTTCTGGCCAATAGGATGGGGTAGGGATGCTCCCGTGTCCCTGCACCCCCGTGGGCCTCTCTGCAATTGCCCCTTTGTCTTGTCCCACGGCCCTTGTCCACACAGCCATGTTGAAGGAGCCTTACCTCCCACCATCACCTTGGACCCAGCAGTTTCCTGCTGACACCAGTTTCTGAGGTAGGGCTACCTTCATCCGGTAATGAATCGAGTGGCAAATCTGTGGGAAGTTTCCAGTGATCCAGAGGTAGGAACTTGGCTGTGAGTTAAGGGATTAAGTTAAATGTGATCGTGTGGGGGAAATATAATTCTTGGATTCCCTCCTTTCTTTTCCTGGTCTTCCTCAGCCCTTCTGGTGGGACTGCAGGTGTGTGGGCCCAGGGGGTCCTTTTCTCCTGAAGGCAAGTCCTCGCAGGCCTCAGTTTCCTCATCCAGAAAATGGATGCATTGGCTCCCTACCCCCCACGCTCTGCTGTTGGCTGCAGCTCGGGGGTGGGGGGTGTTACTGTGTGTTGGGTTTTCGGAGCACCCAGTGCACCCGGAGACAAGACATGTTCAAAATCAAAGAGGACGTGGGGAGTATCTGGCCTGCCCCTTTGATTTCTAGACGGGGGAGTGGCGGCCAGAAGAGACCATGCGTGCTCAGGGTCACGGGGTGGGGGTTGGGGGTGGGGGGTGGAGGGAGCGCACCTGCTCTGAGGAAGAACCTGGAGCCCGGAGGTAGGAAAGCTGTTTCCATCTTAGCTCTGACTCAGGCTGTGGGACAGCAGGGAAGTTGTTTGACTGCTCCGGGCTTTAGCTTACTCATCTGCAAAATGGCTCCAAATAGCAGAGGTAGAATGACGGCTCATTGCCGCCTCTTCCAGCTTTGGAAAGCTGATTATTTTGTAAACTGATTTACACCTTCCCAAAGTCCTAGAGAAACGGGCAGGAGAGCTCTCAGCTCATTTTGTGGGATGAGAAAAATGGAGATTCAGCAATGTCGTGAGGGTTTCCCCCAGAGTTTTCTGGTTATTACTAAGCACTGGGCTAGGATCCAAGGAATTGTGGGTTCAAATCCACACTCTGCCCTTGGCAAATCATTATTGAGTGTTCAAGAGGAATCAGGCACTGGCCAGACAGTGAATCCCCACGCCACCTCTCTGAGATGGATATTACCTTCATTTCTTGTAAAGGGATTGGAGCTCAGTGAGGCAGAGTGACTTTCCCAATGTCACACAGCTAGTGAGCAGAGGAGACAGCATTAGAAACTGGGTTGATCTGATGCCAAGCCTGCACTTTCAGCCACCTCCCTACCGCTCAGGGACAGCCATCAATGATAATGCTTGCGTCAAGAAGAGATGCTGGGAGCAGAGAGGGTGCCTGCCCATTTCCACGGGGATTCTTTTGTGGCTCAGCATGCGCCCCCCCCCCCCCCCCCCCGCCCCCCGGCCCAAGCTGTGGCAGGTGCTGCTGCTAAACATTCACTTCTGCAACTTTCCCCATCGGGCTGCCCTTGGGTGACTGGAGCTGCCTTCCCGGGGTTGCCTAAGAGTTACATCGCCTCCCCAAGCACCCTGCGGTGGCCTGTAGCCAACAACTGACTCGTGTCTGGGTACTAAAGCCCCGTTTCCTTGCCTCCAGGTGGAACAGACCCACTCTGCCATGCTGTTTATGTTCCAGAGCTCAGGGTTGGGCCGAGACTTCACCTGCAGCCACATCTTTGCTTGCCCCCCCACCCCCCGCCCCATCCTTCCTCCCTCAGTACCTTACAGGTTTGACCCAAGAGCCTTCTCTATCAGTCACTTGCTTAAGAAGTTTGCCTAAGCTTCCCTGAGCTAGGGCTGGGAGACAGACTCCTGGGAACTAGCTGATGGTTTAACCATAAACTGGGTCTAACCACCCCGGTTTTTGGCTGAACATTTGAACTTTCTTCTTAAGAAGCCCTGACAAGGTCCTCAGAAGCAGAGGTCAGACATCACTGACAATCGTATTAGGTCTGGGCCAGGGCCTGGCATAGAGTGGGGTGTTCGAGAAATGCTCGTTGAGTGGAAGACCTGAATGATTAGGCATTACTAGTGCTGGTGACGTGGGGGTTTCAGGAAGGACAGAGAGCATGCAACAGCCTTCCTGGGGCAGATCTCTAGGAAGCAGGCGAGTGAGCCCAGGGACAGGCTGGGGACATTGAAATGCGGGGTCAGGTGCTCAGATATTCATAGCTCTGGCAGAGGCTTAGCCTAAGAGGCTGCAGGGCCCCAGAGGAGAACCCATCCTGGAAAGGGAGTCGTGATCACAGCAAAGATTACAAGAGCTTGTTAAATAGCAATCCCTCCCGGCAGACGGTCAGCTGGCTCCCAGGGCCCAGCTGTGGGAAGGAAAGCCCTTTCCCATGGGGAATCCAAGAAGCCTTGAAACCAGTGGATCAATCCGTGCCTTCCTGAGTTCATAAGAAATAATGATAATGACAAGGCATTTCTTTAGCAGCTACCATATCTGGGGATGCTGTGTAAACTTCATAATACCCCTGCATAATCCCCTCCCCCCTGCAAGGGACACACTATTATTCCCATTTCATGGATGAGGAGAGTGAGGCTTGGTGAGTGGAAATGATGTGCCCAAGGTCACATTGCCAGCAGGTGATAGAGCAGGAATTAGAACTGAAGGGGCAGGACATCACAGCCTCTACACAATTGAGAGGTGCTGAATTTACAAGGATTGTAAGGAATGGGTTGGGAGCCACTGAGGCATAAAAATTATTAAAATGTTGTAAAATCATAGAATATGTCCGGCCAGGTGTAGAAGAGTGGTTGCCATGAGTTGGAAGTAGAGGGAGGTTTTTAGTATATACCTTTTGTAATTGTTGAATTTTGAACTCTGTAGATCACAGAATTCATCTGTTTCCCCATTCACACCTTCTGCCGTGTGAGTCTGTGGTCCTCAGCCCCTCTGATTCTGGGTTCATTTGTCCAGCTGGCGTTGGCTAATGGGATGATAGAAAATATGACACAAGCAGAGGCCTGAAAATCACTTGTGCAATTGGGCTCGCCCTGCTGGTGCCCTAAGCTTGCCTGCAGGAGGATGAGAGCCACGTGGAGCAGGGCTGAGCCACCCTAGTCATCCAAATTGAGGTATGACAGCCAGCCACACCTGAATGAGCCCAGTCAATGTCACCAGAGCTGCCTGGCCACTGACCGCCACTATTAAGGTTTATGATTGTTTGTTATGCAGCATGATGTGGCCATTGATAGCCGATACACATGCGGGACACATTGCCTCTTCCAAGATTAAAAAAAAACAACAACCCACAACGTAAAGTGTAAATGTATAAGACAGTTTCTGCTCTACAGGAGACCCTGAAATATGCATTCTCCTGCTCCCCTTAAATGTCTTTTTCCATTCTGACTTCAATGCTTTTATTTAAGCCTTTCCCTCAAAATCAAACTTACTCACTTGTTCCTCCAAGCCCCACCTTCTCTCTCTCTCCAAGAACCCCTCCTTACCTTCGCAGTCCCTGACAAGACTGTCAGGCTGACTTTTCTAAAATGTAAGAGTATTGAAGGAGCAGCTACTGTAGAGTTAGGGCTGACCATGGCCAGGGACCGCACTAAGCACGCTACCAGCTCCATCTCATTTAGTCATCACTAGACACTGTAAGGGAGGTGCTCATACCTTTATCCCAAATTATAGACCGGAGACTGAGACCCAGAGAGCAAGCAAATTCTTGAACTAAGATTCTTAACACCCTCCCTATCGGCTTTCTCATCTCCAAGCTGTAGGAAACTGTCCTTTTGTTCTATCTGCTTTGACAGAGCAGAGGGACCTAATGCTCTCAGTGGATCAGCCTGGGTGTGAACAGCACCTGTTCCCATCTGATCCTCAGAACAGCCCCCAGGGGCAGGCAAATGGGGAAACAGAGGACCACCTTTAATAAATAAACTGATATGTCTAAGGTCTCGTGGCTGGTGAGGCACAGAGTGAGGGCTAGAGAGGGGATCTCTGCTCTCTGGGCCCAGGACTCAGCAATCACAACCCTCCAGCGTGCACCCACATTTCAAGCCTCTGGGCCATTGCTCAACATCTCCCCTCCTTCTAGTTTATTCTTTCCTCCAGAGGGGACAAGCGGAAACTTGAGCACACGCAATCCGGGGCACCCTGGGGTGTGTGCTCTTCTTCCCTCCCTCCTTCCTCCCTCTCTCCCCCATTTTCTTCCTTCCAGAATTGATTCAGCAAACACTCATTAAGAATCTTAGATCAAGAATTTACTTGCTCTCTCGGTCTCAGTGCACTCACTTTATGCCAGGCACTCTTCTCGACTCTGGAGACATAATGGGAATAAAACAGATGAACAGACATGGACGGCGGCCTTGATCTCGTGAAGCAGCAGGGAAGACAGGGACTTAACTAATTGTGCAAATACTTAACTCATTACATTTGGGGGACAGGCAGGTGAAAAGCAAGAGGTATCAGTCAGATCTGACTTGGAATCTGAGCTCAGCCCATTTCATTAGCTGGGCTGCCCTGGGTTGGTTAGCTGATGTCTCTGTGTCTTGGCTCCCTTGTTCGGGGACAGTGAGAGTTCAAGCGAGATGTTGACCAAAAGAATTTAGCACAGAACCTGGCACCTGGTAGGCGCTCTGGACAGCAGGTGTCTTTTCCGTTGTTATTGTGGCCCCTGCTGTTGTCGCTGGACCCCGGCTGCCCCTTGACCGGCGAGTTCCCACCTGCGTGGCCATCTTATCTGGGAAGAGGGCTGGCTTCATTCACCCTTCTCTAACCCCCTGAATAATAATCCATCTTTAATGCAGCTGGAGGAAGGAGCTTTGAACAGGAACCAGCTCCGGCCGCTCCCGCTGTCCAACGGCCAATCCTTGCTTTTCAAAGGCGTGACGAGGCTGCCAAATCCGCCCCGGGGACCTAATGCGATTGTCTCGCTTCTGCAACTCTGCTGGGAAGCCTGAGCTTGGGGCTTCCGGCTGGGGCTTCCTGAGGCCCCCAGGGCAGGGGGAGGCCCAAGGGGGCGATCGGGGTAGACCAGCGGGCCAAGGATCTGAGCCTGGAAGGAGCAGAGCCTGGCTGGAGGAGGCCAGGAACTGAGCAACTACTATATGCTGGCAAGACTCCATCCACGGAGAGACCCTTTCTCGGTGTCAATGGGTCACATAGACATAGCCACCTGTGATGACAAGAATACAAAGCAGGGGATCCTGATACCTGAGTTCAATCCTGCACTGGGTTAGTGCCCTTAGGACTGACACACGCTAGGTCTCTGTTTTTCCCGTCTCCGAACCGTGCGTCTCTTGTATAAGGCAGTGGGGCTGGTGTTGAAGAGCTGAAGCTCTGGATCCAGACTGCCTGGATTCCAAGTCATTTAATGTCCGCATGACCTTGGGCTGGCTGCCTAGCCTCTCTCTGCTTCAGGCTCTGAGACTATATAGCACTATTATAGTAATAATGCCTTGCTCTGTTGCCTACCACCTGGATGCCCTGAGGCAGGTTGACTCAGTTCTCTGAGCCTCAGTGTCCTCATTGTGAATGAGGACTGGGGAGAACGCCTACTTCATAGGGTTGTTGCAAGCCTTAAATGAGATGATCCACGCGGACTGCTTCAAACCACACCTGGCACAGAGTAATCAGGTCAGCGTTGGTGAACCCCTGCTCTTGTCCTTTCCTTCTCTCCTTCCTGGTTTCTCCCTCGCCTGCCTGCTCCTACCTGACTTCCACAGTCCTCTATTGGACACCTGCTGTGAACCAGGCACTTTTCTAGGCACTGGTCACCTCCAGAACTATTTTAAGAATTGCATGTCCCAAATGGGAAAGCACTTTGGCTCTATCGGGGCTGATCTGTCATGGAGGAGGAATGGTGATAAATTCACATTGTGGCTTGGGGTGACTCCTCTTTCAGCTTCCTCTCATCTAGGCTCATTAATTTAGAGCCTTGACTGGGATTTCTATCATCTGTGGCTGTAGTGACATTAATCTGATATTCACTAACCTCAGTTACTTGCATATGATCATCATAATGACTATTATTGGCCGTAGCCACGTACCACATACGACTATGCTTTATTTGATATTGTGTTCTGAATCACTCATTTCTTTAAATGTAGATTTAACCTTAACCTAAGCAATACTATCGTGAAAACAAAAGTTCGATGGGCACACGGTAAACACTTAGCTAGTAAGTGGAATAAAAAAATGTCCCCCCCTCCCTCGCCCCAAATTCCCCTCTTTGGTGCCGTATCCCGACAGTGGGCTGCTCTGCCAGGCATCACCCTCTCGCCATCCAGCTAACTAGAAACCTTTGATTCATTGGTTCATATTTATCAACTCCTATCTTCCTTTCCTGAGCTGAGGGCAATCTGTGACATGTGGCTGTAATAGCATTAATTTGGTAGCGCTAACTACAGTTACTTGTGTATCACATCATCATCATCATCATCATTCCTTCTTTCCATAGCCACATGCCAAATACAAGTATTACTCAACATTTTGTTTGGAGTCCTCTTTACTTATTTATTTTTTAACTTAAATTTAGCTTCAACATAAGCAACAATGTCTTGCAATCATGAATTCAGTGGGCTGGTTACATATTTCCTTCTAGCATACATCGAAGTGAACACTTAGCTATTAGGCAAAATAAAACGTTTGGTCTTCGGCCACCCAAGAGCATCTTCATGTGTGTCATATTCTGACAGGGGACTGCTGTCCCAAGCGTCACCCTATAACCATTCAGCTGGATAGGGAAGTCTTCTGCTTTAGGGCTCCATATTTACTGAGCGTTAGCCCATTGTTTTCCGAGTCTTGAGGTCCATAAAGGCAAAGGGAGGTCATAGCTCTTGTCTGGAGTGACACGGTAAACCCAGAACCCAGAAGTTCTGGTCGTTGGAGTCCAACCTGAGGCCGTGGGATGCCTAGCCTTACTCTGACCTGTCTTTGGGCTCATTAAAAACACTTATTCAGTTCCTTTGCTTTTCCATCCTTATCTGTCTCCTCCCTGGCACTCAAAGACACAAAAAGGGTTAACATCCATCTCCCACTCTTCTTGACACATCCCACCCTGGGTTCCCGTGGATAATCACCAGCTTCCCTTGAGCAATGACCTTGCCCCCCACCATGGGGGCTATCAAGAGACAGATATAAACACCTCAAAGTTCCCAGCGAGTCCCCTTAATTGGCACCTTTCTGTTCTGCTTTAAATTAATCAAAGCCAGTCCGATATTAATACTGTAGGGGGAATTAAAATCATGCAACGCATTAAAGATGTAATTTAAAATTAATAACTCATAATTATTTATCATGGCGTATCAGTGGAGCTATGAATTTTCCCTTCTAACCCAGCGCACATTCTCTTGCCTTTGCTTTTAATAGCATCTGGACCATTACCGCGCCCAACCTCGGTTCCTGTAGATACCCAACCTAAGAGACGTAATTCATTTAATTTAATTTTGGGGGGCTTAATTGTGGTAAATCACTACTTAAGAAAAGACATCTATTTGAAAGGACAAATTGGGATAATTTAATAAAAGCTGGAGTGAAGAAGCCCAAGGACTTAATGATGCGCTGTAGGTTTTGATCAGAAAAGCCCCCTATTCTTTGACTCATTTATTGAGAGGTGTGAGGTTCAGTTTCAAAGGCTTTAAAACAATGGCACCATATAAAAGGTTTAGTGGACAATGGAAACAGCCCACAAGTCCATCAATACGGGACTGAGCAAATAAATGCTGGTCTATCCATCCAGTGGAATATTATGCTGTCGTAGAAAAGAATAAGGATGGATTTTTATGTATTGGTGTGGAAGATCACCAAGGTAGTTTTAAAAAATGTGAGAATGTGCTCTCATGACAAAAAGAAAAATAGATACATAATTATGTAGATAGTGTAGAATATCCCTGAAAAGGAATATAAGAAACTGGTACTGTGGGTTCCCTCCAGGGACAAGATTGGTTAGCTGGGGGATGGAAGAAAGGAGGAGAGTTTTCATTTTTTATACACCATTGTAGCTTTTGGATTTCACACCATATGCAAGTATTACCAATTTAAACAGATCCAAAATTAAAACAGTAAGAGTGGGTAAGATTTGCCAACTTGGGTCTTGAATACCTCGCACATTCTCACGGTCCTTTCCAAATGCTGCCCTGTGCTCTGTGCACCATCTTAGCTTATTGTGGTGATTGTTCCTATGCATGGTGTGTCCCCTCTGGACTGGTCACCATGCAGACTGCTCCCACTTGGTCCTTACATCAACCTTGTGAGGCAGGTCTTGTTAAGCCCTGTACCTCCAATTTTTTGTCACAGAAAGTTTCAAACATAAAAGTGAAAGAATTTTTCAGTGAACTATCTGTATATTCACCACCTAAATTCTAACTTAAAAAAAAAAAAGATGTATTTATTTATTTGAGAGAGAGAACACAAGCAGGAGGGGCAGAGGGAGAAGGAGAGAGAATCTCCAGCAGACTGCCCTCTGAGCGTGGAGCCCCATGCGGGGCTCCACTTGGGGTTCGATCTCACGACCCTGAGATCATGATCTGAGTCAAAACCAAGAGTCCGACGCTTAACCAACCGCACCATCCAGGTGTCCCTAAATTCTACCTTTAACATTTTGCTATATTTGCTTTATCACAGACTGCTTCATTTATGTCTTCCCATCAACCAGTGCATCTCATTTTTTAAGTGCAATTCGAGTAAAACAGCAGACATGTATATAGCCCCCCCATGTCTATAATTAATTGGAATGTAATATTTGGTTAGGTACCTTTGTAAAAAAATAAAATTGACAAACAGTGAAGAACGCTAATCTGAAATATACCATTTGCTGAGTTTTGACGAATAGCTACATTTGGGTATCACAAGCCCTGTAACTTTAGAGAACATTTTCATCTACGCAGAAAATGCCCTCATTCCCCTTCCCGATTAATTCACAGCTTCGAGAAGCAACAATCATTCCAGTTTTGTTTTTTTTTTCTACCATAGATTCATTTGGTTACAACAGAACTTCATACAAACAGAATCCCACAGCATGTACTCTGGCTAGTATATGGCTTCTTTCATTCAGCATAAATTTTGGAGATCTATCCATGTCGTTAATGTCTATTGGTAGTTTGTCCCTTTTTATTGCTGTGCGATATTCCATTGCTTGGGCACACCACAATGTATTTATCTGATCACCTGTCGGCGGGCATTTGAGCTGTTTCTGGTTGGGGGCTATTATGAAAAAAAGCTGCCACGGATATTTTGTACAAATACTTTTGTGGACATGTGTTTTTATTTATCTTGGATAAATACCTAAGAGTGGAATTGTTGGATCATGTAATAATTATAGGTTTAGTTTTTTTTTTTTTTTTTAAAGATTTATTCACCCACTTTAGAGAGAGAGAGAGAGCACGCACGAGCTGGGGAGGGGCAGAAAGAGATAGGGAGAGAAGCTGACTCCCCGCTGAGTGCAGAGCCCCCATGCTGGTCTCAATGTCACACACAACCCTGAGATCATGACCTGAGTGGAAATCAAGAGTCAGAAGTCTAAACGACTGAGCCACGCAGGCGCCCCTGTAGGTTTAGTTTTATGAGAAACTGCCACACATACTTCCAAATACCACTCTACATTCCCACCAGCCTTGAGGGGTGACTGAAGAAGAATTACACATCACTGTGTGGTCCAGTCACTGAACGGCGAATCGTTTGGTTGCTCCATTTTCTTGCCAGCATTTGATAATGTCAGTCTCTATTTTAGTCAGTCTAGCGCACATGAATTTTAGTCAGTCTCGTGCTATTTTAACTTGCATTTTCCCTCATGCCTAGTGGCATTTTCTAAATCCATTGTAAAGATAAAAAAAAAAAAAATGGAGGCTCAGAGAGGTTAAGTAATCTGCTCAAGCCTGCACAGTTTGAGGAGTGAGAGTTCAAACCCACTTCTCCTGACTTTAAAATGCCAGCTTCCAACTACGAAACTGTGCTGGATCGGCCTTCCAGTGGATTCCCCACGGAATCTCTAACCACAGGGCACTTCCCGGTGCTCTTCTATCTTCCTTATGTTGATACACATTCCCAACTCTTTCCAAAAAGAGTTTAAGGGCATTTGCAACACGATAGTTAGAATTAAGAAAAAAAAAAAGTTAAACGGAATCAGAACCAAGGCAAAAAACAAAACAAAACAAAACAAAACACCAAAAAGCAGAACAAAAACCACACAGGCATCCAGACCCACAGAGTAGCTTAACTGAGTGTAAATTTTAGGCTCTGAGCTCCCTGGCAGCCAGGATATCAACCACCGACAGACATTGGAAAAAAAAAAAAAAAAAGAAGAAGAAGAAGAAAGAAAAAAAGAAAGAATTCTGCAAGCAGCAGAAGGCTTGCATTGGAAGGAGCCACTTATTCTCCATGGCATTTTTATAGCAAATACAGAAGTGGGTTTTGTTATCAAAAACCCGGTTCCACGAGGACAATTGCACCTGATGTTTCTGAGCCACATCTGTCCATGATTGACGCATGTGATTTAGGGATTGTCTTCAGCCCCACTTGGAGGCAGGAGGATGGGTCCAAGGACCTCTTGAGCCCCTCTTGGCAGGGGCGGGGTGGTATTTTGCTGCTGGCTTTGCGGGATTCAGATCACCTTTCCCTGCTAAGCATCGCCTTGCTATTGTTTTTGGGTCATTTTCATGAGTTCAGACTTGGCAGGGGTCCAGGTGGCCTTGGGGCTGATGGCTGAGACAAACATTGGAAAGCTTTATGTTTATGGTCCAGACTTTGTTTGCAAACAACTGTAACTGTGCTCCCAAGTGTTTTTGCCCTTGACCGTGTTTTGTGAGCTCTCGGGTTCTGACTTGGGAAAAGGAGTGATTGTAGAAGCTAAGTGGGGTTGTTCGGGCTGTCCCTGTAGACTCTCCATTGGGCAGAGGTGGTGTGAAGCCCACCACTCCCGCTCCTCTCATAGCTGCCCCCCCATCTTCCTTTGAGGGAACTCATGTGGCTCGGCAGAGCTGCCCCTCTACCCTCCGCTCCAGGGGTAAGCCTGGGAACAGTCCCAGCCAATCAGAGCACGTCATACCTCTGCCCGGAATGACTGGCTAACGGATGCGCACCCAGCCCACGTGGGCCAATGAGATTCCATTCTGGTAGTTTTGCGGGCAAAGAGGTGGTCTCTTTCTCTTGGGTCGCTAAGCTGGAAGGCTGTCAGCCTGAGGTGTTTGGTGGCTGTTCTCACCTGGTGACAGGTGAGCCTGCCCGAGAGTAAGGTCACCACTGAGTAAAGCACAGCCCAAAGGTAGAGAGAAACAGATTTCAAATGAGAGCAATCGTGCTCCTGGATCTAGTTGTGCCTGAAGCAGGGATTTTTCACTTTTGTCATCCAATCAGTTCCCTTAGGTACTTACACCCATCTGATGTGGGTTCCTGTCACTTGCAACTAAAAAGGGTTCTGGCTTATGAGCCTAGGTGGTGGCGGGACAGGGTGGGGGGCAGTGGAAGGGAGGAAGGATTAGAAAGCCAGAAAACCTTAACTCTATCTTTAAAATCTCAGGGCAGGGAGGGAGCTTAGAGGTTACTGTGGGGTTATCTGGTTGGAGGACTTGCACCTTCCTGGAATATTGTCTGCTTCATTCCTCAGGGCATCAGGCTCTGCGTGGGTCCTTCCGGTGCTGGGACCTCCATCTCTCAGGCAGGCAGCCCATTTCATGGTGGGACAGTTCTGATGGCTAGGAATTAAGGCAGAATATCAAGCAATAAGGGAGTGGAACAAACCACATGTAGTCTTGCTTCCTTCTGCTCCTTTTTCAATCTGTTCTCCATACAGCAGCCACGATGCACCTGCTACAGGTCAGGTTAGATCTTGTGGCTTCCTGCTCAGAATCCTCCGGTGCCTTCCACCTCATTGTGGAGAAAAAGCCAACGTCCTCACCAGGACATGGAAGGCCCTATAGGATTTTTCCCCTGGAGCTCAGGGTCTTCACCCCTGCCATTTCCTGGCATGAGCTGTCTTCTCTCCGATTGCCAGTGACTGCCTCCCTCACCTCCTCCAGGCAGCCCCCCAGTCCCTCACCCTCTCCAACACTGTGCTCAACGCTTATCTGTGCTTCAAATGTGACCCCGATGCCCCACTTGAAATTGTAGCCCTTCCCACCTCAACATTCACTACCCCCCTCAGCCTACGTTATGTTTTCCCTTAGCGTTTGTCACCATCTGACAGAGAGTTTTTTTCCTGTCCCCCCCCCCTTGTCTCTCGTTCTACAAGGAGAGGGAATTTTCATCCCTGTTGCTCAAAGCTGTATCCCAGCACCTAGAAGAGGGCCCGGCACATAGTAGGTGCTCACCAAATATTAGTTGAATGACTCACGCAGTGATTCTGCCTTAGGAATGGGGCCGGGCACACACTAGGCTCCCAGACACTGCTTAGTGTATAAATGACCAACCCCGGGTGGGTGCTGGTTTGTTCCTCTCTGGAGCCCCAGCGGGTGCCCACGCCAGCCCACCAGGGTCCACGGCAGCCTGACGTGGCAGCCAGAGGCTGTGCGGGCCCCTCGGGGCGGAGGATCTGAAGCAAGACCGACGTGCTCAGTCTTTTCCAATGCCCAGTGCCTGCAGCTCCATTGATATGGAGAAATCAATATAAAGATTGGCTTTGGAGGAAAGGAAAAGAAGAAAAGGCCTTCTCTACTTCATTGAAGAGGCAGCCACCGAGAGGACAGGTGGCGGGGCTGACTGGAAGTGTCCCGTGCAATGCACGTGGACGTCTGCCTCCGCGCTCCCTGAGCCTTCGGCGTAGATCCGCCTTCCGGGGCCTCGTTCACAGAGATGTTCAGCTCTGGACGCCCTGAAAGTACCTCCCTGGCCACACGTTCTCTGCTCAGAGTTTGGGGTATTTATCGTAGGCAAGAAGTTGCCGCCTCATCCCATAGGTCCGCCAGTGGCTGACGTCAGGGTGTGGGTGCTGGGGACACAGTGATGAACAAGACAAACAAAAATCCCCGCCTTTGTGGAACTGACACTCTAGGGAAGGAGACAGATAATGAACGAGACAAATAAATAGAATGTGTAGGGGGTTTGGTGGTTGCCAAATGCCAAGGAGGAAAACGCATCAGGAACAGGGTAAGAGAGGTTGGGTGTGAGATTGCAGTGTTATACTTTGACACTTGGCAAAAGAGCGGCCATGTGGTTGCCTGGAGAAGGAGGGTGGCCGGGAAGCTGGAACAGCCAGTGCAAAGGCCCTGAGGTAGAAACATGCTCAGAGAGCTGGAGCATGGCAAGGGGGCTGGCCTTGCTGGAGTGAGTGAGCCAGGGGAAATTAGCAGGAGATGGGGTCAGAGAGGTCATCTGGGGTGTGTGTGTGTGTGTGTGTGTGTGTGTGTGTGTGTGTGTAGGAACTGTTATGACTGGTGACATTTTCTGATTGAGATGGAAATCACACAATGTCTTCCATGCTGGTGGGTGAAGAGCATGGCAAGGGCAGAAGCAGGGAGGCCGGTTAGGAGGTAGCTTGGACCAGGGTCACAACAGTGCATGGTGTTGACGCTCATTCATTAATTCATCCCCAACTCTCACTTAGAAATCGTTGTTTGTTGCGAACATCTTTTTTTTTTTTTTAAAGATTTTATTTATTTGAGAGAGAGAGAGCACACGATCAGAGGGGCAGAGGGAGAGGGACAAGCAGACTCTCCACCGAGCAGGGAGCCCGACATAGGGTTCGATCCCAGGACCCCGGGATCATGATCTGAACTGAAGGCAGGCGCTTAACTGACTGAGCCCCCCCAGGTGCCCCTGCTGCAAACATCTTCTAAAAAGAAACATAATAAGCTTGTGGCTGGAAAGCTCCAAGGGGGACCTCCTATCCCACTTTCTTTGGCAACCTTAACTTCATCTTCTTTAGAACTTGTGACTGTTTGCACGGCTCCCCGTCCAGGCCACCCACATCTCTCCTGCCAAGCAACCATTTCTCATGCTTGGTCCTTGATTATCAGACTTGCATCCCACCCTGTTAATGTCCAGTGATTCCACCCTGTTAATGTCCAGTGATTCCACCGACGGCCTAGAGGCCCCAGCCTGGCCCCTGGGGAGCAGGAGATTTAGAGGCTGGATGGGTTGAGAGCTTTTCTTTTCCACAGGAAGGATGCATGATGAGGTGGCCAAGCACTCTGGGTTAGGATCCCCACCCTGCCTCTTCCAAGCTGTGTGCCCTCAGGCACCTGAGGGACCTTCTCTGGGCCCCAAAGCCCTTCTCTGTAGAAAGGGCAAAATAAGCCTCATTCCTTTTAAGGTGGATCCAGGTTTGGAGGGCCCAGAGCTTATATAATTTTGGAGGATGTCATTAAGAAAAAATATGTCTAATTATGAATAAAACATTAGATACAGAAGTGAATATTTATTTAAAAGGGGCCCATGCAAACGAGCAGCCCTGAAGCCTATGCTTCCAGAAGCCTACTGGTGAAACCCCCGCCCACCTCTGCCCCCTAACCGTGTGTCCTGAGGCTCAAATGAGGTGACACTCATAAATTCTTCAACGCAGCGCTGGGTACACAGTTCTCCAAAAGCAGTGGGACATGCTGAGGAGGGGAAAATCCTAGCACTGACAGCCATAATGACCATGAGCGTGGGCTTTGGGTCATTGTCTGAGACGTGGACCTCTGGCTGTGGACTCCGGGTTCCCTCGCTCTCTCTGGGCTCTTCTCTGGTCCTGTCTGTAGGGGGACAGAGCCAGGACAGGAAAGACTCCCAGTCCCTCCCCTCCAGCATTCCCAGCCCCATTCCAGTACGGGGAGGAGGAGAGGAGAGGCAGGAGGGGAGGGGAGCGGAGCCTGGGGTTCTGTCCCCACGCTGCTGCTGGTGGTGCCTCCTCTGGGTTACTGGAAGGAAGTAGATTAAGGGCCTTGCTGGGAAACGTTTTGCCAGGGTAATAACGAGTGCAGCTCAGAGATGCCAAGGTCTTCAGGCACATACTGCAGTGGGGGGCACCAGGCAGAGATGGAGTCAGGGCAGGGGGAGGAGACGGGGAGGAGGGAGAGGGGAAGGGGGGAAGTCAGGTGGAAAGCAGAGCATTTCCCTCGGTGGAGGAAGCCTGTCAGCAACAAATGTCGGATTTCCAAAGTGGACCTGCGTCCAGGAAGGATGGACGATGTACAATGCGCACATGCAGACACGATCATATTAATGTCAAGCAACACACTTCCCGCACCGTCCATGGCCCAGTGACACCGAGCTAGAAACCACAGATGTAACCCCCAGCTTCATTTTCCAGATGTACAGACTGAGGACAAAGACTGGGGAAGAAGCATTAAGTCCATATTCTTAGGATAGAATTCTGGTTACGGTTCACTGAGCCCTTACAACAGGCCAGGCCTTGAGCTTGATGCTTTATTTTCAGAAGTAGCACCTCTTGGTGGACAGTCTTCTATCTATTTAGGTCTGATCCTATTCACCTACATTGATTTATTTCTAGGCTTTTGTGTTTCTTGCAGGTCCAGGGCACGTGGATGTGCCCCTTTATCTGCTGGGGAAGCTCATGCCGGCACATGTGTCCACCAGAGCAGCCCTGCAGCCTCCTGGCTGTGTTATCTCAGGAAATCCAACAGATAACCCGTAATAGTAACAATGTCTGGCCTATATTTCACTCCTGCTGCCCACCTGGCATTGGGCAAGGTGCATTCACAGGACGGACTTCGTTTAATCCTTACAGTAAGTCCACGATGTAGCAGGGAGTTTTGCCCTTCCTCATTTTGCAGAGGAGCGCATTGAGGCTGGGGCATGCACTAACTTGCCCAAGGCCACCCACCCACCAAGTGGCAGATCCAGGACTGGAACCCAGGTGTGTCTGGCTCCCGTGCTCGAGGTGAGGTCTTGAATGTCAAGTGTCCTGTCCAGATTTGGTGGTGGTGGGGGGACTGTGTACATTCCCACCGAGAACAAGGGGCAACAACTGCAGCATGTGTGATTTAGGTCAGCTCTAGGGAGGACTTCCCAACAATCTCATGGGCCTTGAGGAGAGTTTCAGTGGTGTCCCTGAGAGAATCAGGCTGTCCTCTCTGCTCCTGCTTGGAGGTGGGGGAATGGCTCCCATGGCCTCTTGAGGTCATTTCCAGCTGGACTGAACTTTCCAGGCTCGTGTTTCTGCCTTTGCCTCTCAGAGCTTGTATGAGTTTGCAGGGCTGCTATAACCAAGCATCACAAACAGAGGGTGCGGGGTGGGGGTGTGCTTAAAACAACAAAAATGTACTGTCTCACAGTCCACAGGCTGCACATCCGAGGTGTCGGCAGGGCTGGTCCCTTCTTCTGTGTCATCCTCTCCAAATGGAAAATTTGTTCCTTGTTTCTCCCCTAGCTTCTGGGGGTTTGCTGGCGATCTTTGGCATTCCCGGCTCCCAGGCACATCACCCGGATCTCTGTGTTCACGTGGTGCCCCCCCTTGTGTGCACAGCTATGCCCCGATTTCCCCTTTTTGTAAGGATACCAGCCGTATTGGACTAGGGCCCACCCTGGTGACATCATCTTGACTAGTTAACATCTACAACAACCCTATTTCCAAAGAAGATTACACTCTGAGGTTCTGGGTGTCAGGAGTCCAACAAATGAATTTTGTGGGGGACACAGTTTAGCCTGAAATAGAGCTCGGTTACGGTCCTGCTTCCCTCCCAGCCCCAGGCTCCAGGCTGGCCTCTCCCCTCCCTGCTGCCCTTCCCCAAGACCACTTTTCTTTCTGTGCCCATCCAAGCCAGCACAGGTCACTCCCTTCTGTGCCTGTCTCCCACGTCCCTCTCCCAGGACCCTGCCCACCCCGCCCTTCAGAACATTTCCTGATGCCCAAGCCAAGGCCTGGCTCAGAGAAGGTGCTCAAGAAAAACATTTTTAAAGAAATGAATGAAATCAGCTTTAGATGGTCCCTTAGATATTCATTTATTTGACCAACCAATATTTACTGAGCACCTACTGTGTACCAGACTGTTCTGGGTGCTGGGATACGGCAGTGAACACACCAGACGAAAATCTCCACCCTCATGGAGCTCACATGCTCATGGGGGGAATGTAGAGAGCAAAGAGTGAGTAAATTCTGTAGTATGTTAGGAAATAAGAGCTTTGCGGGGGAACGGAGCAGGATAAGGGGCCAAGGAGTGCCAGGAGAAGGTTGGCATGCACTTTTGTGTAAGGGGGTCAGGGGGTCAGGGCGGCCTCAGAGAGAGAATAGGATTTCAGGCAAGACCTGAAAAAGGTGAGAGAGGGTTTGCTGTGAGGATGTCCAGGGAAAGAGTATTGTGCAAAGGCCCTGAGGCAGGATCCAGGAGCAGAAGCAGCTGGGAGCTAGAGTGGAGTGAGGGAGGGAAGTTAGTGGTGGGTAGTAGGGGAGGCCAGAGTTGCCAAAGGCAGGTCACACATCCCCTTGTGGGCCATGGGGAAGACTCGATGCTTCTCTGAGTGAGATGAGAGCTGTGGGAGAGCTTTGAGCAGAGGAGAGACGTGGTCTGACTTATTAAGTTTAAGAGGATACCTCTGGTGGCTGCAGGGAGAATGGACTGTAGGGAGGCAGGGTGGAAACAGGGAGACCGGAGAGGAGGCTAGTGCACCAGTCCAAGCATGAGATGACAGTGGCTTGGACCAAGGGGGTCACCGTGGAGGGCAGTGGGCAGGACTGGATCTGTTCTGGATGTTTCCCTCCCACACTCATTCATTCTATTGTCCATCCTACCAGTATTGAGAACCTCCTCTGTGCCAGACACTGGGGGTACTAAGCACCAAGCAAAACAGACCTCCACGCCTGCCCAAACGGGAGTGGAAGTTCAGTGGAGAGACAGATTATTAATCCAATAAGCACAAAATAAACATATCTTTACACACTGCAATAAGTCACAGGAAGGAGCCGAGCAGGACCCTAGGAGGGAGACTGTCACGGCTGCATGCCCCAGCCTGGGGCCCTGCTCCTTCCAGCTCCTCATCATGCCCCGGGAGAAACTGAGGCACGCAGAGGGGCTGGGACTGGTTCAAGGTCACTCAGCAAGCCCCCCCCTCCCCCGCCCCACCACGGCAGAGCTGGAAAGAGCCTGGTGCCCACGCCTCCCCCTGCCTGGGGGCTCCCAGAAGGTGGCCGTGGGCACCCCACCCCTGCTCCCCGAGCCCGGGCCGCCCCAGGCCGCAACCACCCGTGGTTTACGACCCCCGAAGCCCCTCGGCAGTGGCTGGTGAGCGCGGCCCTGGGGCGGCGGGAGGCGGGCTCGTCCCTGCTCTGCCGGCAGCCACGGATCGATTGTGCGTGGGCCGCCCTGATACTTCATCTCATTAGGGCTCCTTTCCATCTCCTGGCTTCCTGGCAGCCTTCAAATTATCTCATAAAATTTATTTACTATTTCATGAATACATAAGCAGCAGGCAGGCACAAGCTTTTTATATATTTACACTGTATATATTTCACGGGAGACTTATAGCTGTCTCTAAGGCAGAGAGGGGGAGAGGGAGAGCGAGCGAGCAGACGGAGCCGGCAGCTGGCGGCAGAGGGAGGGAGGCAGGGGGAGGCGCGCCGGAGGCGGAGCAGACTAGGCTCCCACGGAGCCCACGGCCACGCCGGGCGGACCCCAGGCTGCCGGGCGAGGGAGCCAGGGCGCCTCCACTTTGGGACGTCGTCCTGGGGAAGTGGAGGCAGGCAGGCGTCTGAGGGGTGGGGCTGAGATCGAGGCTCAGATCAGCGGTTCAGGGTGTGGGGCTCCAGGCTTGGAACCGTCTAGCAAGTGGCTACTGAGGGGCCACAGGGGAGTTCTGACCCTGGTCAAGGGCTGGACCCTCATCCTCGCCCCAGACTCAGCCCTGCCTCTTGCTCTAGACCGCTGCCTGACTCTGGTTGTAAGCTGAGCCCGGATCCCAGTTTCAGACTGAGTCCTGATCCTAGCTGGGACCTTGATCCCAGACTCACACTGAGCCCCGACTCAGTCACAACCTGAATCCTGACCCCAGTCACAGATTGAGCCCCGACCTTAATCCCAGGTTAACCCCTAACTCCGGTCATGGATGGAGCCCTAACACTGGTTTCAGTCTGAACCCTGATCCCAACCATGAGCCGAGCCCCAGCGCCAGCCTTGTATGGCTAACGGCCCCCCCCCCCCCCCCGCCCGCGCCTCACGAAGGTTCCGTCAGGTACACCGGCAGCAAGTGGACAGCTCACGGCCCCAGCCACAGGCCCCTTCTCACTGCAGGTCTGTGCAGTGACCGTTTGTGGGGGTCGCTGAGATTCTGATGTACTTCCTCTGGCCACATGGCAGGACTGCCTTCCCTACCCACTTCACGTTAGGCGTGGGCGGGTGCCTTGCTCTGGCCAGTGAAATGTGAGCAGGCCCGAAAGGGGTCACTGCCACGTGGGGTCTTCAAAAACAGGACTGTGTGATTCTGCACCTTCCTGTCCCCCCCCAACTCCCCCCCCCCCAGAGCGACTGACAATATTCCATATAGGGCACCCTCCACGGCAGCCTGGGACCCGAGGGAGGATGGCGCGGGCACTAGCCCTCAGCAGCGCGCGTGGGACATGCAGCATGGGTGAAGACGAGCCTCTGACCCGTTGTTCTGAGGCACTGAGATTTGAGAGCTGCTTGTTACCGAGGCATGGACCTGACCGATACAGCCAGACACCGCTTGTCCTCTGCGGGTCTTCCCTCTGGGTTCCATCCCGCCCTAATCACCACCAGTTTGCCCTACAAGAAGGTCTCAGGGTCCAGAAATCAGACGGAAGGTGAACAGAACATCGATCAGCAGGTCAGAACCACTCCTGCCCCCCAAAATAGGACCGGACACACAGAGGCACTCAATAATCGCTTGTGGTTTTGGGGGGGGGGTTGAGAGAGAGAGAGAGAGAGAGCACGAGCATGGGGAGGGGCAGAGGGAGAGACAGAATCTCAAGCAGACTCCACACCCAGTGCAGAGCCTGATGCGGGGCTTGATCTCAGACCCTGAGATCATGACCTGAGCTGAAATCAAGAGTTGGATGCTTAACCGACTGAGTCACCAGGTATCCCAATAATTGCTGAAAAATAGGAATTTTTCCCAGTACTTCTGCCTCAGTCCTCGAGAACAGTCTCGTCATGCTGATATACTCAGATGCCAGGTCAGGGCCCCAGAGGACAGAGCTGTGCCCAGGGGGTTGTCCTGGCATTGAATCCTGTCTCCGGTATCAGCAGTGCGACCCCAGAGGGTCTCTCCACTCTTGGCGCCTCACATTACCCCATCTGTGGAATGGGCAGAGGGAGAAATCTGAGTCCCTGTACGTAGGTCTCACTTGCTGGCTTCTCGAGGGATCTGGCTGGTCAGTTCCTCCAAACGTGAACCCCCTGGTCCCATCCACGGGCATTTGTGTATGTACACGCTTAGCCACTCTGCCCACTGTCATCAGTGCCACGTCGTGGTCATCACTGCTAATGTTTATTGAGCACGTAATGTGTGCCCAGGCTGCTGCCTGTACCCATTTTAGTCTTCATAGTCCGAGGCCAGTTCTCGCTGTATCGTCTGTCAGTGAGCTTACTGACTCTCCATCTAATGACCCCCCTCCCTCTTCCCTCCCCCCCCTTCCCCCTCCATCCTTCCTCCCTCCCCGGCTTCCCTCCTCCCCTCTCCTTTCCTTCTTCCCTCATTCATTCAAGAGACGATCCAGTGCAGTGGTTCGGAGCATGGGCTCTAGACCCAGACTAGGTCTAAATTCTCGCCGGATCCCTTACCCAACTAAATGACCCCGGGCAAGTTACGCAACCTCTCTGGCCTGGCTTCTGCATCTGTTAAATGGAACAATAGCAGGCCTTCCCCCCAAGAATTGGCGCAAAGATGAACTAGTTCGTAGATGCACGTAGATGCTTGGGCCAGCCCTTGGCAAGAGTGAGCGGTTGGTAAACGCCAGCTATGATGATTCATAGAGCCACTGATTTAACCCACACATACCAAGCACCTTCTCGGTGCTGGACTCCAGGCTTTCAGGGATGAGCAAGACACAGGAAAGTAAATCACAACAAAGAACACTGGAATGGCCCCTGTGTGCAAGGCACTTTACACTTGTAATCTCAGAAGGCCCATGAGAGGAGCACTACTGTTATCACCATGTCACAAATGAGTGAACAGAGAGGTTAAGTGACTTGTCTGAGGACACACAGCTCATCAGTGGTGGAAACTTAGATCAGAACCCAGACCGTAAGGCAGTTGAGCCCGGGTGCCTGGCCATCGGGCAACACCACCCCTTTGCCATCACGGGCATTCGAGGTGAGTGGCACTCTCTGAGAGGGCGTGCAGAGGACTATAGATGGGGGAATGAGCAATGCGCTCTGCCCGGGGCAGGTGGGAGTGAAATCCACAGAGCTGGACCATCTGACAGAATCTTCTAGAGTCACCTCATAAACAGCCTCCAGGGATCTCTTCGGGCCTCCATTCCGCCCCAGAAATACCTGCGTTCCTTATGGGCCCCCAGCTCTCCCTCACCCACCTGGGGAGACCTTGAACAGGCAGGCAGGGGCGGAGACCATCAGAACAGCCCCCGCCTGGCCTCCTCGGTGCAGAGAGGTGCTCTGTAACGGCACAGGACTAAGACCGAGGCACACTGGGCCAGCTTGCCAACACACCCAGGCCTGGGCTCCGAGGCAGGCGCCCACTCCATCACGGCTTTCTTGTCCAAACTGTGTACCATTTATTATTAATGGTAATCATAATTATAGTTGCTTATTGATCTCCCTGATGCACCCGGCACTCTACCCAGCACTGAATTTGGGTCACTGCCCAGCAGACTCACAAATCTATACCCTGTGCAATGTATCGCACAGCACTCCTGCTCAATACATAGCTAATAATGTGGCCAAGTCCCCATGAACGGCCCCTGCCTGCTTCGGCCAGGAGCTTCCACATCAGCTACACGGAATCAGCCTTTGAGCCCTAGGCACTTGTTCCTGGCTTTATGCTCTTAGCATTTGCAGCAGATTAAGAAAATGCTCTCCTGGAACATAAGAAAAACAAAAGGAAGGCAACCTCCTGGTCCTCAACCATTATTTAGGACCTTGCTTGCAACCTTTAGCAGGCACATGGATGCCCTGGGGAGCGCCTTAAAATGCAGGTTCTGATTCTGTAGGTCTGGGGCCCCAAGACTCTGCATTTCTAACAAGCTCTAGATTCGATGCTGCTGGGCTGCACGCCATGCCCTGAGTATCGAGGGTCTAGCTGAGGACTGGTGATAGTCACCTGCGGAGTAAGTGAAGGTCAAGACAGGCCAGTGGGACAGGCAGGGAAGAACACGGGTTTTGGAGCCCGGTGGTTGGTCACTTATTAGCTGTGTGACAGTGCGTAGGTGACTGCACCTTTCTGAGCCTCGGTTTCCTTGGCTTTACAAAATCATGGATGATGTTACCTACTGCGTGCCTTCCTTATGATGGTTTTAATGAGATAATGGATATGAAAGCATCATGTGCACAGGAGGTACTTAATATCTATCGCTCCCTCCCCTCCTTCCTCTGCCCCTCTCTCTCTACGGCTTTGCTCAGCACATGTAATCTAAAGCCATCAAAAGAATTCAAATCATTGCCTCTCTTTAAAGGGAAGGTGGGCTCACACCCATCAGAATGGCTAAAATTAACAAGTCAGGGAACGACAGATGCTGGCGGGGATGTGGAGAAAGGGGAACCCTCCTACACTGTTGGTGGGAATGCAAGCTGGTGCAGCCACTCTGGAAAACAGTATGGAGGTTCCTCAAACAGTTGAAATTAGAGCTACCGTTCGATCCAGCAATTGCACTACCGGGTATTTACCACAAAGATACAAATGTAGGGACCCGAAGGGGTACGTGTACCCCAATGTTTATAGCAGCAATGTCCACAATAGCCAAACTGTGGAAAGAGCCAAGATGCCCATCGACAGATGAATGGATAAAGAAGATGTGGTATATATACACAATGGAATATTATGCAGCCATCAAAAGGAATGAGATCTTGCCATTTGCAACGACGTGGATGGAACTGGAGGGTGTTATGCTGAGTGAAATAAGTCAATCAGAGAAAGACATGTATCACATGACCTCACTGATATGAGGAATTCTTAATCTCAGGAAAGAAACTGAGTGTTACTGGAGTGGTCGGGGGTGGGAGGGATGGGGTGGCTGGGTGTTAGACATTGGGGAGGGTATGTGCTACGGTGAGCGCTGTGAATTGTGCAAGACTGTTGAATCACAGATCTGTACTTCTGAAACAAATAACGCAACATATTTTAAGAAAAAAGAAAAAGAAGAAGATAACAGGAGAGGAAGAAAAGGGGAGTATGTCAGAGGGGGAGACGAACCATGAGAGATGATGGACTCTGAAAAACAAACTGAGGGTTCTAGAGGGGAGGGGGGTAGGGGGATGGGTCAGCCTGGTGATGGGTATTGAGGAGGGCACGTTCTGTGTGGAGCACTGGGTGTTATGAACAAACAATGAATCATGGAACATTGCACCAAAAACTAATGATGTAATATATGGTGATTAACATAACAATAAAAAAATTAAAAAAAAATAAAGGGAAGGTGGGGAAGGGCAGGGTGGATGGAGAAGAGGCCTGTGGGCGGGGCTGGTTTTGAAGGACAGCTGGGCTCAGCTCACCTGCAGTGGTGGCCGTGGACATTCTGTGAGCTGTCAGCTGCCAGGACCCCGCCCAGCACCCACGACTCCCTGCTTTCCTGCCCGTGGGCTCTCTCCTAGGCACCCAGGGCAGCTGGGACATGCTGGGGTGTAATAGCTCCAAGGCCAACCGTCCACTGATGAAGGATGGCAGCTGGTGGAGAAAGACCCCAGCTTCTGTGTCCCTCGGTAGCTCAGTACAGAGGCGGGTGCTACCTGGCTCCTCCGAGGTCGTCCGTGGGACCCTCAGCTGCTCACAGCAGGACCCCCATTTCCTCCCACTTCCAAATAAACCACCTGCACCGAAGTCTTGGTCTCCAGGCTGCTCTGGGGGGACTCCAAATTGAGGCAGGTGGCACCCTTCCTGAGGACGGATCATCACCCTTTCAGAGCTCAGGGAGCAGAGCATCCCTGGGCTTCTCTGGGCCTCGGCTTGGTTTCCTTGGTGCTTATTAACATGGAGGCTCTCTCTCTCTCTCTCTCTCTCTCTCTCTCTCTCTCTCTCTCTCTCTCACACACACACACACACACACACACACACACACACACTGCTCTTTACCTTCCATCCTTCCATTTCTGATGTCATTTTGTGTTTAGACTTCTTATGCCCTGCTTTACCTTGTCCTCAGGAGGATGGCTGTTTGCTGAATTGCCTCAAAGGATAGCGGGTAAGGCAGGGATGATTATCCTTCCCATTTCACAGAGGAGAACACTGAGGATATAAAGGTTTTACTACATCCAACAAGCGTATACTGGGTGCCTGTTCTGCTCCAGACATTGGGTTAGGATTGCCATGGACAGAGGCCCGGGGCTGAGTGTTCCTTAGCCATCTCGGAGCATCAAGATCCTTCAGAGAGCTTCTTAGAAGGCAGATTCCTGGGCCCCGCCCCCAGAGATGGTGATTCAGTGCGTGTGGTTTGGGAGAGGGCCGGGCATCTGCATATCGGAAAAAAGCTGCAGGTGATTCTGGGACAAGGGGTCCTCCCTGAAAAGATTTTGAGAAACACCAATTCAGAGGAGGAGGCAGACTCGGGCCAGGACAGGATGCACCGGACCCAGGGATGAGGCTGAGCTGCACTCCAGTGTGAGGGCTGGAGCTTAGCAGTCCTTGGCTCCTAGGCCCTGGAGCTTTTCCCAGCCCTTCTGGGCACCCGGTCTCCCCTTGTCATTGGTCTCTGTACTCCAGCCTCTGAGTTATCCACACCACCCCAAATGGAGGCTTTTTAGGTGACTTGGGCCAGGCGGGGACTGGAGCTAGTAGATTTAAATATGATCATGTACTTTCCAATTTGTAAAGCCCTCTACAGTTTATAAAGTACTTGCCCACGTTCTGAAGCACTTCCCAGTTTGTAGAGGACTTTCCAGAACGTTCGCCTTTCATCCCCACAGCTGCTTTCCAAGGGGACTTCTCACCTGCATTCGGCAGTCGAGGCAGAGTTTAAAGTACCCAGCCCCAGGGCTCCAGTGAGTTTGCTGAGACCAGAGCGCACGTGCTCTTCATCTGCATTCCGGATTCCCAGCTCCGTCCCGTCAGGGGACAGCGGAGGATGACACATTGCCCAAAGTCGCTTTCAGCCTCAGATGACCAACCCCGCTGCCCATGGATGGGAAAATGCCCCAGCCCCAAGGGCCCATCTGCTCATCTCACTGTGCCTCCCTCTCTCCTGGAATTCTCTGGCTCCCAGTACCTGCGGCCACACATGTCCCGGTTACTGGATGAGGCCAGCTGCCTGCCCTCACCCCCAACTAACCTCTCCCTCCACTTTTCAAAACCCTCTGGTCAGGATATCAGCCCCGGGCCTTTCCATCTCATCCTCACAGCCCTGCAACATGGCATCCTTATACCTGTTTCACAGAAGAAGAAACAGAGGTTCCAGGAGGTCATGTCGCTTGCCTGAACTCACATCTACTAAACAGATGGGGCAGGTATGAATCCAGTTCTTTCTAGCTGCTATGTCTGTGCTCCTCACTGCTGGCTCGCAGGTTCTGCCCTGTCCCTGAAGGCCTGGATTCTGGTCACAGTCCTTAGAACAACCCTCAGGTGAGCAGGGATGCCCACCTGTCTCCAGTGCAGAGGGAAGGGGACTGCATCTTATCATTCAGACTGCCACCTGGTGGAGCCCACATCACGGGGATTTTGGGGTGTTGTTATAGCAATTCATCATGGAGGAAGACAGACTGGAGGGAGCAGCGGGGAGAGGGGAGGAGGGGGAGAGAAGCTTCCGGGCCAAGAGAGAGCCTTTGCAAGCTTCCTCTGTTGGCAGCATGGGAGACTAAGAACAGACTCCCGCCAGCCTGCTGGGCTTATGTTCTGGAAATGGCCAAAGCATTACCTAAGGAGATCAGGGACTTGTGACCCGTGACAAGGCCACAGGGCACAGGCCACAGAGCCTCTGGGACTGCAACAGACAAGTCCTGGGGGGTCAGACACGCAGAGTTGGGCAGATTGATCCCCATGCAAAGGGCCCAGTCGAGGAGATGCCCCGGGGGTCTCGTGGCCCAAGGCCATGCCCACCTGGAAGAAGGTCTGCCTTTTCCTCATTCTCACAAAGGTGCCATATGGGCCAGTGAGTTCAGAGGCAGAGAACCTAATGACTGTCAGCCAGGGAGCTGCCCCCAAGCCATCAAGAATCTAGAAGGAGAAGGCTCCATTTCAGCCCCACTGAATTACAGGGGAGAGAAACAAAGAACAAGGAAAGCGGAGGGGGGGTGATGACCCTTTCTTTTTGGCTTTCTAAAAATCCTCATCTGCCTAAAGATGAGACCTATTGTTGCCAGATAAATGCTCTCTCTCTCTTCTTTAATTTTCTTCTTTCATAAGGAACCGTAACTTCCTTCAGTTCTGATGGGCATGATGTTCTAAGGTGGAGATTTTCCTTCGACGCTTCACGCTGTAGAACAGGAAAGCAAGCCCTTCTCAAACCCTCCGCTGTCTACAATCCACCGGGACTATCCATCCATCTATCCATCCTTCCACCACACACTCATTCATTCACTGACTTAACAAATGGCTAGTAGGCGCCGACCGTGTGCCAGGCCCTCTGCAGACAATGGGATCCAGGATCCTGCCAGGGATAGGATCCCTTGTGGGGCTGATACGCGGGTGGGAAAATGGTCATGAACAAGTCAACAGATAAGCGAGATCATCTTAACCAATGATAAGTGCCACACTTAGAATGAGGGCCTGTCAATGTGCTGGCAAGGGTCCAGGAAGGCCCGGGGGTGACACGGATAGGAGGCCCAGGTGGGAAGTAGAAAGCTCTTCCGTGCAGACAGTCACCCGATATTTGATTGTTACCGTACGGTGCATCAACAACCTCAACAGGAAACCCTCCAGAACTCTTTTTGAACCCCGATATATTTGCAGCCAGGCCTATAAGGGTCCACAAGTTCAGTCTCTCAAAGTGACAGGGAAAACACACCGGGTCTTTGGTAACTATCTTGAGCTGACATCAAAACCCAAGTATTGATTATCCCTGGTGACAATGACATCTGTCATTGGAGGAGTGGCGTCCAGTGCAGTGCGGTGGGAGGGTGATGGGGCTGAGTCCCCATCTCCTCTTCTGTTGCGGCCGCTTCTAATCTCTTCGTTTCAAGCTGCTGACAGCAGGGCCCTCAGAGATCTGAGCTGTCATTCTGGCTCGGTCAGCGACAAGCTCTGTGACCTTGGACAAGTAACTTTGCCTCTCTGAGCCTCCATTTCCTCAGCTGAAATGGAAACCTCCCTGTGTCCTTGATTCTAAACATGTGTTTCCACCCATATTTGAGTGATCCGAAATCAAGATAGGTCTTGCAATGTGCACACATCGCCTGGGTATCTTTTTAAACCACAGATCCTAATTCAGTAGGTCTGGGTGGGGCTGGCGTTTCTACCAAGTTCTCCTGTGGCAGTGGGTGCTGCTCACCCTCCGACCACCTTCTGAGTAGCCAGGAAGCAGTTGACTGATACATTTCATGTGGTTGTGATTACAGCAAGAGGACAAAGCTACAGTCGATGGTATTTTCGATTTCAGAAAATGCATTAACCCTATGTTTCATTTTATCCGCCCCTCCCCTTGGGTAACCCCATAAAAATGTTTGTAAAGCACCCAGCCACACAGCCTGGCATGTTGAAAACACGAATAGATGTTAGCTCACTCCCTTGCACACCTCCAGTGCTGGTGTGGGATGTGAAGGCAGGCGCTGGACTTGGAGGTCCATCTATAATTGGATGTGATCCCCAGGAGGCCCAAATGCAGAAGAGGGTGGGATGCTGGCAGGCTCTGTAGAGAAACATGTGAATGCCTCTTGCCATCCCCCCATCCCCCAGCCCATCCCCCATCCTCCATCCCCCAGCCCATCCTCCTACCCCCAGCCCATCCCACACCCCCCAGCTCATCCCCCATCCCCCCACCCCCCAGCCCAACCCACATCCCCCAGGCCATCCCCCTGCATCCCCCAGCTCCCGGACATGTGTTTGATCAGGCCTGCATCAAACACCGCATTTACAACAAGACAAAACCCAGCGCAGGGGACTGGAGCCTGTTTGAATCTCACTCAACCCCCCAGCAGCCCCCCATCCTGACCTCCTTCAGACACACACGTGCAAATGCTTGTCTCAAGCCACTGTCAAGCACCTGGCCAGTTCTGTCTGCTCTTAGAAACTCAGAGAGGAGGCACGGGGAGGAGCCAGAAGGGGGGGAGCTGGGTTTTATTCAGGGACTGGGAACTTGGGAGCAGAGAAATGGAAAGGAAGAGGGTGAGCTGGGGAGTGGGGAAACAGGGTGTTCTTTTATAATCCCCCCACCGCTCATTGAAGAACAATGCCATCTTGCAAACAGCATATTCAGGTTTGCACCTTCCAGTCCATCTCCACCCGATATGGGCAACAGCGCTAGAAAGAGGCAGTAAAGGGCTTTATTACCTTTTATTTTTCAGCTGAGGAAATTGCACCTTAGAGGTTTGGATATAATTACCCACCAGGAAGTGGTGGACTGGATTCAGTGGATGCAGGAGAGCCAAGGCGGGGCCTGAGACTCTGCATTTCGAAGAGGCTCCCAGGGGACGTCAATGGGACCGGTCCATAGACCACACCTAGAGTAGCAAAGATATGTTGACTTATACATTGAAGAGACACAAACCAAGAGATTAATTGGCGGCCACCCCCAAACTGTGTCATTTATTCTGTGCATATGTATTGGGTATTTCTCATCTCCCAGGCATTGCACTGAGATAGAAGATTGGCTTGCTCCCTGGCCTGGTAGAATTAAGACCCAAAGCAAATACATTAAGCATCTACAAATTGTAAAAAGTGTGGTTATGCTTATAGCACACAGAAGAACATTCTATTTAGTGGAAGTAAGTATTGTGCAGAGCGGCCCCTGCAGAGCCCCCAGTCAGTGTGCCAGAGCCAGGACACTTGCAGGTGCCAGACCCTGGACACTTGCAGGTGCCAGACCCTCACTCCTCCTGGGTGTCTCTGAGTGCCTCGTGCCTTGATGTACACATAAAAGTGGTGAGAAAATCAACCCAAACCACAGTGTGGCAGTTGAAACGCCAGCCCTTGGTTTACTGTGCATAAGAGTGAGTCTTCAGATTTTTCTGGTTGGAAAAGACATCGTCCACCCCAGAGCTTCCCTATCTCACCAGGTAGCAGAATCCTCTGGGTATATAGTTAGGAGATTTAGCAAATAAAAATGCAAGATAATCAATTAAATTAGAATTTCAGATAGGCAACAACAACAACATTTTTTTTTTTTTTGGTATAAGTACGCTGAATTTACATTTACATGTCCTTAATGACAGATAGTTTAATGTGCTGGTAAGAGCATGCAATGCACAGGGTCTGGAAGGTGTCTTAATTTCCAGTTCCTGCCCTCTGGGCCCTTAGCTTTATCCTCTGAGTCATCCTTCCTATTTTTTTTTTTTTTTTTTTTAATGAAAGGTGGCACACATTTTCAACTGAGTAATTTTATCAGCCTATTTCCTCCTGTAGAATTTTGAGGGTCTGACAGCTTCCTTTCATTTTGTTCTCTCTATCCCGTTCAGCCCAAGCTGGGAGGGTTTCTATTGATATAACATCTCAAAAACTTTGTTGGTTTCCCATGTATGTCACAGGGATTCACTCCATTTGACAAGAGGCTTCTCTGCAGGTCCTTCCCATGCAGTCTTATCTCTCTCACTGGCTTCTGCCCAAATGACCAAAGGGATCAACAAGTCACATGTCTAATCCCTTGAAAGAGCTCTCTGTGTGACTGCTTTCTGTGACCCTTTGTTCCTTCTAAAGCACGAGCAAAACACTGATCAGCCACACCTTTGGTTTACTCTCCAAAGTATGCTTTCCCCACAGTGCATCTCCTGATGTTTGCATTGTTTGCAATCTGGATAGGCTGAGAATTTCCCAAATCATTACGTCCTGGTTCCTTTTTGCTTAACAGTGCTGCCCGAATGTATCTCTTTCCTCTCAGACTTTACTATGACAGCAACAAGAAACTGTGTTGCATTTTCAACACCCTGAGTAGGCAGCTTCATATCCAAGTTTGTCACTGACAAGCTTTATTTTCACATGACCATAGGACACAATTCAGCTAAACTTTCTGCCTCCGTATAACAAGGATCGCCTCTCCTCCACTTTCTAAAAATGTTCCTGATTTCCTTCTGAGCCCCCAGAAGCACATTTCATTTATTTCTACTGATAGTCTGTTTACGGCAATCTAGGCTTTTTCTATCATGCACCTCGAAATTCTCCCAGCCTCTATGGACCCCCCATTTTAAAGTTACTTCCACATTATTTAGGTATCTTTTTTACAGCAGTATCCCACTTCTGGTACCAAAATCTATATGAGTTCCTTCTTATTGCTACAAAAATGTACCACAAATGATGTGACTGAAAACAACAGAAGTTTATTCTCCTATAGTCTGGAAGTCAGAAGCCTAAAATCAGACCCACGGGGCTGAAATCAAGGTGTCAGCAAGGCTGGCCCCTCTGGAGGCTGCACAGGGGTCTCTTTTTTGTCTCTTCCAGCTTTAGAGGCTGCTGCGACATTTGCTGATGCATAGTTGCATTACCCAGACCTCTCCTTATATCCTTACATTGCCTTCTCCCCTAATTCTGACCCTCCTATTTCTCTCTCATCACAAGAATGACCCTTGTGATTACATCCGGTCAACCCAGATAATTCAAAATAATCTCCTCAAATCAAGGCCCTTAACTTCAGCACACCTGCAAGTTCTTTTTGCCATATAAGGGAATATGGGTTTCACAAGGATGTCTTTTGGGAACCAGTATGCAGCTTCCCATAGAAAGATACACAGCAGATTATGAACTGGGAATGGGAGGCAGGCAAAAGTCAGGAAGGAAGGGAGGAGAGAGGGAGAAAGGGAGGAAGGAAGGAAAACACCCTTCATTATAAGAAAAAAAATTGTCCATGTTAAAACCTGCATGCATGATATGAGCCTATATGTTTAAAATCGGATATATGTGTGTGAGTTTACACACAAAGTGATGCATAAAGGGATGGTCACCAAACTGATCCGCTAACACTCAGGATGATGGGATTCCAGATCATTTTTGTTGCCTTCTTTCTATTTTTAATGTACTACTTAACTTTTTTTTCAATCAGCATGTATTACTCACATAATTTAAAAATAATAATGCTATTTTATGCAACAGATTACGTTTAAAAAATGAAAAATGAAAAAATTAGATACTGTATTCCAAACTCAGGTGATAGCATCTGATTGGTGCACTTTGGGTCAGGTGGTCACCTTCGGTCCAATCAGCAAGGAAGGCAGAGTCATGTGATATAAGCATGGCTGCTAAGGGCTTTCCTCTTACAGGATAAGGGAATGAATGAGTGGTTCTCAGAAAAGAAGGGTGTTTACTGTGCAGACATCTCAAAAATATAAACTACTCCACGTTAGGTATTTTATTACAGAAGAAATTATGTGTGGGTGATGATCAAAGTATTATAATCTTGCTTTTGCTATTTTTATTTCTGACTGACTCTGAGTCAAGAGCCACCATCTTGATGAAAGCTCGGCTGTAATTCTTGGCCCTTTGCTGAGCACCGATGTGATCTCAGGCCCTCTCGACTGGTGGAAGACCACGGCTAAGATGACTGGTGGTTTCTGGCATGTTTCTGCTTCAGTACTGTCCTGCCCGGGTGCCCTTCTGGTAGGTCAGAGGGAAAACGGGAATGGTGCCCTTCTCCATGTGCATCTACACTCTCTCACTGAAACATTTCATGAATCCTGGTTTTATAGGGTTACCCATTTCAGAAATGAACTTTTATTTTATGAACTTTCTAGAATGCCTACAGGCCATTTTGATTTCCAAGAATGAGACGTTTCTGTTTTTTTATGAATGTTGGTTTGGGGTGGAAATTTCTTTGCTGATAGACATGATTGCCCATAATGGGGGTAGGGGGCATCGCCTTTCCATCTGGGGGTGGAGCGGTCCCTGAAAAGACCAGGAAGGGTTGCAGACAGGCCACAGATGGAGGAGGGGCAGAAGACTGGCAATGAAGAGGAAAACAGAGAGAAGGAAGATGGGAGGAATTGGGAGGTAAGAGAGAAAACACGCAGAGGGATTTTCAGAACCAGGGAGAGAAAAGGGGAGAGATGTAGAGAAATGACAAAGGGACTGACATGGCCGGGGAGGCTTCTGAGGCCAGGACCCCAGGGAGAGGTGTTTCATGGACCAGAGTCAGCCCGGAGTCTCCAGGCTCCCTCCGGGAGAAACTCAAGACGGGCAATGTTCAGAAAGACCTTGTTTCCAGCCCTGTTCCCTGTCTTACCAACTGGGTGACCTTGACCAAGTCATGTAAGCTCTCTGAGCCTCAGTTTCCTTGTCTGCAAAGAGGGACTAATCATATCACCTTCCCAGGGGTGCTCTGAGGACTTCTGGAGGTGATATACACAAAGCATCTAGTACAGTGGAAATGCTCAATACATTATTTTTATCACTGCCATTGTCATCACTATTAGCAGACACGGACACGCTTGAATTCCAGGAAACCCCCACCTGGGCATCCTGGATCTAGACGGAAGCAGGCCCCGTCGGGACCCATAGGCAGTATCTGCTGTCGGAGACAGAGCTATGTAATGTATGCAAATACAGCTGAAGAGCGTTGAGCAGTGTCTTGAATACCACCCATGCTTGGTAAATGCCACCCATGGTGCAAACCTTTACAGGAGGAGAGGCAGGCTGGGGGGTGGGGGGAAGAGAAGAGGAAGAAAGGAAAAGGAAGGGAAGAGAGAGACAGACCAAGCTGAAGCAGAGACTAGAGAAGGAGAGAAAAGACAAAGAGGCAGAGATAAGGAGGCGGAAAGAAGCAAGCGGACACAGAGAGTAAGAGAGAAACTGTGTCCAGGGGATCTCCGGTCCTCTGCTTCCAGCACTGCCCAAGCTGTTCCTGCTGCTGTCTTCTTACCCACCTCCCCTCACCCATCTCTAGAAAGCCTCACCTTCCACCCATGGAGACCAGGCTGGCGGTCCCCTACCCACAGGCCCTCCATGATGGGGGCTGGCGGTCTCGGGAGGCATCTGTCTCCCACCCACCTAGATCCTATTGGCCGTAAGTACCATCAACTGCACGGACCTGTCTCCTGCCCCCGCCTCCCTCTGTCCGGCTCCCTATCTGCCCAGCAGCACTATAAATGTCCTGTTGTCGCCTGTCTGCCCCCCACCCCTCCACTTGGGTCTGGGACAGTTGGGGCCCACGAGGAGGCTTGCACAATCAGGTCCCATCCCTAAGCATCAGTCACCCCCCCCGACCCCGCACCCACCTGCCAAGGGGGTATCCAGGGGCAGGGGGCCCCACCACAGCCCTCACCCTGGGGCAGCGGAGGGGGGGCAGCACCGCTGATGGACGAGCAGGCACTTGCCCTCTGCCCCTGGTGGGGTTGTTTCTGCCCCTTGACTAGCAGCCTTGAGCGCCTGTGGGCAGGCATGGGGTCCCACTCCCTGCTGGAGCTCCTCTGGCGGTCCCGATGAGCAGGCCCTGGGGCTGGAAGATGGGTGGAGACCCGCATCCCATATGTCTGAGTATTTAAAAGTTGTAAGTGGAACTCACCAACTCTTAAATAAAATACATTCTATCCTCCTGCCTGGACAAATATGCCACCATAACAGACCGGAAAGGCAGCTTGCAGGTTTTATGTTCTCAGACTCTAGAGTGTGTGGTGGCCCCGAGAGTGCCAGACCCCCAGCCTCACGCCGCACAGTTCAGGATTCGGGGGAGACAAGTGCAGGGTCAGATCCTAGCTGAGATCCTGCATACGTTGGCTTCTTTTGCATGACCTTGAGCTGTTGACATATTGCATGACAACATTTATTTTGATGACGGTTTTCTCACGGGCCCTGCGTGGGTCGCCCTCCCTGTCCCAGCTTGGCCTGTCTGCCTGGAGGGGCCCCTTGTGCATTTGGTTCTGCCTCTGAGTGTCCTTGGCTCGCTCGCCTTCTCTGCCAGAGGGGGCTCCCTGGGACGGGGAGAAGCTGGGACCACAGGCTTTGTGGCTTTGGACAAGACCCTTATCTTAGCTCCTTTTTATCTCTTAAGGGAGCCAGGCCACGGCTTTCCCCTACTGGAGACTGCCAGTAGCATCCCATCAAGGTCAGAGTTGCTGCCAAAGTCCTCCCTGAAGACACCGGTCCCCACTGCTTTTCCTGCCCCAGCCGCTCCTGCCGCCCCCAGCGTGTGCCCCCATTCTGGGCCTTCATGTGTGCTGTTACCTCTGCCTGGGACGCTGTCCGCCTGCCTCCTCCAGGGGCCCGTGTCTTCTCATCCTGAGGGGTCTGTCTCACCCTTGCTGCCCCCCATCACCCTGTTATTCCCCCCTGTGCTCACCCCTGCTCTGAATTACCTCATTGCCCTGTTGGCTAACCTCAAGCACTCACCCTGCTGGAAACCACGTATTCACTGTCCATTGCCCACTGCCCATCCCCCCTTTCTAGAACGTTCACTCTGTGCCCCGTGTCTTGTCTTCCTTGTCTCCTTCCCATTTCTAACCCCGTCCTGAGGCCAGTGGTGCACACGGTAAAGCACTCAGTGAGTTTGCTGGCTGCTGATAGCCTCATGCTGCAGATAGGGAAACGGGCTCAGTGAGGCCAAGCGATTTGCTCAAAGTCCGATCTGCCGACACCAAAATTCTTATCTTTGCCTGTAGGCTCCCTTTCACCCTTATCTGGAAAATGGGGTCAAGGATGGCTCCTGGCTATTCCGAATGAGAGAGTCACAGAACCCGGAGATGCATCGACCATACGGGAGCTCGAATCAGAATGATGGGAGCCGGGTTTGTTTTTTTTTTTCCATTTTCAAGCAGCGCCTTTATGATTATTATTTTTTTAAGATTTATTTATTTATTTGAGAGAGAGAGAGAAAGCAAAGGGGGGGGGCAGGGGGGAGCAAAGCAGAGGAAGAATCTCAAGCCAACTCCACGCCCAGTACAGAGCCCGAGGCAGGGCTCAATCCCAGGTCCCTGAGACCATGACCTGAGCTGAAATCAAGAGTTGATACTTAACCGACTGAGCCACCCAGGCGTCCCTTCAAGCGATGCCTTTACAACCCGCTGCCAAGTGCCCAGAGGAGGCGGTGAGCCCCGCGGCCACATGGTTTAGGGCACCCATTCAAATTCACCCCAAGTCAAATCGGGTTTCTCCCAAATCATAAACCCTGGACTGTCAGAGCTGCCAGGGGCCTGGGGGCTCATTTAGCCTGGAGGCTCCCAGAGCTGCCTGAGCAAACAGGCTGACCTGGGGAACAAGGTAGAAACTCGGATTTCTGGGCCCCACCTTGACCTCCATGCCCCTTGGCCCTTTGGGGAAGCAGAGGCTGAGGGGCAGGAGGGCAGAGGTGTCCCTGGGAGAAGAGGAAGCAAGCAGGATTGGGCAGCAGGTGAAGACAGACCACGAGTCCTGAGGTGGGTGGAAATGACCTCGCCCTCGTGCCACCACCGAGCTCACTGCCCCGGGGCTGCCCTAAGCAGAGCATGCTCCCCACTCCCGCTGCCTGGCCCAGCCACTGGCCGGGGGACTAGCCTGGGAAAGCCTGACCTTCCGGGAAGCAAGCAGCTAGAGGCCCCCACCAGCCACGGCCCTAGCAGCCTCCCAAGGAAGCTCTTCTCGAAGGGAGGCAGCGCATCACCCAATTCTGTGCCCCCTGGAGGATCTGAGACCCTGCGCATTAGGAAGTTCTCTGAGTGGGTCAGCCTGGCAGCCGAGACTCTGCTGCCTCTCTTTCCAGGACTCTTGTCCCCCAGACCAGCTCGCCTGAGGGGAGCATCCATCCCATACGGAGAGGCCATATTTCAGGAGGGCTGGGAAGACACCAGCAGCCCAGGCTGCCCCTGTCATATGGCGGCTGAAAGAGATGGTTTAGGCCCCTGGTTCTCAACCCAGTGCAGTCATGCCCCCTGGGGACATTGGGCTATGCCTGGAGACAGTTTGGTTGTCCCAGCTGGGGCAGGAGGTGCTCCTGGCATCTAGCGGGTAGAGCCCGGGGATGCTGCTCAACACCGTCCAATGTACAGGACAGCACCTTCAGCAAAGAATTATCCGGTCCCAGATGTCAATAGTTGACAATAGTCACGGTTGAAAAACCTTGGTCCATGACCCTCCTGAAACTGGATTGAAATTAGTGAAATTGTTCATTTTTCTGATCTTGGGTCAGTCAATCCAACTTTGGCTGTGACCCAGACCAGGCTCAGACCCGCTATCCTCTGAGCTTTCCTGCCCAAACATGCCACTCGGGTACCAGTCCCCCCAGCCCCCGCCCGGCCTCTGCCCCTGCTGTTCCCTGCCCAGAACGCTCTTCCCTACCCACTCCCTTCCTTTCTCATCACCAGTGCCCCGAGCCGTTGTTTGCTCTGTGTCAGGCACTGCGCACAGTCCTTTCCCAATTTTCTCATCTCATCCCCTGAAGGAGGTGCCGTTTTCATCCCTGATTTAGAGATGAGGGCACGAAGCACAAAAGGGCTGAGTACGTTGCCCAGAGTCACACGGTTAGAGAGTGATAAGGCCAGGACCCCCACTCAGGCAGGCTCAGGAGCCCGGGGTGCTGGCTTCGGCCCTGTCCCGCCTCTTCGCCAGCCGTGCATCCTTGTCAGGGTGGGAGTGCAGGGGCTTTGTGGCCGGCGTGGCCCCTGACGCAGGGGTGGCGCTCTGGGTAATATTTGGTGAGGGAATGATGAAGCCCTGGCACTCTGGCCTCAGTTCCCAATTCCACGTTAGAAGGTTCGTGATGCCCCCGTGAGTCATGATGGAGCATTCAGGCTCCTGCTTCTCACCGGAGGGTGATGGGAGATGTGCCCATTGGAAGGCGGCTCCTGTAGGTTTGGCAGGAGCCATGGACACCTACGCTTAGTATGTGATTCGGGGTCCTTCCACGAAGGGTCTCAGGACAGGGCTCTGCTCCCAGAATTGAGCTGGCTTTTGAGATATTACCTTACCTCTGCAAGGCTTTTCTCCTGCAAGCCCGGTGGAAAAGCGGTGTAGCTGTGGGCTGACGCTGCAGAGCTTGTCCCCCATGGAACCAGGTAAGGTCACCCTGGGCCACGAGACCCCTCGGTCCTCAGCCACCGGAGAGAGGGAGGGTCCGGGGGCCATGGCCTTTCCTGAGCTCCTTCTTTCACTCATTTATTCTCTCATCTACACAAAGCGTATTTACTGAGCAGCTACTATGAGCCAATGCCAGGCTCTGTCCCAGGCGCCTCAGTGCAGCCGTGAGCAAGATGGAAAAGGCACTCCTGCCCTGGGGGATGACATTCTATTGGAGGTGGCAGATGGCAAATAGGGAACTAGATTGGCACACAGCAGAAGGTCGGCGGGGGGTGGCGGGCATGATGCGATGTCCAACGGAGGAAGGGACGAGACACGATCAAGAAGGTCGCTATTTTCGACCTAGTGGACCAAGAAAGCCCCCCCCCACCCCCGCCCCCGCCACAGAGGGACATCTGAGAAACAAGCAGAATGGACGAAGGGGCATCTGGAGGTGGGGTGTCCCAGGCCGGGGACCGGTGGTGTTGGCGGGGAGGGCCGCGCGAGGGCAAGAAGTCAGAGGGGTCACAGGGCAGGGTCTCCTAGGGACTTGGACTCGAATGTGCTGATCTCAGAGGGACATTAAGAGGGTGACAAGAGGTGGTGTCATGGGAACGCCTAGCACAGTACCTGCCCTCAGCAGGTTTCAGTAAATGCTTGCTAACCCACAGCCCCGTGGTGGATTGCAGAAATGGCCGCAACATTTAGCGGTTTTGTCCACCCGAGGGTGGAGTCTGTTCCCCTCCCCCAACACACTTGAATCTGGCCGGGCCTTGTGGCTTGTTTGTCTCCCAGGAGGTGGCGGCAGTCACGTCGGGCCCGCTCTGAGCCTAAGCCCTAAGCAGCCATGCAGCTTTGGAACGCTGATGCCCACACCTGAAGAAGCCTATGCCAGCCTGGGGGGTGACGAGAGCCACAGGCTGTCACCTCCACATCACCCAACCGCCCCGCAATGCCCCAGCTACCTGCAGACACGGGGGCAGGTCCAGCCAAGGTCAGCAGAGCCCCCCAAACCACAAGACTTACACGGCCAGCTCAGAGTCATGAACAAAACCAATGTCTGTGGTTGTGAGCCATCAATTTTGGGGTGGTTTGTTCTGCAGGAAAAGCTAACTGAGGGCGCCTGGGTGGCTCAGATGGTTAAGCGTCTGCCTTCGGCTCAGGTCATGATCCCGGAGTCCTGGGATCGAGTCTCGCGTCGGGCTCCCTGCTCCTTGGGAGCCTGCTTCTCCCTCTGCCTCTCTCTCTCTCATGAATAAATAAATAAAAATCTTAAAAAAAAACAAAAAGCTAACTGGCCCCCAAACCCCCTCGTTACGCATCTTCCCTGTTATCCGGGCTCGGTATAAGGGGCAAGCAGACTAATGGCTCCCCCAAAACGTCCAACTCCCCCTAATCCTGGGAACCTGTGAATCGATCACCTGACATGGCCAAAGGGGCTTCACAGATGGGATTCAATTACACATCTTGAGATGAGGGGACTGTCCTGGGTTATTCAGGCGGTGGGCCCAACATCATAACCTCAAGGGTCCCTGAGGAGGGAGGCAGGAGGCTCGGTTACAGAGAAGGAAGTGTGGTGGCAGAAGCAGAGAAACTGAAGACGCTATGATGTTGGCCTTGAGGCTGGAGGAAGGGCCATGCGCCAAGGACCGTGCGGGGCTTCTAGAATTTAGAAGACGCAAGGAAATGCACTCTCCTCTAGAGCCCCGGGAAGGAACGCAGACCTGCCACCACCTTGCTCTTAGGAATCCTGACCTCCAGCGCTCTAAGAGAACAAATGTGTGCTGTTTCAAGCCCCCGGTTTGTGGTCATTCGTTACAGCAGCAAGAAGAGACTAACACAGCATCAGAGACCTCTACCTGCTGCCTTTCCCACCCTCTGGTTCCAGAGCAAGCCAGGAACTCATTTTCCTTGTGACAGGTGACCGTGACAGTTGACAAGTAATAATGACACTCCTAAGAATAACAGCTAATATTTCCTGAGCCCTGATCGGGTGTCAAGCACATCAGGCTAATGGCTTCGTATGTACCGTTTCATGTAATCTTCACGAAAGCCACGGGAGGAGGGACTGGTATTATCATCCCCCGCTCACAGATGGGAACACTGAGCTTGGAGAGGTTATAAAACATGCCCAGGGAAGTGGCAAGACCGGGATTCACATCTGGATCTGCGCGGTCCGCAACCATCAGTTGAACTTGCCTGGACTCCGCTCACTCCTGCAGGAAGGCCTCCCCCCGCCCTGCTGGCCTCTTCCCTGGGGATGGGCAGTGGGGGGCTTCCCGTGCACTTCCCTTGGCCCCTCCCTGTATCCGGTCTCCACAAAAGGCGCGTGCTCTTTTCCATGCCATTTCACACCCACAGACAGGCTGGCAGTTCTGAGAGGGACCTTTATTCCCTGGCTTTCCCTCAGCTCTGAAAGGAAGAAAATCGAAATTGCAAAAATATAGACACATTCTCAGACTGCAGGTCTCTGATCCTGAGAATGCCCTCCAGCCAGGATGGTTTGGCACCGCTGACTGGCACCATGCCTGGCATCACCCTTCCTCCCAGCTCCAGACCCCCACCCGCTGGGCAGCATCTTGTCTCCCATCCTTGGGAGAGGTTTACCTAAAATTAACACTATGTGATGATCTTACTTGTAGAGGACATCTGTGCTCTTTCCTTTGTTCCTCATGATGTCAAAGGCACCCCAGTTTTCTTAGGGGAACCACAGCTTACAGCCTCTCAGGCCAGGTGGCCTTGATGGGGCTGACCCTACCCCCCAGGTTCAGGGATAGGCAAGTGATCCCAGGCAGGCCAAGGAGAGTACCACATCTCCTCTCCCCATAGGGATTGGTTCAGGCACAGGCATATGACCCAAGATGAACCAATCAGAGCAAAGGAACAAAGATATCTGTCGTTCGCTGGCCCTGTCAGGTACAAGTCACTCTCATTTGTGCTGGGGTTGATGCCCAGAGCAGCTAGGGACCATCTTTGTCGGTGTTTGAGGAAAGGCTGCCTGAGGATGAAGCCAACTCAGAGGAAAGCACAACTTTCACATTGAACAAGAGAGACAAATTCTTTATGACATTGTTTGAGGACCTGGATCCAGCTGTGCCTGAAATCCAAGACGTAATTATGAACATTTCAGACAATGAGAAAATAAATTGGTTTTGCTTAAGCCACTTTGAGCTGAGTGCGTATCACTCCCCAGTGCAACCAATGCAATAGCTAACATTCATTGAGCAGTGTCTCAGTTTGGGTTCCCCTGAGAGCAGAGCTTGAGAGGTAGACTTGGGTGCAGGCTATTTGGCAGGTGATCTCTGGAAGCAGGAGTGAGGGGAAAGGGAGAGTGAAGCTGGAAAGTCAATAGAAAGTCATTGCTGAGGTTGCTCCCGCAGACAACAGGGACTCGGTATCTCCAGGCCTCCTGAGGAGTGTAGAGAAAGCCTTCCAGAATTATCTCTGCATGACCAGGAGGCTGGCAGATTAGCCATTGGCTGCTGTCCTCTACTGTGAAAAGGACTGTCCCTGGGATGAAGTGGAAGCCAGAATAGCCCCCTAAAGCTGTCCCTGTCCTAATCCTCAGAACTTGTGAATAGGTTAGGTTAACTGGCAAAGAGGAATGAAGGTTGCAGATGGAATTAAGGTTGCTAATCAGACGACTGTAAAGAAGGGAGATTGTCTTGGCTTATCTGGGTGGACCTACTATAATCAAAGAATCCTTCGAAGTGGAAGAGGAGGCAAAAGAGGGACAACCAGGCAGCTGGCAGCGGGAGAAAGACTCAGCCCAAAGTTGCTGACTTTGTAGATGGAGGAAGGGGTCATGAGCCAAGGAATATGAGTGGCTTCTGGAGGCTGGAGAAGGCAAGGAGGTGATTCTCCTCTAGCACCTCGAAAAGGAACACAGCCCTTGATGTCAGGCCAGTAAGACCCATGTTGGACTCCGGACCTCTGGAAAAATGAGATGATAAATCCATGTGGTTTCAAGCCACTAACTTGGTAGAAATTGGATATAATAGCCATGGGAAAGTAAGGCAAGCCAGAATCCCAGGCTGTGCTGTGTATGCTGAGTGGGTTCCCATGGCACCAGGCAGGGCCTGGGCCAGAAGAAGGAATGACACACAGCTCATGCTTGAGGTAGGATGCTGTCACCACGATGTGCATCTCGGCTTGCTTGCACAGAACATGCACGGGGGTCCAGGTGGGCTGAAGAACCGGAGGCAGCTCCCACGAGCAGTCCCCACGTGCCAGGCACTGTGCTAAGTGCGCTACGTGCAGTATCTTGTCTCATAAGAGCGTCTCTTCTTTCCTTATGCAAGCCCTCTCGGGCTCCCCCCAAGGAGCCCTCACCTCATGGGGGGGTCCAGTCTGAGGGACTCTGCTGGTGTGCAGCTCCCTGGCATCACCAATGTTGAATATCCCACCAACTCTCACCAATGATCAAGTGACCCCCTTCCACCTCCCACTCCCAGGCTGTCAGCTCCGCCTGCCTCTTTGGCTTTTCGAGAAGTCACCCTTCGGGTGTGGCACTGGTAGTCACAGTCCAACCTTCCACTAGGAAGGAAATGGAAGAGGATCGTTCCTTCCTCTGCACCTGGAAACATCCCAACCGGGATAGCAAATGAGCGAACGCTGCCCCGCCCCTGGCAGACATTACTAATCGATCACAACATTCCTGCTCACTAAGTCCAGACATGCTCCGCTGGAAACATGTCTTTCTCAACACAGTGCTCTAGACGGCACCACCAAATAATTGTAGTTGGAAGGGTCAAGAGCTTCCGTGGTTCCTGTTGGTTACCTCTCTTATATGAATCCGCCATCTCCTTCAATAACGAAACTTCATACTCCTCCTAACATCGAGAGCGGAAAATGCTCTTGGGCAAACAGCTTTGTCCAAGGGAAATGTTGCCGAAGGGGTTCTAAATTCTTCCCTATGTTCCCATCACTCCTAAGTTTTTTTTCTTTCCTTCGTTCTTCTTCGCAGTAGTATCTGCAACCGTAAGAATTGCTTCCATTTATTGAGCACCTACTATGTGTCAGATGCTTCTGTAGAACATTTCTGAGCATTCCCATGGTGAAAGTATTAGCTCTACTTTGTAGGTGAGGAAATTGAAGCTGAGAGATGTTCAGTGCCTCTTACTTGCCCAGGGTCACACATCACCATCCAGCTCTTATAAGGGAAGTGCCCCCCTCCATGTGCAAAATAAGATCAAATTGCTTGGATTTCATAATACAAATACGGTATGAGGACAGGGCTCATACAGCCTCACATACCCAGCTGAGAAATAGGAGCAGTAAGGAGCATGAGAGAAAGGGGGTCTCATTCCTTCACTTACTCAAGAACTGTCTGAGCACCTGCCATGTATAGCTGCACTGCTTGCAGAAGCTGTAGTCTCCATCCTCGTGGAACTCACGGTCTTCTGGGGGAGGGCAGACCAAGCACGCATACGCATAAACGGACAACAAACATACAGCCCGTGATGAGCAGGCTGAAGGGCGTGAGGAAGGGGTCGAGACGGGAAGTTGCAATGTTGCCTCTTCACAAGCCCGTTTCCCTCCCATCCACTTCCCGGGCTGTGCCCGAGGAGATCATTTTATCCTTAATGCCCACTTGCGCCAGGTCCGTTTTCTCAGATATTGCCCGTGTCTACCATGCCATCCACGTCCCCGATGCAGTCTCCCTAGTCATTAGCTGAATTTCAGCTCTTCCTTCCTGCCTTCACGAAACAGTAATTGAGCACCTACCATGTTATGTGGATGGCTGCGGAGGGTGCTCTCATCCTGCGGGTGCCCCTGAGCTCTCTTGTCCTGGGTGCAAAAGCTGTAGATGCCTAGAGCTATTAGGATCCTGGAGGTTATTTGCAGCCCACAGTAGCAGGGCAGCAACCATGAGCAAGTGAAATGTGGCTGGGTACAAAACAAAAGGGGGCGAGGTGGACTGTGGCAAACAAGAAACTCCAGGTCGACCTAAAAGGGGTGACTGCCACTCCTCTCCAGCAGGTGGCCGCCATGCAGAAGTGCAGGCCCGGCATGGAGAGATTTTCCGATTTTTTTTTTTTTAAAGGACCCAGAAATCCAAATATTCATATGAAGTCTTGCAGTTTTTAAATGTTGGCAACCAGTGCAACTCCAAAGAAGTGAATGGGGCGGACGGAACTCATTGTCCTCGGCTAATCTGACGTAGACTTCTCATGTTACAGTTGGGGAAACTGAGGCTCAGCATGGTTTGCCCAAAATGTCACAGGGAGGGCCATTTTCCTTAGAACCAGAAACCTGTGCTGCCTCATGTCCGGCCCTAGGGAATCCGCATGTGGGGGAAACCAGAGTGGGAGGTGGAGCTGAGTGTCTCCTAAGAGCAGGGCTCATCTGGGGCCTCCCTCCAGATGCATTTTTCAGAGGCTGGCTGGTGACTGCAAGTGTGGGGGTCCAGGATGCTCTGTTCCACCGTGGTCTCTGTCTCTGCCTCTCTGTGCATCTGACTGTCTCTCTTTTAGCAACAGATGCTCTGGCTTTGGCCGCCCTGTCTCCCTGTGTGTCTCTTATTCTCCACTTCTTGGTCTGCTTCTCTTCCTTTCCTTTCTGGCAGCCTCTCTTCCTCTCCCTCTGTACCTCCTTTCTGTGTCTCTCGGACTATTTCTTGGTCTATATGCTTTCTCTCTCTCTCTCTCTCTCTCTCTCTCTCGCAATCTCCGCCCCTCTGTGTGTGTCTCTCTGTCCCTCTCTGCCTGTCTCTCTCCCCATCCCTCTCTCTCTGCTGTCTCCATCTCTCCCTGGCTCGGCTACTCTCCGGCACTCCCCTCCACGCTCCCCGACCCCCCAGGCCTCTCCCCTCCTGCCTTACCCGTCCCTCCGGCCACCTCCAAAAGGTTACTGTAAACGGGAATGAAGCTGAGGGCAAAAGTAATCAACCCCCTGGCTGACCTCCGATCCCGCTCCCCGCGCCCAGGCTGGTGGAGACGGAGCCCGAGCCCAGGTCCCTGGCGGCGCCCCCTCCCCCGCCCGGCCCCGGCCCCCTCCCTCCCCACCCCCAGGTCCCCTTGCTGACAAAAGGCCTATCTTCTCTCTGCCTAAATGATTTAAATTCTAATCAAACATCATTTATAGTACATCTCAGAGCCGTCTCCTGGGAGCTGCTCCCACATGAGACGTTGCCATGGCAACCGGGGGGTCTTGTTTCAGAAATGTCAGATTGTATTATTGTCTTCACACTTCTCTGATAACCTAGTGTCTCTCTCTCTCTCTCTCTCACTCACACCACCATCCTCGGGATTTTCTTCCTCCTCTCTCTCCCTCTCTCGCCGCCTCCATTCAACCCCCCAGGCTCTTCCCAGGACCCCCAGCCTTCCGCTGACCCGGGAGAAAATGGCCTGATCGATCTCATCCCCTCACCAGCCGACGCCCCCTCCCGTCTTCCTGGCCCTGGGGCCTCCCCTCTTTGGGAAAGGTGTCTCCCCACCCCACCCTTCATCTTCCGTAGACACGCGCCCCCCTCTAGGGGTTTGCTGGAGTGTTCTGGTGTCATTTTATTTTGCTAGATATGAAAATGAGACATAGATTTTTCCTGGCGATGCGTGTGTGAAGTTCTAATCTGGTTTTTCAGAAATTTTTTTTCTTTTGGGGGGAGGGGGTTAGTGGTGGAAGCAACGCAGCTCCCGATAGGATCCAGACGGATGGGTAGAGCATGGGGCAAAAGGTGCGCTGTGGCGTGTGCATGCAAGCATGCGTGTGCTTGCATGTGTGCAAAGCACATGTTGTGTGTGCATGTGTGTGTTTCTGATGTAGAAGGTGCCTTCCCCAGCCCAACTTAGGCAGCTGACAGACATCTCCAAGGGCCTGGGCACCTTCCTCTGTTTCCACCCAGCCCTTCCAGAACCTAAGTGGGCACGTTTTGTCAAGACTTTCACATCCTGGTCAAATTCTTCACCCCGTCTGCTGTCGAGCGAGAGGCATTCACCCTGCAAATGGCCCAGAGGGATGTTCTAAACCCAACGATCTCCTCATTCCACAGATGGGCAAACTGAGGCCCCGGGAAGAACAAAGGCCTGCTCAAGGGTTGAGGTCACAGTAGGGCCAGAGGTGGCACTTGGGGCTCAATTCTCCCCCGGCCAGGCCACTGGGAAGCTGGCAAGGTGTAAGTGGGAACCAGGGCTCCGGCACCCTTCGGAGAGATGACGCTCTGCTGGGGACAAGGCTGGCAACATCTGGGGCGGCCCCACCGGTCCCGCAGCGATGGCACGATGATCACTGTGTGTCGGGCACCGCTGAGCCCTTTGCAAGAATTATGTCATTTAATCCTTGTCACGACCAGGAGGTTCTGTCCCTTTCCCCTTTTTGCAGATGGGCAAACTGAGGCTCAGGGAGGGTCAGCAACTTGCATGAGGTCACACAGCTTGTAAAGGGCAGAAGTGGCCCTCCGCCCAATCTCAGTGACTCTGGCCACTTCTACTGTGGGGTTAGGAGCCAGAGGACTAGGGTCAAATCCCAGCTCTGGCCCCTCACTGGGCATGTGACCCTGGGCTTGTTACCTGACCTCCCGGGTCCTCCGTTTCCCCGTTGTAAAATGGGGGTCCGATGATATCCACCTGACGCGATGGAGGTGGGGATCACTTGAGCTAACCCTGGGCAGTGCTTCGTGTGATGCCGGGCACACGGTCCACGGTGTGGTTGGGGCCCTGCAGACAGGCGCACCCCTGCTCGGACCCACACACCTTTACCCGATGCTTCCTTTCTTTGTAACGGGGACCAGCAACCCCCAGGGGGTTCCAGAAACCGGGAGCCCCTGCCCCCAAGCTTTTGGGGGCAGTCTCCCCAGTGAAGTGGGGGCCGGGAACAGCACTGACTGGGGGCGGCACGGGCCTTCCCCACACCCCCACACCTGGCCCCTCTGCCCCCTGGGCCCAGTCACACTGAGAGCCGTTGGCAGAAACCAGGGCGTGCCACTGTGCCATCACACAGGGTGTCTCAAAATTCTTGGTGAACAAGGGGCCCACATTTTCATTTCTATGTCTCTCTGGGTCTCTGGCTCTCTGGGTCTCTATCCCTCTGGGTCTCTGGGTCTCTGTCTCTCTGGGTCTCTGGCTTCTGTCTCTCTGGGTCTCTGGGTCTCTATCTCTCTGGGTCTCTGGGTCTCTGGCTCTCTGGGTCTCTGGCTCTGTGTCTCTCTGGGTCTCTGGCTCTCTGTATCTCTGGGTCTCTGGCTCTGTGTCTCTCTCTAGGTCTCTGGGTCTCTGGCTCCCTGCGGCCTCTCCATCTCTGATCTCTGTCCGATGCGGAGAGAGCCTGCGCAGGTGGCAGAGAGGACGCAGGGAACGGGGGGCAGGAGGAGGGTGCGAGCGTGTTTGTCCAAGGCGAGGTGCATTGATCCTCCGCCCGCGCCGCCATCGGGTAAATCCCGGCCACGGTAATGAACCTCCCCACACAGCGCTCTCAAAGCACACACCAGCCCTGGCCCCAGCGGTTAATATTTAACTGAATAAGGGCCATAAATATGGAAAATGGGACTTTTAATTAAATAAGCAGCTTTTAAAAGGGCCCTTGGGCGGGAGAGGCTTTTGTTTAAATATGATTGATTTGACATGTCCTTTCGCTCCCACACTCTCCCGGCTCTCCTCCGACGGTAACTCTTGGCCCCAGCCCCAGAAGCAAGGTGGCCATGGCCAGACCCTGTCCTGCTGGAAGGAGGGGAGCTCCCAGCTGGAGGAAGAGGGGTGTGGTGGGAAGGAGGTGCCCACAGGGGCTGGGATTTGCAATCTGGGGGCCGTGGCTGCCCACATTTGGGTTAAACCACATTGGAGGCTGCCTGCATTGGGGGGAATGTGCCTTTCATCTTCCTGAAGGAGTGGGCTAGTGGGGTGAGGTGCCTCCAGATCCTGGGCTGTAGGTACCCATCACCTGCATTTTAGCCACCACCCAGCTGCGTGCCCTTAGGTGGTCCAGCTCGGGGGCCTTCCCTCTGCGTCCCAGTATCCCCATCTGTAATATGGGGATACGAATATTACCCCCTTCACAGGGCTGTGCTCAGATTACATGCATTCCAGTCCATGACAGGGCCCACAAAGTGTCCGTTTTCTTTCCTGGTGTCCGCCAGGATTATGGCTGGAGGCTGTGTGACCGCTCAGAGGGCACGTTCTTTCTCCCAGGGCCGGCCTTGTGGCTGTGAGCCCTGTCCCGTGACAGTCTCTGGTGCGTGATTCCATGCTCTGCTGTCGCCATCTTGACATTCTTAATACTTTGGAACAAGGGACCCCCCCCATCTTCATTTTGCATTGGGCCCTGCGAAGAACACAGCCCGTTCTGGCTCCACCCATGAATAGGCCCCCAGTCTTGGTGGCTTGGGAGGTAGTAACTCATTCGGGGGGCTTGGAATTCTCCAATTCCATGGCTGGAAGAGAATCCAAGTCAGGGAGCTCTCTCTCCTGCCTCCAAGCCGGTGGCCTTTGACTTTCAAAACTTCTCCAAAAAAAGAAATCATGTCCTATTTACTACAAATTTAAGATTTATGAAGCACGCCTGACCTGCTGGATTCTGTGCATGCCTGGCCTCAGAGACCCTGTTACTCTCCCAATTCCTGGGTCTGGGATCTGAGGCCCAGAGAGGCTAAGCAAGCAGGTGGGGCTACCTAGTAAGGAGTGAGTAGCGCCAGAATCTGAGCCCGGGGCTCTCTGCATATGCCAATTCAGCCATCGGCCTCTCCCTCCTCAGCGTTGGCATATGCCTCCTGCGTGGGCTCTCTGGCTGGAAATCTGCCTGCACTCATCTACGTGCTATCCAGAAGCCAGAGGCCCAAGGCTTCCACCTGCTCTCCTTGACCTCTCCCTTCTCCAAGCAGCAAACGCTGGCCCAGGAAGGCTTCCCACCCCTTGGTCCAGGCCACATCCATGCTGTGGGCAGTGTGATGCCAGGCTCCAGGAATGTTGGGAATCAGGGAGATGGGGACCAAAGGTAAGCGTGAGGCCATGTCCTTTCGGCATCAAAGAAGATTAGGAGTCCAGCTCTCAGAGCTGAAGACTGGGGCTGAAATCAGCCTGTGATCCCAAGTGAGGTGAGTTCAGAGGTCACCAGCTGGTTCCTTTGTGTGCCAATATTAACAGAAGAGTCACCTAATTGGGGTGGGTCAGCCAGTGGACAGAGCCAGGATGCACAGCAGGAGGAGGGAAAGGGACCCATGGCCCCCCAGGCGCTGTGTTGGGTGCTTGATATGAAGCGGCTCATTCATTATATTCATATTCTTACTAATATTACAAATATAGAAGGAGCAGAAGAAGGGCAGTGGCCCCATAGATTGAGAGCCTGTTAAATTCAGGCTTGGTTCCTGATAATTAATTAAACTGTCTCAGCCTTCCAACCTCCCCGTGAATTAGGTTCCATTCTACCTCATTCTACAACCAAGAAGGCCGAGGCATGAAATGGGTGAGGCAGGGGCCCAGGGTCATAGAGCTTGAATGAAGGACAGGGACTTGGGTGCTTCTGGGAGGCAGAGATGACCATCTCTATTTTCCCAAGGGAGAAAGTGAGGCTCAGAGAGGGATCACGCACGTCCAAAACCACACAGCTAGTTGGTGGTGGAGCTGAGTTACAACCCTCCAGAGGTACATCCACTCCATATCCCACAATAGCACAGCATCTCCCTATTTGTAGAAGAAATATTTTATTTATTTATTTGAGAGAGAGAGGACGAGCGGGGAGAGGGACAGAGGCAGAGGGAGAAGCAGGCTCTCTGCTGAGCAGGGAGCCCGATGTGGGGCTCGATCCCAGGACCCTGGGATCATGACCTGAGCCGAACACAGACGCTTAACTGACTGAGCCAGCGCCAGGCACCCCGCATCTCCCTCTTTTTTAAACTCAAAACTTCCATGATTCTTTGAAGTCCCTTTCTTCTGTTGGCCACTGTTCCTGCCTTCCTGGTCCTAAGGGGACTGTGAACTTCAACTGGCTAATGGGTGCAGATCTGCTATCTACGTGGCTCAGACTGACGCTATAGAAACGAACACACCTCTCCCTTGGTTTCAGGTCAAATGAATGCATATGGACACTTGCTGGAATCATGGTAGCTTGGTACCTGTCAGACACGCAGTGTATGTAGGCTGAGGGCACAGAAGCACCACGTGCCTCGAATGTTCTGATTGGAAACTGGGTTGGACAGCAGTTGATACAACAGACATTTCTGGAGGGTCCGCTATATGCCGGGCGCTGGGCACACCGTGGTCAACGGCACCTGATACTTCCCTGCTCACCTGCAATTTACGTGCTGGTGGAGGAGAGGTCGTTAATCAGACGGTCGTGCCTGTAATGACACAACGAATCTGTGCCAAGAGCTGCTCAGCTGAGGACAATTTCACTGGAGCAGCCAGACTTGGCCAGCAAGGTTAGGAGAGGTAGCCCTGACAAGAACACCTTTGCACTGAGAATCTGAAAGACGAGTAGATGCCAAGTCAGCAAAGAGGGAAAGGAAGGGCATCCTGGCTGGAACGGCACAGGCAAAGATTTAACATCCATTTTCCCCTTCAATCTGCACTGGGAGGGGAGTATTAATATCCCCATTTTATAGGTAAAGTAACTGAGGGATGGGAGCCCTGTCTTTGCGCAGGACCTTGATCTTGATCCAAGTGTGTCTGATGCCAAATTTGATGCTCTCCCTGCACGTCCACACTGTTGCTTGTGAGCATATGAGGAAACCTTACCCTGGGGAAAAAAATAATGCAAATGGGCCTGATATTTGTGTCAGACAGAGCTTTTTAGACTGCAATGGTAGAAAGCCAAACCCACTGACTTAAGCAAAAGAGGAAATCTCTTGTCTCATGGAACAAAAATCCAGGACTAGATATGTGGCTTCAGGCTCAGCTAGATCCAGAGGCTCAAACAATGGCATCAGAGCCTGGTGTGTGTCTCTGTCCCTGATCCTGCTGCCTGGGTGTTGGCATCATTCATGATAGTCCCTTACTCACCTCCTCCTCACTGTTAGCAGTCCAGGAATAATGAGAGACTCCAGAAAAATACCCCTGGATTAGCTCCAACTGGACCAACTTGGTCATTTGCCCATCCCTGAACCAATCACTATGGCTAAGGGGCTGAAATGTCCTGATTGGCCAAATCTGGGCCACAGGCTCATCCTGGACCAATCAATGAGGCCAGGGGGATGGACTACTTTGGCACTGAGTTAGGTGATCACCTTTGGACCTGAAGGTGGATCAGCCTTACCCAAGCTCTATGGACCTGGAGGGGTGGGATATGATGCATTTACCAGAGAAGAAGGAACATGGGAAAGGTATAAATCAGAGCTGGATCCCCAAAAAGAAAATAGAAAATAGGGGAAAAAAATAGAAAAGATCTTCATCTCCTTGGATTTTCCTTCACACAGGACACACCCATTCTGCAGACACATAAACTGAGGCTGAGAAAGGCCACACAATGGGCTTTAGGCCACAGAGTGGGTAGTGGAACCACACACGGCCAGATGGGCTCCCCAAAGCCTGTGCTTTGTCATCACACCTCTGGCGGGGGTGCTGATTCTATGGCATTTGTTGTGGTCATCCTTTTAGCTGCTTGGGCCAGTTCATGGAAGGGGGTGCGCTTATGCACACCTCATTTCATCATGATTTTGATCCAAAATCCCTGAGACATTGATTCGGCTGCCCATTGGTAAGCAGAGGGAAAGTACACATCATTAAAAATTAATCATTGATTCTACTATGCAGTACGTGGGAAGCAGAATCAACAGGTGCAGCGGAGATCTGGGAACGAGACATTCCACCTCTGGCATCTCCAGAAAACTGCTCTAAGTACTTCCAAAGGTTATCACAATGGCTACTCTTTCTCGAGCATGTACTCTGTGCGAAGTACATGAACACAATCTCATCAGATCCTCCCACAGTGCTCTGAGGGAGGTATTACCATGCATATGTTAGAGCAGAGGGAACCCAGGTTCAGAGAGGTGTGGTGACTTACCCAAAGTTACAGTCAGTGATGCAACAGAGTCAGGATTTGAACTCCGTCCGGGTCAAGAATCCATTCACAACCATGACCTTCCACCCTGTCGTGGGATGTCCCGTGACCTAAATAGCCCGTTCTTGATTTGATCACTGTAATTGATTTCCAGTTTTTTAGCAGCACTGGGCATCTGCACGACCCTAAGGGTGAGCACCTACAGGTTACGTCCTAGGCTTCTCACTTGCCCTGCCCCAGACCTGGTCCTTTTTCTTTTAAATAACAGACAATATATTTATTGATTCAACAAGTCTGATTGAACACCTATGATCTCAAGTGACACCACCCTTCCTAGGGGATTCACAGGAAGTATTTTCTTGCAGAGGTATAGGCAGGAGACACCGGCGAGAGGGGAGGGAAGCCGGGGGGACAGCAGAGGAAGAAGCTGGACAAAGGTGTGGTTTTCATTAGAGTCTGGCTGCAGCCCGATCCCCCAGGAAGCTCTGCAGCATGAAAGGTGCCACAGAGTTGCCCCCTGCTCTCGAAGCAAAAGGCTGACTTTCTTACGCTTGTATCAACCAGTAATTGGCTGTGGGCTGCCCTGGAAACACCCCCACTCAGGGGGCAGCTCCCACTGGCAGAGGTCACGCCTCTGGAGTTGGAAGGAGCCGAGAGCCTTGAGCAGCCAGCCCAACGGTGGGGGTCGGGTGGTGGGGTGGTGCATTGGTCAAAGGTGATTTGGGTAGGGTGCTGGTCACATCCGCTAAACCTGCTGCTTTGGGGGCACTGTTTGCCCTCGTGGTACCTACTTCACAGAGAGTGGCTACCCTGTGCCTGACATTCTAGACCCATGACCAAATCTAACTCTCCCTACAACCCCCTGGAGCAGATACAACCCATTTCACAGATGACAAAGATGAGGCTCTGTCGGTACCAGAGCTGAGCAGAACGCGAAGCCCACCCGGCGTCGCCCAGGCCAGTCCTCGGGCCTGGGCAGCCCCCTGCTGTGCTGTCTGTGGTCTTCGAGAAGGTCAGCAGTGAGGTACGGGCCCAGCCAGTGGTGGGCGGGAGCCGGAGCAGAGGACGGCCTTAATGGCCCTGGCATTGTCTGACATTTGGGTTTTACTTTCTGTGGGAAGTGCGCTAATTACTCCTGTTCACTCAGAAGTCCGCCGTAACTGCCACTTGGATTTTATGGAGTTCTTTGGGGTTGTCATTCCTGTTTGACTTCTGGAGACCACGGGGGCAGAAGCAGACTTGCCTCTCACCACGTGCCCGGCCGGTGCCTCCCGTGGACGCAGGCCCAGTGGCCGGCCACGCGCTGGCGCACACACACACACACACACACACACACACACACACACACACACACACAGCTCTGCCGTGGCCCCAGGCAGCCCAGGCGGTCGGCGCAACGCGTCACCCCTGTTTGGCAGATGAGCCAACAGAAGTTGCCAGAGGGTGACCGGCTGTCCCCCTCCCCCAGCTGGGAAGTCCGACGTCACAGCCCGGGCCTTCCCACTTTGCTCACGGCCCTGGCACCTCCCTCAACAGCTCTCAGCATCCAGAGGAGCCCCACACTTCTCTCAACCCCCTGGTTGGGTCTGTAGGGAGGGTCTTGAGAGCCCCACTTGACAGGTGGAGAAACTGGGGCAAGAGGTCATTCAGCAAGCAGGTTGAAAAGCACGGGCCGTTTTGTAGTTGGGCTCTCTGGGCTGGTGGCCCGGCTCCCCACGAACCCGCTGGGGGCACCTCTCTGGGCCTCGGTTTCCTCATCTGTAAGCCGGGAGTGATCATAGGACCCGCCCCTTAGGCTGGCCAAGAGGATGAATCTGTAAGCATTCGGGACAGCGTGTGACGCACAAACTGGTGATTACTCTAAAGGTGACTCCAGGGTCAGTTTGGGGCACTGTTGTACATCCCTCTGCCCCAGGCTCTGCTTCCCCGTCCCCCGCTGCATCCAGGGGACTCGCTCCTCTCCCCCACCGCTGCTGCTCTTAAGCAATGCTTCCACCCCGGCAAGTGTCCTGGTCCTCGTGACTGGGGACTGCCAGGGCTTCTGCCTTCAGGAGGAACGTCAGGCATCAGATAAGAACATCACTTTCAGAGAGAAGGGGGCGGCTTTTCTCAGTCTCTCCCAAACCACTGCATGTAGAGCAAGAAGGAGCCGTCTTGTCCTCCCCCTCCAATGTCTGCTCTATAGGCGAGGAAAGGGATATGGCATCAACAAATATTTGTGCAGGAATGAATGAAGGAATGCATGCATGAATGAGTCACGGGTGAATGCGGAGGGAAACACCTGCTAGGCCCCAGGCGAGGGGCAGGGATTCAGCAGTGAGCAGAGTGGCCTGCACTCTGCACGCCTCCAGGGGGCGCGAATCATGAGCCCTGAGGTGGGAGGTGCCCCTGGACCGGGCGGTGGGGCGGGGGGGTGGCCTTAAGTCTAAGACACAGTCTTTACTCCCAAGGGGCCCATGGCTGGGCAGGGGAGGCAGAAGGCAATCATTCCTTGTGATAAGTGTGATCATAGTCGCACGCGGAAGGCTCCGTAGCAGCATTTTCCGAGAGCCCGCGACGCTAGGTGTTCCGCTGCATCTTCTCACTAGTCCCGGAGGATGGACACTGCCACCTCCATTGTGCAGAGGAAGAAGTGAAGCTCAGGGAGTTGAAAGAAGCCGCCCCCAGCCACGTGGGAAAGGGTTGGTAAAGGATCCAAACCCACGCTGGTCTGGTCCAGAACCGTGTGTCCAGGATGAAGGGGTGCCCACCGCTTCAGAAGAGGCGGGAGTGTGGGGCTGGAGGGCTCCCCTCTGGAATGCAGCACCCGGGATGGGTAGTGGTCCGAGCAAAGGCCATCCGAGCCAGAAGCTTCTTAGGCGATTCCCTCCTCCTCCTCGTCTCCTCCTGGGATGGGATTGAAACTGAGTTTAGCTCCTTTGTGTCCCATCTGGAAAGCGGAGGTCCTACCCCCGTGGGGGCTCTGCTTCTGCTCCACCCCCTGCCTGTCCCCAAATTCCAGTGGCTTTCAGCGCCCCACCAGGCCCTCCCGACCGCGGACATTTTACACTGCTCCTGTGGTCAGCTTTGGGCAGTGATAACAGGATTAGCCCTGTGGAGGAAGATCACTTAATTAAACTTTGGGAGAAAGAACACCGTCTTCTCTCCTCATTGCGGCTCCGGGAAGGGGGAGTGGGGGCTCCTAATCGGTCAGCCTCAGGGATTTCACCCCCCCATCCCTCTGCCCGTTTGTTAATTCTGGCTCAGACAAAGGCAGAGAACATCCATCCATCATCCCTCCACCTATATGTCCGTCCCACAAGTATGGGCTGAGGTCCTCCCCCGTGCCCGGCACCGTGTTACGGCAGGGAGGGATAATGGTGGATGGAACTGGCTTCCAGACTTGCTTTGGCCAATAGAAGGTTGCAGAAGTCACGCTGTGCCAAGCTCTGAGCCTAGGCCTCAAGACACTTTGCAGCTTCTGCTCTCCCTTGGAGCTCTGCCTCCACCTTGAGAACGAGCCTGGGCGAGCCTGCTGGGGGATGAGTTGACCACGTGGAGGAGAGCCGGCTCCTCCCCATGGAGGCCATTCTGGACCATCCGTCAGCTGGCTGACCCACCAACATGTGAGAGAGGCTCGCTTCGATTGCAGCCACTAGCTGATCCACAGCTGACCACTGATGCACGAGAGACCTCGGACGGAGCCCAAACTGTAACCCACAGTCGCCCGATACAGTACTTCATCTCCGAGTGTTGGGGCGGTTTGTCTCGAAGCATTATTGTAGGCAGAGCTGACTGATACAGCTTCCCCTTGCCTCTGTATTAAATCCAGCCTCCCCCTGCGTCTCCCATCATCCCATGCATCCCCTCCCTCGCTCCTCCTTTCACTTCCTTTCCTCCAGCCATGTTTGCCTTCTGGCACATACGTCCTTGTAAGAATCTTGCTTTTTTTCTGCTTCTAACCATTCAGGCTGCACCTGGTAGGTCCTCGGTCAACGTCTGTAGGATGAACGAATGAAGCAATGAACAGACACAGCCCCTCCTCGCACCTATGGGACTTACCGTCAAGTGGAGGAGGTGATGCTACCAAATCCCAAACCCTGCAGGCTCCGAGGGAGATCAGGGGTGGGAGAAGCAGGCTGTCAAGAAAGCCTTCCCTGAGGAAGGCGTGTCTGAGCTGGTATCTGAAGGATGAGTAGGTTCTTTTTAGGTGAAGAGGGCAAGGAAGGGCATTTCAGGTGGAAGGAACACCAGACCAAGACCCTGAGACAGGAGGGAGCCTGAGACACTCCAAGAAACGAAGTGGACCCTCATCTCACTTTCATCTCAGACTCAGGACCTCCCTGGCTCATAAGAGAAACTAGTGCTAGACCTGGACCATGGACCAAACCACTGTATAGACCAACGGTGGCCCGTGAGTCAAAGCTGGCCTGCAGCTGGGCTTTGTCCATCGTGTTCCTGGGGTCCAGTTACACCATTTGTGTCCACTCATCTCTGCAAGAGTGGCAGAGGCGAGGGGGTGCAGCAGAGATCATCTGGCGCAGAGATCATCTGGCCTCCAGAGAGGACAATATGCACCATGGAGCCCTTTCCAGGGAGAGTTGGCCAGCCTGTGCACTGGACAAGCTGAGCATGTTGATGCCCTTCTACAGAGAAACAGTGCTCCACACCGGCAAGACCAGAGACTCACTCCCAGCCGTCCGGAGGCCACTGGCCCTTCCCACAGGCCTCCTCTCCCTGCTGGGACTCCGGGGGGCAGGGAAAGTGAGACCCTGCCTTCTGGGGAGTGGCTGTGTCCAAGCAGGGGAGAGGAGTGGGGATTTGACAGAGAACTGGCGCTTCTAGAGAACCCGTGATCATCATTAGACCAGGCACGTCCCGCTCGGTGTTTCTGAGCCTCCTGGCAACCCCGTGAGGGATCACAACCCGCTTTGGCAGATGGGGAAACTGAGGCCTGTGGAAGTAAAATGACTTGCCCAGGGCCAAGCAGGGGGTGGTGGAACTACGGCTCAAACCAGTCTGTCTGACCAGATTCTGTGTTTTTCTACAACCTGCCCCCTTGAAAGCGTATAAGATATTTCTTCTCCACATGAGAAACAGAGACTCTGAGGTGTCACCCCTTGTTGATACGGGGGACTGTTGGGTCGTTTCCGTGTATTTTCTGTTTCTATTATTATTACAACTGAGTGATTGCAATACGCCAGACACATCATATATAATTCTCGCTTTGTCCGCGCAATGATGAGATAGGTCATGTTATCATCCCCACTTTACAGGTGGGGAAACTGAGCTCCAGACAGGGCTGCCATGTGCCCAAGCTGTGGTCAGGACAGAGCTGGGACTTGAACCCATCCCCCACCCCCACCCCCACCGCTTGCGGGCTTCCTCGGCCTTTGGCCGACCTCAGTGTTGTCACCTCCCACGCCTCAGGCTTTCATGGTCCGGAGTCTCCAGAATGTTCCCATCTGTTATCCGCTGTGTGGGGGAGGGGTGCAGGTGGTGAGTGAGGAGGGAGTGATTATCCCTGTTTGCTCAATGGGGAAACTGAGGCCTGAGGGGGGGAGTGGGCCCGTCCAGCTGGGACAGCGGCTCTGCAGCCTTCCCCCTCTGCCCAGCCCCTTGATCAGAGCCCAAAGGCCCCGTCCCTCCCTCCCACCCTCCCCAGGTCGGCCCCCCCCCCCCCAGGGAGAGCCGAGGAGGACAGTGATGGATCTGGGCCAGCCTTCATTTTCATTCCCTCTCTACTTTAGCTGCTGCAGAGCGATGACAAGTGAGAACGTCTCTGACCCGGAGAAATTATCTTCCCTTCTCTTTCACGGCATAATTTTCTGCCCTCTCGTCTGGACAAGCCTGGGTGATTTTTAGCTACAAAAAAAAAGGGGGGGGGAATTATCATTCAGAAAAAAAAAAATAGAAGAAGGCTTCTAGCTCTCTGGCAGACAGGCTTTCTCCCGAGTGAAAATGAGAATCTCCCCTCCTGTGAGCCTCAGGGACTTCGAGGGGTCGGATCACCCTCGCAGGATGACGGCGAGCATCCCGGAAGGCAGGGCCTGTGGCCACAGAGATGTCCAGTGGCCTGGGGCACCTGCAGTTTTCCGGGGCACACCCCAATGCCCACCCCCATGGGGGTGCACACCTTGAGAACTTCAGGGGGAAACAGCTTGGGTGTGGGTCACCTGTGAGTGCCCCCACGTCATCTGACCATCCATCCTCACGGTGCCCAGGACCCGGGCAACTGTCTGCCCAGCGTGTGGCTTTCTGGAAGTTTCTCCCCCCCCCAACACATGCACGCACACACAGCCACATACTCAGGGCCTGCTCCACATGTCAGCAAGGAAAGTACTATTTATTGACTTTTCAAAAAAAATCTCTATTTTATTTTTCTGATTTAAAATTTCAAACAAGTAAAGGTTTAGCAAGTACAGGTCTATCTGTTTTCTCAACCTTGTAGGTAAAAACTGCTAACACTTTTGTGTCCGTTTTTCCAGACTTCTCCTTTCAGACCCCATGATTATAAACACGCAGACACACACAGACACACACACACAAACGCACACACACACTCACACACACCCCCAGTTGTGAAGCCACTGGCACTGGGATCTAAGAGTGCAGTTGCCAGAGTGAGCTGGTCTAATTTTGGCTCTGCTGTGTGACCCTGGGGGAGTGACTTTACCTCTCTGAGTCCCAGTTTCATCATCTATAAAATGGAGATAGTAACAGCGTCGAGGGCTCTTTCGAGGAGAAAGTGGGGTAATGTGTGTAAAGCAGATACAGAGCCTGGCCTGGCATAAAAACTCCCCAAGATAATAGCCACCACTGTCATTATAATTAGCCCTGGATGTGGCTCTGCACTGACTGGATGGGAGGGGCTGCGTTCTTGTTCCGGGCCTGGAAGCAATCATGGGGCTTTTCAGCAAAGCAACTGTTCTGGTACCTTCTCCTTCAATCTAGGGCTGTGACTCTGAGGTCAGAGATGAGCTTCGTGGGTTTGGTGCAGCCCCTGAAATGATGCACATGTGCGCTCCGCAACCACTAAAATCAGTGTTCCTTCCTGGCAAAGAACTTTCCCTTTTATCAGATACTCAAAGTGGTCACCAACCCACAAGAGTTAAGGCTTAACACAAACTCTCTGCTTCCTGTGAAGACTGGCTTTTCTACTATGGGGACATCGGGATTTGAACCCCTCTCTCAGGCAGTGTTCTGAGGACACTCGGGGTCCCAGAGACCATTTCAGGGGGTCTGCAGGGCCTTCCTTTTCCACCTTGTACTTTGTGAGACTGTGATTTTCTTCCTGCCCCTCAACAACAAACAACAGATTGCATCAGACTGAGTGAGAAGCAGGTTGGAGGATGTACAACCAGGCATTACAGATTTGCAAAAAGGTCAAACGAGGCCACCCCTCTCACTCACTACGTTTATTACAGTTTTTGGAAAATATTATGAGCTTTCCGTGACATATGTTAATATGTAATTGAGTTTATTAGTATTGTTAAGTGAATTAAGTATTTTTCAATGTCTCACTTTTAATTTCTGAACAGTAAGTGTCAGTGGTTAGCACTCACATAAATGACATCTCTTTGAGGTCCTCACTACTTTAAGAATGGAAAGGGGTTGTGAGACTCAAAAGTTTGCACTACAAACTTCTCTGGTTGAGAGAGAAGGGGCCGAGAGGTATCTGACTCTAACCCAGGGGATGGTGGGGGCTTTCGCTAAGGAGCATCCTAGGAGGTGTGGCAGGCAAAACAGGACGGGGCAGGAAAAAGAGGTAAATTAAGGATCAGGCCAGCTGGACACTAGCCAGGGACAGCCATCCTTCAGGGTCATAAAATCGGCAATAGACATGTAATAATATGGAGACAGTAGTGTTTTCTGGAACTCTTGTGGGGAGAGACTTATATAGGTCTGGACACTGATAAGGCTCTTGGAATAAGGAGTGAGACCCCTCAGGGAGATTTTTTTCCATGTAACAAAGATGTTTGCTAAACTGCCTTCCTAGGATTAGGAACTGCTTTACTAAAGAAGATATGCAAGTTTAGGGCCAGAGCAGAATTGCTGTGGTTCATGCAGGAGAGGCTGAGCTCTTCCACCAGGGGGCGCTTGTTCTTGCCATCTTGTCAGGAAGCTCTCTGCTGCTCCTTCAAACAATGCTGAGCAAGACCTTTAGTGGCTTTCAGTGTGAAGGGGCACCAAATTATTAGCGATGCTGGGCAGAAAATCTGGGCTGACTGAAAGAGAGAAGAAAGGGAAAAGCAGGTGGAGTCAAGAAAGAGGCAGTTAAGGACTCTGGGGCAGGAAACAGCTCCTGTGAGTGAGCCTGTGGTACTGCAAGACTCAGGGTCCAAAGTGCAGACATGGGCTCACACGTTAGGAAAAGACGCTTGCCGAGAAGCGTCCCCAGAAGCCACAGGTTAGGTGAGAACCCCAAGCAGGCCCTTGAAGGAAGCTGGTGATAGGAAAGTCCCTTGGCCAATGAGCATGGATCGTGTAATATATGAAATCTGTGTCTTCAGGGAACATATTCAGAGAGCTATGTTGACGTGTGTGAGACATCACTGTTTTTGCAGGTTGGAGGCTGACAATCGAGGCATCCATCAGCCTTGTAAAGAGGCTAAGTGGCTCTGTTCCCAGTCTTCTGAGAAAGGGGAGCACTTTCTGTGCACCTGAGGAAATGCTGAATGCTCTTGGGAAGCAAGAGCTGTGTGGCTGAGGTGTCCCCTCCACCTGCAAGTCCTGGGGTTCTAGGGAAGAGAGCCGTGAGAGGGACAAGCCATGTCACCTCCAAGAGGGAGGGGTGGAGGCCTGGGGTGAGCCGGATCCGGGGGGTGACTCTCTACTCTCATACCTTGCTTCCAGAACGTTCCAGAACATTCCTGGGGTGTGCTGTGGGCTCAGACACTGAATCTCCATCAGTCAGGGTGGTGGTAGGCTGGAGGGTTTAATAAAGGCACAGAGGTGTGGGCAAGGTTAAGAGGCATCCCAAAGGTGGGGTGGGGGGGTGAAGAGCCTCGGGACTGGCAACAGTGGGGAGTCACTGCAAGTCTGCCTGGAGGAAGCAGGTGCCCCGAGAGCTCATGCCTTCCCAGTGGGGTCCATATCACCCCCAAAGAGGCAAAAATGGGTGCTTGGGGCATGAAACAAGCTTACCTTTTTATGTAGGAAGCATACAGCATCAGTACACATGCCTAAACAGATAACCAGCATGTTGGTGGTATTGCAATTTAAGTAGGGGGGAGAGTGATTAGGGAAAGAATGTCTAACAACTCTCCGTGGGGGGATGGTGACAAAATAAAGAGCAAAGAATCTGTAGCTGATGGAGAGAGCTGCTGGTCAGACACTGGGGCTGTTGGTGGTGGCCGGGTGGTGGAGACCAGTCAGTCCAGGGGGGCCCGCCAGCAGGGGGTCTAACAAATGAATAGCCCGACCCCTCCCCGCTCCTGCCTCTCATCTTCTACCAGGGCCCTTCCCCCGGCCAAAAACAACTTGACCCTGAAAGGGAGTCCACTGATGCTGTCCATCTGGGCACAGAGCAGGGCAGAGAACGGTGGAGACTAGATTTGGGGGGCGGGGTGCAAATGGATGATATCCAGCATCTGATCCCGAATTCATTTCTACCCCTTACAAGTTGAGTGACTTCAGGTAAGATCTGTTTGACACCATTTTCAGCCTGACTTCCCAGCTCTCTGTTGGAAACTATATTCCTCTCTCCCTCTCTGTGCAGGAAATTAGGTCAGAAGTTGGGTGGTTCAAAAGTGAGTATGTCAATCATGGTATTTGGGGAGCTTACGGTTTAATAGGGAGTTAGACTTGCAGATGGAGCAGTTACTCTACAGGGATGTACAAGAGGTTATGTGAGGTGAGGAGGAGATGGTGAAGCATCCAGGAGAGGACCCTGAAGAGATAGGTAGTGCGCTTCATGCTACTAAGGCTCGTCTGCCTCTGTGCCCCTGTTTGTGTCCTTCCACCCTGGAATGCTTATCCATGCCCTCTCTGTCTGCTTAAGGTTGACCTGTCCAACTTGAGGTCCGTCTTATCCACAAAGCCTTTTCTTCTCTCGACACAAGGTCTATGCCAACTTCTTTCTTGAGATTTCTCAGAGCAGAGGCAATCCCAACTTTTAATTATTTCTGGTACCTTGTCTCCTTTAATAGACTATGAACACCTAGAGGGAGGAAGGCTAGGGCCACCCTTGAGACAGAAGTCCCAGGGCCCAGGGTTGTTGTTACCCATCAAAATTACCTAGGGACGGCTGCAGTGCCTTTACTTAAAAAACAAAAAACAAAAAACTAACTGGAGCTTTGAAACCCCCACCAATGTCCCAGACGAGTCATTACAGAATCTCGGGGGGGTGGGGTCAAGGCCTATGTTTTTCAAAAACTCCCCTGCTGACCCTCATGTGCAGCCAGGTGCAGGATCAATCACAGAACAGGCTTTACAACTGGATTGCATATGCACGTGGATATCTATAGTCTTATTTATTTTTTTGAGGTCGAGCTTAGATGAAAGGCACATTTCCCCGAATTTCTACCTCTGTAAACACTTGCGTAACCTCCCCCCGCCCATCAAGACGTGGGACACCAGCAGCCCGGCAGCAGGCTCCCCCCAAGGTCGACCACCGCTCTGACCTTTAGTACCATCCAACCGCTTTGCCTCTTCTTGAACTTCAGACCGGTGGAGTCCCGCAGCGATTCTGTGTCTGGCTTCTTTCACTCGATGAACACTCTCTGTGGGATTCGTCCATGCTGTTGTGTACACCAGTCATTCCTTTTTCTCTGCGGAGTGGTGGTCACTTGTGTGGTCACGCCACAATCTATCTACGCGTTCTACTGCTGAGAAGACATTTGGGGTGCTCCCAGGACCTAGCTCTTGTGAACAAAGCCGCCGCGAACATTCTCACACAGATCTTTTGGTGTCTGGGTCTTACTTGAATTACATTTTCTGTCTTTCTCCTTTTCCCTTACACCCCACATCCAATTTTTTAAATAGTAAACGTGTCAACACCAAGGCTTGCCTTGAGCCAGGAAAGAGAAGTCAGACCACGGGGCCACATCCCTGCACCTGGGGTCCAGCGCGCTGCAGACCAGCACAGAACACAGAGCCAAGTGCAAGCTGCGGGGTTTCTGCACCGTCTCTTAGCTTCTTCCTGCAAGTCCTTGTATTTCAAATAACACCAAGGCCTTGGGAGGCTTCCTCTGGGATGCCGTACCCTTGAAGGGCTCCAGATGATGCTTACCACTGAAAGCAGTGTGGTCTTTAGCATTGATGCCACACGTGGCGTTTTCCAGGCCCAGAACGGCCACGTGCCGGTGGAGAGGCAGTGAAAGCACATTCCCTAGCACGGAACGTGGTGGTTGGATGTTCTTGATTCTTAGTTCTGGGGCAGCTCCCCTAACAACCATTTTTATATTTCAGCATCCACCTTTGGTCTTGGATGATTCCAGCACTTGGGACGGTATGCACACAGTAGGTTTTCAACAAATGTTTGCTGATGGGATGTCATCACGCCACAAGCTTAGGCAGAGGGCTGTGGATTCAGGATCTGCAGCATTGGCACCTTCCTCCTGGGCGTGATGGTTTCTCTTGGCCCAACTGGCCTTGACCTGCGGTCAAGGGATTCGATTAAGGGGGCAGGACTGGGACTGGCCTGCTGCCGGATGCTCGGAACCAGGGCTCACACGTTCATCCCTTCCAGTAGAACATCACTGAGGCCTCCCTCGATGCTAGGCGATCTGGAGTTAGGGGCTGCTGTATGATTTCTATTTCAATGCGTACTTCTGCTTCAGAATTTACGTGGACCTCTTGAGAGAACAAAAAACACTGAACACGTTTTTTTTTTTCTCCTTTTTCTAGTATGTAAAGAATTTGCACGTTCTCATAATTCTTCTCTCCTATTGCACAGAACATTTATTGTCATAATGTGCCTCAAACTCTGGAGACCTGGCGGGGAGCACAAGGGCCTTGTCAGGGCTTCTGTAGCAGCATTTTCTCCCCTCTCTCCCTCTTGTTTTCCATCACCTCTGGCTCTTTCCCCACCTACGTTCGAAGAACCCATGAACGAAACCCTAGAAAGCGGTCTTTTGCACATGGGGAGGTCTGCCCCTCCCCCCAGCTTGCTTTTGGGTGAAATAAGGGTCATCTGTAAAATGAGGACCTGTGTCTATCTCGATTCACTTCCTTTTAGCCTTTCCCAGTAAAGAGGGGACTTGAGGTGGGTCAGTATTTCATACAAATTGCGAACATTCCATATTCAAGTAAATGGTAGGTTCATTTTACTGTCAAGGACGGTTCTTCCACATCTGGTGTTCTGTTTCAGAATCTCAAGGTTGTTGCTTTTGAACTCAGGTGCACCCACTCACTTCTCTCCAGCCCCAATTCCTTACCCTATGTACCAGCCCAGGCATGCCTTTGAAAACAAAAAACAGAAAAACCAACCAGGTCTTAAACAAATGGGGGCCATTCCTCCCACATACTGAAAAATCCGGAGGGAGGTACCTGGTGTGGAATTTAAATGGCTTGCCTGTCTTTGCGAGTCTCTTGGCCTTTCCCTCAAGGTTGCAAAATGGCTGCTGCAGCTCCGGGCATCACATCTGAGTTAAAAGCAATAAGAAGTGGGGAAGAGTGAGGGCCTGCAGTTTCACTACCCTTTTATCAGGAAAACAAAAACTTGGGCTGGAAAGCTTCTAGCAGATTTCTGCTTGGGTCTGATTGGCTAGAATGGTGTCTCAGACACTTCTAGCTGCCACGGTGGTGGGTAAGCAGGTGGAAGGCAACGCAGGCAGAGGGAGCGGGAACCAGGTGTTAACCACAGTGTCCACCACATCCCATTTTCACCCCATCTCCTGTGCTTCACTGTTGCATCCGTTATGTCTTTCCTGTCCGAATGAACCGTGAGCCTCCGCGTGGCCGCGAATCTGTCAACTTCATCCTTCCATCATCTGCCACGCTGCAGGAACCGGGCCAGCTTTCAGTCCTCCACCACACAGTCTGCCTGCCTCTGGACCTTGGGACTTGCTTGTCTCTGCCCGAGATGCTGCAGCCCACCTCCAATGTCCGCGAGCATGGGGTGGCTTCCTTTCTGGCTTCGATTCTTGGCTGGAAAGTCGCTTTCTAGGGCGGGCTTCCCAGATTACCCCTTGGCTGAGCCTGCCCTTTCCCTAGCCGTCACCCCTACTTGCAATTGTACGTTTCTTCATTCCTGGTTTATCGTCTGTTTTCCCACAAGACTTCAGAAGGTACGTTCAAGTGCAAGGCAGCAGTACGAGGCTCTCAATGAGTATTTGTTGAATGAATTAAGAGAAAGGAAAAAAAGACCGACAGTCTCAGAACTGTTGGCGGGTGTTGGCAAGTGGGGGCTACAGCTCAAATTAGCCCAGGACTTGAACTGCTCCTAACAGCACTGTCGTTAGGAATAAAACGTGTGTGTGCACACGCGTGCTCACACACCCACACTCTCCAAAGTGAAACTGAACGAGGAGAAGAGAGCAGCAGAATTTGGAGGCATAATAAAGATGCTTTCACGTGTCCCACCGCCCTTTTTGCTTCATTCCTGGACCACAAGGCTGAGGACGGCAGCATCAGTAGACAGATGACAGAATTAATCATTTTGCAGTGGCTGGCTTATTTTTAGGCCCAAATGCATTTCTTTCCATGCGGGCCCCGTGTCGCAAGCTCGTGTTCATCGGGCCACGGCATGGAGGGACCGGGCTGCGTTTCACATGCAATGCACGTATGCACCTTTGTGTGGAGCCCGCCCAGCCTTGGGTTGAGGGGTCTCAGTGCACGTGTGGATACTCACGCCCCTTCTTCACCCCGGCGACCTCCCAACTCGAAGCCGCCTTCTAAGAGTCATCTCTGTGCAAAGGCCATTTCTGCCAAACGTTAACCTTCCCAGGCCAGGGCCCTGTCTCTCTCATCTTTACCACCCCAGTGCCCAGGTGGGTGCTTGCTTACTAAACCCTTGTTGCTTTCTCTCTCTTTTTAAATACTTACTTATTTGACAGAGAGGAGGAGGAAGAGAGCAAGCAAGCACAAGCAGGGGGAGGGGTAGAGAGAGAGGGAGAAGCAGACTCCCCGTTGAGCAGGGAGCCCCACGCCGGACTCAATCCCAGGACCCCTGAATCATGACCTGAGCCGAAGCCAGACGCTTAACCGCCTGAGCCACCCAGGCGCCCCCTAAATGCTTGTTGCTTTCATGCCAAACCTCACTTTCTTCCCATCTTCCAGAAGCCTCCGCACCTCGCACGTGAAGTTTATTCAATTCATTCTGGTCTTATTAACCCCACACCAGACTGGAAGCTCTCTTCAGCAGAGGGGCGTGGCCTGGCCCCTCATGCCCCGCCCATTGCGGAGCTCTGTGCACAACCGTCCGCTCCCCTGAGTTGAGGCCCTCTGGAAGAAGGGGGCCCCCCCGCAGAGGGGGCTTGCCCACGGCTGGTGCACTGACCTGGCTGCCCTGAACTCGGAGCAATGTGAGCTGCCGCATTTTGTAAAAGGACGTTGGAAAGAAGCTTGAGGACACCTTCCTCTTCCCCTACCTTGGGCCTCTGGAATACTCTGGATCTGAGAACATCAGTGACTCCTGGAGGGAGGCATCGGACACCCGAGTGGCTGGAGAGAGAAAACAGGCACGGACGGCATCAAGCGGCCAGGCCATCCCCTCCCCCTGCATGATGCCCAGCCCCCCACTGCTGGGGTCTCTCCATCCAGCCAAGGTGGCTTCCCTGAGACCTCCTCCCACCCCAGTGCAGCGCTGGCCCCAGCTTTCGGAGGCGCCCAGGGCGGGTGAGCTCCCGCGCTGAGCATCCGCAGCCGGGCCGTCCGGGTGGAGGACGAAGGATGGGGGCCACCCAGGCAGCCCCCAGTGGGGACCTGGGTAGCATCTCCTCTGTCCAGAACGGGAGGGCAGCCGCCTGGGCCTCGGCCAGAGCCCATGGCGGACGCCCAGGCCTCTTCTCTCTAGTGATGCCATTCTCAGAACCAGGAGAGGGAATCTGAATAAAGACGAGCCGGAGAGAGCCTCCCGGCCCCCACTGCCGTTTCCAGGCGACACACGGGGGCTGTCGCGGTCGCTGTCATACAAACCCTTTTCCCGTAAGGCGGCGGGTCCCACGGGGAGAAGGGGTGAAGTGGAATATTTTATCAGCCATGTACATATGTAACCAGAAATGGGGCTGAAAAGCAAAACCTCGTTTGCCTGAATAGGGGGAAGGCAGGAGGGCTGGAGAGGGCGGGTGGAGGTGGCGGGAAGGGGCTTATCTCTGCAGGGTCAACAGCCAGAACACGGCTGCAGCCACGGGTCTCGCCCTCCGAGTTGTCAACGAGGGAAATGCCCACACAGGGGGCTGTTCTGGGGACGCAGTTCAAACGGCATCTTGTCTTTGTGTTTAGAAATAAGAACCCAACATACATATAAAAGGTGAAGGAAGAAAAGGAATAACAAGTATTTGAAAGACGTGCAGGCACAGGAGCCAGATTTCTCGCCCATGGGCCACTTGTCACTCGTGGTTTGAAGACAGTTTTGTTCCCGTGGTGCGTCAGGTCCTAAGTGCTGGCTTCCTGTGGACTGACGTTCCAGATTCATTCCGCGGCATGGGCGGGTCGCTGTGGTGCTCTGACGGAGAGAGGCCGGCTTCCTCCTGGGGTCTGAGGAGGCTGGAGGTTGTCCAGGGATGCAGAGTCGAAAGGTGCAGTCTCTCCTCTGCTCCAAAAAAAGGGAGCCGTCTCTCCTCAGCCCTGGTGAACACCATCAGCCAAGGATCTAAAGAATGAGATTAAAATAATAATAATAATAATAATAATAATGTGAAACACTTGCTTTGCCCAAGACTGAGCCTGACAGTAACCAAGCTTGCAAATGGCCACCACCCCTCCTGCCCAGGGAAAGCCACCCTTTGCCTCGAAAGGTGCGTCGTGAAGGAGGTTGGCTTACTGGTGCTGCCTGGACTGTCCTGCTGGGTGGGAAGTCCGGGGGGGCAGGAGGCGGGGGGGGGGAAGAAGGCAGACCCACATGCCGCCTGGAGCCTGGCCTGGGTGCCCATTTCCAAGGAACAGACCGTGCGACTGGTCGTAGGGACACCCTACAGCGGCTCCGCCCAGACGCGCAGGGTGGGACTCCCGCCGTAGCTCGTCCAAAAGTTTGTGAGGTAAAGTTAAAGCGAAGAGGGATGGAGACAGAGTGAGAGGGAGAGGAGAGGAAAGAGGGAGAGCGAGGGGTGAGAAATGCAAGAACCCATCTGGGCAATGCATCACATTGAAATTGCCCCGCATTAAAAATTCACCAGCCAGTGAATTTTCAAGGGATTTGTAGTAATTAGATGACAAAATGCTGGCAAATCTCAGGCTTGCCAAAGATGTTACTCAGGGGTCAAAGACTCGACACTTTCGGCTGGGTAATTTGTAAGTGTCAATCACTTGCAGCCATCAGAGAGCAGGCAGGATCTAACGGCTGCATTCTAACTAAGGCGAGATGAGCCCTCAGCCGGCCGGCTGCCAGCAAAGTCCCAGGCCCCCAGACCCCCGGCCCGCCGCCCGCTGCCCCCCGGGTACACACAGCGGCTGCCACCCCGCCTGGGGCTCGGAGCCGCGCCGGCCGCTCCAACCGTCCAGGGTCTTGTTTGATTTTACTCTGCTTTTCCCTTCTCCAAAGCAGCGGGCTTGCCAGGAGTTAGCTGGATGTCCCTCCTTCAAGGAGGAGAAAGTGTCCTGCGGCCGGAGCCACGAGGGCACAATAGGGGCTCTCTGTGCTGGGGCGGGGGGGGGCCTCAGTGTTCTCCTCTGTGAAGGGGGGATAAGAAGGCTCGCCTCGAAGGGTCATTCTGACCGAAGGAGGGTGCTCTCTACCGAGGCGACAGAGTCGCTGGCTCGGGGTCGACCTGCCCCTTGCCCCCAGAGCTGTGCCGGGCTCTGAGGACTCAGTAGTGACCAATAACACGTCTGCCCTTGTGGAACTTTCCAGCTGGGGGAGGCAGGAGGAACAGGCAATAAGCACACCGATGGCAAGTATGTCAGAGTGTGGTAAATGCTCGTCAGAAAATGAAACAAGAGTCAGGGGGATGAAGTGTGTCGGGGACACTACCGTGTATGCAGTGGGAGGGTCCCCCCGGGTGAGGTCACGTCAGAGGAAAAAACAAGGGGCAGAGGATGTGCAACAGAGGACGATTCTGTTACAGGAATCATCACGAGGCTGGAGACGGGGGGACAAAAGTGGACAGGCTACGGGGCGGGGGGCTTAGCTCCTGCAGCCTTGGACGCTTTGAGGCCCCGTGAGGCAGGACTCGGTGCAGCCCAGCCTGGCCGGCCTCTGGTCAGATCTGCCCCGGAGTCCTCGCGGGAGACGAAGCCCACGGAAGTGGTGTGTGTGGCCCCTGGACCTGCCTGTGGGGCCGGGCCTATACTTGCCAGACAGTCTCATTCCCCCTGCCCAGGCTGAGTTTAAGTGAGCGGCCAGGGGGCCTAGTGACTGCCCAGAGCCCAGACTGGACACGTTCCCAAGAGGATCGGCACGGAGGGAACCGCTGTCTGTCTCTGTCTCTCTCTCTCTCGGCGCCCCCACCCTTCAGGGTATTTTCTGTGGAGAGCACTGTCTTTGCGGACAGACTCTGGGCCCTGAAGCCTCACTCCGCTGTTTCCAGACTGTGTCACCGCGGGCAAGCCACCACACCTCTCTGAGCCTCAGCTTCTGCATCTGGAAAACGGGCATGTGAGCCCCACTCTCACGGTTATGGACGGGCTTTAGTCTCAAGAATCTGGCCCTGGGGAGGTCCTCCAAGGAAGCCTTTCTAACTAACACAGCCCCTATAAATGAAAGATGATCATGCTCCGACGGGCCATGCAAGAGTATCCCAAAGAGCAAAAGCATTCGGAGGCGGGCCCTCCCTTTAGGGGGATGAACTGAAGGCACATCTCTGCGTTCAAAGGTAAGGAGCTGCTGGAACAAGGTGTCTTCGGACAGTTTGCTGCCCAGTGTGCAAATGTCCAAAGCGAATCTAAACGCTGGGCATCGTTACGTATTCGGTGAAGACACACTGGGTCTGCGGAGGGGCCGGGGCTAGTATTTATAAATCACTCTCTCCCTCGAGCTTTCTGGTTACTTCTGGTTATTTGTTGGTGGTGGGGGAAGGGCGCGGTGTTGGGTGTACTCAGCCCCCTCACCCACCTCCCTCCCCGGGCCTGGGTCTCCAGCCAGCGAGCCTTTCCTGCAGGTGAAACCGCTCAAGGGGAAAATGAGAAACTGGCCGTGTTTCACGGGCGGCGGTGGGCTGTGCTGGCCGACCCTCACCGTGCCCCGGGCGCACAGGGAGGCCGATGCCCTGGGACTGGGGGGCCAGCACCTGCGGCCCCCACTGCATCCACGCTGGGCCCCCCTACATCTCGGAGGCACGGCGGCCCATCTATTCCCCACGGCCCCTCGAGGACGTCGCCCGGCTCTGCAGTTCAGACGGCGGCGTGTGGCGCTGACCCCGCATCTGCTGGAGAATCGAGACCATGACTAGCTCTGCAAGTAACGGTACCCACCACCACCATGGCTGTTATTTGCTGAGCACTTACTACGCGCTAGGCGCCTCACGGAGGCCCCTGGCGAGCCCCGTCCCAGAACCCAGGGACGAGACCTGGTCAGCGGCGTCCCCGAGCCCGCGGGAAGGCGCTCCCCTCCACGTCCAGGGCCCCTCACCTGGCTCCGAGTTCCAGCCCCTCTCTCTGCCTGACAGGATGTTACATATACGGTGTGGACGGAGGCAGGCTTGTTTGCGATGGAGGCAGGTGACCGCCTCACCTCCCTGGGTCACAGAGGCCGTGGCTTTTAAACTACCCGTTTGTCATCAGAAAAAGAGCCAGTGTGGTGGGGACGGTGCCCCCAGGACACGGGGGACGGGTCCTGGCCACTGAGGGTGAGCAGAGGCAGCGGCTTGTGCTGGGCACACGGCCTTCTGAAGGCTACACCGAGCTCCCAGCAACCACGGAGCCGTGCGTGTCCATGGCCTCTGCATCCTTCCACGAGCACGACCACGCAGACATGTCCCCACGTCCCCTCAGAGCCAGGAGCCTCCCCTGCTCCCAGGACGTACACCGCTCCCCGTCCGGCCCGGGGGCTCTGCCGGGCAAGGGCTGGGTCTGCGCTCCTCCCCAGGGACCCCAGGGCCCGGGGAAGGTGCTAGTCACTGTTCCTCGGAAGGAACAAAAGCACGGGGCTCTCGCACGGGCCTCGGGGATCAGAGTCAGGGAGTCCGGGCAGAACACCAGGACGGCCTCTTTCTTCTGAGCTGGGTGACTCTGTTGGGGGGGCGGTCCCCAGCACTGCCCTGAGCCTCTTCTTCCTGAACTGCCAAAGGGGGGTGGAAAATAGTGCGCACGGGTCCCTCGGCTGCAGTGAGGATTCAGTAATTGATCCTTCGACTTCATCGTATCATGGAATCCCCAGGGCCTAGAACTGAACTCTCAAAGGAAGATGGCCAAGCCATTAGGACGCCGAGCCCAGCCCCGAGAACCTGGCCAAGAGGTGTCTGCAAGCTTCTAAAAGGGCGGCCCCACTCCAGGTCGACCATGGTCCCCGAGGGAACTGCCTTTGCCTCTGGAGACAGAACAGCCACCCCTGCTGGGAGTCGGGGGTCTGGTGTTGCTCCCGCACCCACTGTGCGGATGGGCTGGGAAAGGCGGACGCCTTCGAGGGGCCGTGGCACCACAGCGGTGCCCCAGGAAAGGCAAGGATGTGGGGGGCAGACCCCCACCGGCTCCCCCTGGTGCGTGAGGGAAAGGGATGGGCTCTGGTGGCCAGGCAGGCCGAGTGGTACAGCCCGGAGTGCAGACCACACACCAGCCCTGACTCCACCCCAGAGCTGTGTGGTCTTGGGCAAGGCACCTAACCTCTTGGAGTTGCCGCTTCCTCACTGCAGGTCGGGATGGCAGAAAGGGCGCCCATCTCGTGGGGTGGTGGGTTAACTGAGTCGTCGGTGGTTAGGGCAGTGATGACAATGGTCACGTATCAGGACGGTGGATAAAAGCAGGGTGGGGGAGGCCGAGGGAGGAAGGTGACCCTTCCTCCATGCCCATGGTGCGCCAGGGGCTTCATGCCTCCCTTTCAGCCCACGGATGCCCCCTGCACGGGGGGCCACAGCCCAGTGAATCCTCCAATGTGGGTGTTGTCGCCCCACCTCGAGGAGACTGAAGCACAGACAGCCCAGGGGACTCGGTCCTGAGCCCGCAGGGCTTGTAAGAACAGAGCTGCATCTCCCCCCGAGTCTGGCCTGTTCCCAGGGGGCTGTCCTCAATCTGATCCCCTGACCTCAGGCTGTGGGGTGGATGGAGGAGCTCAGCACCCACGGCACCCACGGCGAGTGCTCAGAACGGGCCTGGGCTCCACCCTGGACTCCCCAGGCGTGGCTCTCCGTGGATGTGGTCAGGAGTGACAGGAGACGGACACCGCCTGGCTCCCAGAGAGGACAGGCACCTGCCGGGGACCCACCCCCCACACCCTTGATGCTGGTCAGATGCGGGTGGGCACCGGTATCCCCGAAAGGCGGCCTCGCCTCTCCCTACCGTCTCCCCCTCCTTCCGCTGCAGCCTTCCCTGGAGCCTGCTCCCCACTTCCCCGGGGGCTGCCGGCTCCCGCCCATGAGCCCTGCTCCCCACGCTGTGTCGGGCTTTGCAATTCCAGTCACATCGTGCCCGCACCTGCCTGCCGCCGCACGCCACCGCCACTCTCCTTTCCTGGACCCAGTTTGGGGTGAAAGCCTTCCTTATTAGTCAATCTGGATCCCACTTACTGTGAATTACCAGGCCTGATTGATATTCATGAGTGGATCCATCTGAAACCTCAGACAGCTGTCACATGACTCTCTGCCTTGGGGGACGTGGGGACCGAAGCAGCCCTGACACGCTGCACCAGCCCCCAGCTGGGGACAGCGGGGGGGGGGGTGCTGGGAGCCGCCCCTGGCTGACGCTGGTCCACCCCCAGCGGTGGCCGGGACCGGAGGAAGGTGCCAGTGGGGCCTTCCAGTCTGGACGGGTGATGACAGACGCAGGTGCCAGGGGCTCGGATGGAAAGGGACCGGCAGCCAGGCTCGGCTCCCAGGCCCCGGCGCTGCAGCTTTGCGTGGGCCTGTACCCCCTCTCCGCTTCCCCTCTGGTTGGCCCCCTCCCTTTCCCCCTGCAGCTGGGACGTCACTTCTCAGAGTTGCCTTCCCAGCGCTCCCGTCTGCATGAGACCCCCGACACCGTTCTCACGGCCGCCACACTGTCCCCGCACACACGCTGCAGAGGACCACAGTCCACGATCTCATTTCTGGCACTGGGGGCCCGGTGCAGGGCAGCATTCTGTAAGACTCAGTGGGATGAACAGAAGTGCTCCCCACGGACCAGGCCCTGGGCTCTGGCTCAGCACCCACCTCCTGGGCGCCTTGAAAAGCCCCCGGGAGGGACGGTTTTTTCTCCTATTTTCAGAGGAAGCAGATGCAGAGACTCGAGACCCGGGAAGCAGAACCCAGGCTGGGTGATTCTCAAGCCTGTGCTTCTGGGCTCTTGACCTCTCACCGCCAAGGGCTTGGGTTTCTGGGAAGTACTCTCATCTGGAGGGTCCGGCGGCTTTCGTTCCAGAAGCCAAGGCTCCCAGGCAAGACACGGTAAAAGTAAACACTTGACGGGCAACTCGGAGAAAGTAAAAATGCTGACAGCACTCCTCTTCCGTCATTCTGCAAACCGCTTTGCAGAGTGGCGGCTGCCTGGATGGACACGGCCAGTGCTCCACGGACATCACCACCTGGCTGAGCAGAGGAGAGAGCCCGGAGCTGGGACAGCTTTTCGGACACAAGAAAGTCCAAGCCTGGGCTCCTCTGAGCAAGACCAAGGCGGACCTGCTTTTCAGCAGCCCCCAGAACCGCGGCTGCGCCAGCTGGGTACAGAGGCGGGGCGGTGCTGTCGTCCCTGATTTGGGGCTGCAGAGCCAGGGTGGGAGGCCCGGGGAGGGCAGAGGAGCCGGAATGCAGAGAAATGAGGCTAACTCCCAAACAGTTCCCAGAGAAACTGGGGTTTGGAGAGACGGAGTCTTGGGGACCAGAATGGACCAGACTGGTCTCCCAAGGACCCCGGGGCCTCTTTTGAAGGAAGGCTGAGAGCTGTTTCCAGGCCAAGCTGAGCAGGCTGAGCCAGGGGACACAGGCCCGCCGAGGGGCGCCCTGGCAGGGAGGGCATCTGTGGGTGGCCCCCAGGCAGTTCCAGGGCCCACCTAGCTGTGATGATCCAGCAGGACAGACCAGACCGTGCAGGGAAGACAAAGAGCACAGAAACTCCCCACAGGAGGGAATTAACTCGATGGCCCACTCACACCCCCCGGGGGGCTTGGCGAGCGCCCTCTAGGTTCCTTGACAGCGTGAATGCTCTTGAAGCGAGAAGGCAACTGGGGAAGTCTCTCTTGCCTGGCTAGGATTTCCCTGGTTTTGGCAATGAAGACCTTCTGTCCTGTTTCTCAAGAGGCCAGACCAGGGACGAGCCAGATTCCTGTGAATACTTAGTGGCTGCCTCCCCTGGCGGGTAGGGCACAAGACCCGGGCCCTGCCCTCAAAGGGCCTGCAGCCGTGGGCAGTGCCGGAGCAGTGACAGGCTGGGGGAGGACCCAAGGGAGAGCACCCGAGTCTGGGGTAGCTGGTGGGGACAGGTGAGCAGGGGTGGCCGAGGGGATGGGCTGGGGTGGGGGGACAAGGGAGAGGGAGTCCATCCCCTAATCTAGACAGCAGGTGGTGCCCAAGGAGCGGGTGGCTGCAAGGCACGTTTAAGAGGTGTGTGGGGGAGGGACTGCATCCAAGCCCTGATCCCCCCCGCCGCACCTCTGCCTCTTGGCGGTCCCCTCCCTCCACGACCGCGGGTTCTGCCACATGGCTTACTGTGGCCATTGGGGCAGCACTGAACATGTCTTCACGTGGAAGCCAGACCCACGTGTCTCTGGGGTTTTTCACCGGGTCTAAGATAGTAGGCTTTAAACTTTTCTTGGGTTAAGAATTCAGGGAGGCACATTTTGGACTTTTGAAGGGTGCTCCTGTGGGGTCAAGAACTCAAGTCAGCTCAGAGGGTGCAAATCAGGTGGAAAATGCCCCCGGAAGAGCCCAGACATCGGTGCCAGAGGCCGCTGGCTGTGCCCACCCTTCCTCTCCTGCCTCCCGAAGCTGGAGAGGGTTGAGGGCTCTGGACCCAAGCCGCAGCCCCAGCTCCTGTGCGAACCATGAATGGAAGCAGGGCTGTCGTCGGCATTCAGCAGCTTCCGTCCTTCTTCACAGGACCCAGGGGAAGGAGAAGATGGGGAGTGCAGTCTGCACTGCAGTCGCACGGCACACACCTGCCTTCGTCTGGCACCTTCCGGGACTATGCACCGCTTCACTTCCCCAAGCCTCGGTTTCCCACTTGTGCAATGAGAGTGACAGTCTCTGCCTTGGGGCTCAGCCGACATGCCACTGAGCTTGAGACTTCAAGTGCTTTGTCAACTGCAGGGTGACATGTGGACCTATGAGGCAGCGACGGTATGATCGCCTGGAATCTTTTTGGGGACCAGGAGAGGGGAGGGCTCCTGACAGTTCCCAAGGATGGGGTGCTGAGGCCCCAGTGGGTCGTTTTCATGAAAGCTGCAATTAAGGGGAAGTGGGGTTTATTAAGGAAGCTGGAGGGGACTCAGCCCTGCCTTCTGGTGATGCTCTAATTAGATTGCAGGGCCCCTTTTATTGGGCCGCTCAGCCAGAAGGCCCTGGGCTCGCGTCTTGCGCTGGAGCACTGGGTCTCCTGGGTGGCAGGTGATGGGGCAGACCTGGGGGACACACCTTTATGTTGCTGTACCAGCAGTGATGGCTTGTACAGTGTTTGCCAAGTGGCGGGCACCGGTCTCAGCCCTCACTTAATCCTTAGAACTCTGGTGAATTGGGACTGCTGATGCTCTCAGTTCATAGATGAGGCCACCGAGGCACAGAGAGGTCAAGGAGCTGGCTCAAGGTCATGCTGCGGGTAAGGGGCAGAGTCAGGATTTGAGCCCAGAGAGCCTGGCTCAGGGCTATGCTCCGAATGGGGAGTTCTGTATGGTGTGACCTTGTAGAAACCACTGGCCCTGTCTGGGTCTAGCTTTCTGAGCTGTAAAATCACAGGGGCTTGCTTTAGATCGGGACTCAGCAAACTTGATGTGAAGGGTCAGACGGTAAGTATTACAGGCTTGGCGGGTGGTACAGTCTCTCCTGCAATTATTCAAGTCTGCTGCCGCAGCAGGAAACCAGCACGGACCATATGTAAACCAGTGGGCGTGGCCGTGTGCCAATAAAACTTTACACAAACAGGCAGTGGCTGGATCTGGCCCCCGGGCTGCAGTTTGCCAACCCCTGGTTTAGAACATTCATGGCTCTTCTTCACCCCTTCCATTTTATTATATTCATGGTCTAATAATTTTCTTTATACTGATACACTTTTTTTTTTTTTACCTCCTTGTATAGGAGTTTGGTGACATCGTAGGTTTGATGAGCTACCTGTGCATTTGTATTTGCAACATGCATATGAAAATAAACTCATACATTACAAGTTTGCCCCTGGGCTGTCTAAAATCTTCTCGTGACCCCTGAAGCCTTCACATCATGCTTTGTGAGTCACGTTTACATATTACCTCAGGTCTTCAAACCCTGGGGTGTTGAGGCAGAGGATGAATATGTGGGGGAGCCAGGCCTTACACCCTGATTTTGAAAAGAGTGGTTCTGTTGTTTTCTATGTTGGGGTTCTGCATAAAGCTTTTGTTTGGAAAAAGGGGTCCTGTGGCCAAGAGAGTTTGGAACTGTCTAGGGGTGGCTTAAAAATGAACTTGAAAGTTCTGAGGTTTGAGCTAGGATTTACTGGCTCTACTGACGTGGTGCTGTGAGTCCCCCACATTGCTTCTTAGATTTCTTATTTTTTTTTTTTTGAAGATTCTATTTATTTATTTGACAGAGACAGAGAGGGAGCTCAAGCACAAGCAGGGGGACGGGCGGAGGGAAAGGGAGAAGCAGACTTCCCGCTGAGCAGGGAGCCCAATGTGGGGCTTGATCCCAGGACCCCAGGATCATGACCTGAGCTGAAGGCAGATGCTTCATCGACCGAGCCAGCCAGGCGCCCTGCTTCTTAGATTTCTTACAGAAAGGCAGATGATTTCCCATTATGCCTTTGGCTCGGCCCTCTCTCGTGAACCTGAAGCTCTTCATCTCCCCCTGATGGCTTATGGTCATCTCCAACATAATGCACATTTACACCCCAACTCCTGGCGTCCCCCAGGCCAGCTCCAGCACAGGCTCACTTCTTTCTTCCCATTGCACAAGCCCCAAACCATGGGGTCAACCCTGGCTTTGCAAACCTCAGAGCTGAAATTCAGTCCATCCCATGGGCTCCACTTTCCACACGTCTAGGACCTGCCTGCCTGTCAACTCCTCTGAGGGGCTGAGTCACCCCCGGCCCCCAGATTACTGCAGTGGCCTCTGTACTCACGTCGCTGCTCTCCTCCCCGGGCTCTGCTCACATGCCATCCCCTTAAGGGGCCCTCCCTCAGCCCCTCTGGACACCCTGTACACTCGACAGCCTCAGTGGCCCTAGAGCAGGAGCTACCCGCAGGCTGGCTGTCTCCCCACCTCTGCCATCAGCTGGTCGGGACCAGGAGTGTCGTCTGCTGAGGTCACTCCTGCTCCCCGGTTCCCACGGCCCAGCCTCGTGCACAGCAGGCTCCACAAACACGTTGGCCGCACAGACCAAGGTGTTTTAGGTTCAAACCGCGTTGGCGCCGTGGCTCTATGAGGTCCTGGGGATGAAGCCAAGGGCTCAGCCCTTGGGAGCCGACGGTCCTCGAGGGAGTGTCGGGCCCCCCCCCATCACCCCCACCCTCTGCCCTGGAGCCCTAGGAGGGCAGGTCAACGCCTGGCATGAGCCACAGCATGTGCCCAGGGCACATGATGGCATTTGATGATATCAAACACCCGCTCCCCCCCCTGCCCCGGAAAAGCCCATCATCGGTTCATGGCAAATAGGTGTCGAACAGGAAGAGTCTAATCAGGGGGAAAAAAAGACAGGGTGCCTTTCGTTCAAGCTGCCCCGAGTTAGGGATCCAGACCCAGCACATGCGAAGCCTTCCCTCCCGAGCCCCAAACTCGCCTGTAACCCGGGGACAGCGGCACAGTCCCCTGCACAGGGGTGAGGAGAGGACAGTGTGGCCAACAACCCTCCTCAGGGCCAGACTCTCGCTCACCCTGGAGAGGCAGGGGACCGCCAGGTTGGGGGCTCGGGCTTCCGGCAACGTGAAGCTGGGCACAAGTCCCCGTGCCAGCCCCCTGTGTGGTGTCATCTGGGGGGATGCTGCCTGCCTCCGTTTCTACACATCCCATAAACCCACCTCCCACAGCTGCTGGGAGGTCAAAGTGGGGTGCGTTCAGTCCATCAGATATTGCCAGACAGGGGATGTGGTGCGCACAAATCATGGCTCCTGCCCTCCCAGGCTTAGGCTCTGGTGGGGTGGGGGTGGGGGCACAGATCGGAAACCGCGACACAGATGACCATCTACACCTGGGACACGTGCCGAGCAGGAGTTTGGGTGTGACCAGAGCTTCCGGGGGGAGAGGGGGTCTGGTCATTGCTGGGAAGGTGCCCAATTCAACGGCTGGGGTAAATATGGGAGTATCTTATGAAGCAAGTATTCCGTTAATCTTTTATTAACAATATTTCCGACAAAAAAAAAAGTGCTACATAGTCTTAGGGAAGACCTGCAAAAGAGAAGCGGGGAGGGGGGACCTTCCGCAGGAGGGGAGAATGTGCTCTATTTCTGCAAGGTGCATGCGCCAAAGGGTTAAAGTCATTTCCATTAAAATTTAAATTTCAGCAGGCGTTCACTCTCCCTTCCCCGTCCTTTGAACGTTTGACTGGCAACCATTTCATATTTCAATCTCGGCAGAACAAATTGAATTAGATGTTGAAACCAAACTCGGCTCTGTTCACCAAAGCCTGCATGCTCGGCTTGCACTAATCCTTTCCTAGATGCTGCGGAGCACAGACAGGGGCTGCGAGCCGGCCTGGCCACAAAAGACGAAAAAAGCAAGCCGAGGAGGCAGCAAAAGAGGGAAAACAGGCGGGCGAGGGCCACTGGAAATTGTCTTCTGCCGGCCACGCGGGTCTTCAAGCCCAGGACACGGACCCACATGTGGATCTAGTTTTTGGCCTCAAATCCCCCGGTGCCCTGCTAAGTGTTTGATGAATGAATACACGGGCTGAGGATGAGGGGCTGGCCTTGCGGACGCCCCTTCCTGCTCCATGTGTTGATGGTGGCTGCTGCCCGTGGCCAGGGCCCCCGGCCGCCTGCACGCCAGCAAGAGCCCTTCCTCACACAACGAAGTCTGGGGCCTGGTCTAGAAGCAGTGACCCAGGGGCCGGAGCTCGGCTCTCAGAAGAGACGATTCTACCGTTGATAGTGGCACCCCTGCCTGTGGCTGACCCCCCCCCGGATCGCAGTGTTGGGAAGAGACCCAGCCATACCAGGGCCTGCGGAAGGTCTCACTTGTTTCCCACACGTGCTCCCTGGAAACCGTCGGCTCATCTTCGGTCTGGCTTTGTGCATGGAATGACCAGGTGAACAGATGTCCCCACTCGGCCTGCTTTGGGGCTTGTGGGCAGAGGGCACCCTCTCCAGGCCACCTTCCTGGATGCGGGGACTCCCCATCCTGCCCCATTTCTCTGAGGTGGGCCCAGCAGGCCTGCTGTGCGCACGCCGGGCTCTGACTTCCTGGGGCATCCGCGGGTGTAATGCCCCACACTTTCCTCTTTGTTAAATAATAGCAACGATCATGATAGCCATGATTTAGTGTCCCCTAGGCTTGCCATAGTCTGCTAAATGCTTCCTACCCATGATCTTTCATTTAATTTTCAAAAAAATCCTACCAGGCTGAAATTCTTCTCGTACCCATTTTAAAGATATGGAAGTTGAGGCAGGAGACGCTGAGACCCTGTGCGCAGGTTGCACAAGCAGTGGGTGGTGCGGCTGAGACTCCCCCCTTCCAGGTCTTCCTGGAACCAGGGCCCGTGGCTTCTGCCCACCCCTCCAGCTGCAGTGCAGCCCACTCTCACTGAGCTCTGTGAGACCCCCCTGTCTAATCCCCCGTCCTCCACCTGCAGGCAGGAGCCAGGATCCTCCTCACCCTGGGCTGTCTGTACAAGACCTTCCCCCAGCGAGGCCCAGGGGCCTCGGTGGTCTCTCCTCCTTCCCTAAGCCCGGCTTCATGTCCTTCCCACCCTTCAGCGTTCCTTGGGGCTCACACCCATGGCTGCCCCCATAGACTGCCAAGCTTCTGCAGGTCCCCGGGGTCTCCATCTGCTCAGCCTTCTAGAGCCCCGTGTGCACAGACCAACCAAACTTCTGGCCTCCCACCTCTGCTTCCGTCCGCGCCTCCTCCCTGCCTCCCTGCAGGGAGGCCCCCACAGCTCCCCATCTCCTCACTGTGCCTGTCGGGCAGTTCCACAGAGGGGATTTCAGGCAGAGCCAGAGGCCAGGGGGTGACGACACCCCCCAACTGGAGGCTCTTGGGGAGGCAGTGGTGTTACCAGAGTCCAGGGCTGGACCCTTGGTGGGGACCCGGCACGGGACTCAGGGAAGGGGGAGAAATGCCCTGCCTTCTCTCCTCCGCCAGCCCCCAGATGCCCAATAGTGTCCACCTCTGGCCAAACCCAACTGGCAGCCTGTTGCCAGGGGAATCCGGGAAACCAGCCTGCAGGGGTCAGGCCCCGAGAATCGCAGCCGGCGTTCCTGCGTGTGTGTGTGTGTGTGTGTGTGTGTGTGTGTGTGTGTGTGTGTGGCCGTGGGGCACACGGAGGGGGGCGGGTTCCAGTTCCGGCCTCTGCAAACGGCCGGCCCCACAGCCTTGTCAGCTCAGGTGCCCCCTCTGGCCCTGCCATCACCCCTGGCCCTGTCCAGCCACCAGCACCTCTTCCTAGCTCCCCCTGACTATCCAGGGCCCACAGACCCCTGTAAGAAATGGCTGAGTCTACATGTGCATGAGCATGCTCACCTAGCCCCAGAGCTGTACCCCTCCTTCAGCACCCCCTATGGTTTATTCTCAGTTCTTTCCTAGATCGACTTATGTCCTAGTGTCACTTCTTTTTTTAAAGACTTTATTTTTGCTAGAGAGAAAGAGAGAGGGAGCATGTGCGCACAAGTAAGCACGGGGGGGGGGGGGTGTCAGAGGAAGAAGCAGACTCCCCGCGGAGCAGGGAGCCCGATGCGGGACTCGATCCCAGTACCCTGGGATCATGACCTGAGCCGAAAGCAGATGCTTAATTGGTTGAGCCCCCCAGGAGCCCCCTATTGTCACTTCTAACTCCTCCCCACAAGCTCCCCTCTGCAGCTTCCAGGCGGCTCCCCTTCCTCCAGGGTGGAGAGGTGGTATCCCTCCTCTGCCCCGGTGTACTTTACCTAGCTTCACCTGACCCTTACCTAGCCGTGCTTTACCTTCTTCCAGAATCATCACAACGGTGGTGGTTCCTATATAGAATTACGATTGTGTGAGTACCTCCTGGCCATTCAAGGTGGCAGTCATTTTCAAAGGGGAAGGACAGGGCTCGGGCCGCTCCCTGCACTAAGTGCTGTGACTGAAAGGAACAGGGGTAGGGACGTCTGAGACAGGGGTGTGGGTGCAGGTCCGGGCACGGGAGAGAAGCAGAGTGTAGCTACTTCTGACAAAGTGGTAAGGGACTGTCTCTGAGTGAGGAAGGAGAATTTAAACTAAGATCTCAAGGGGAGACTAAAAAAAAAGACAGTCAGGAAAGATGTGGGGGAAGGGGGGTCCCAGGCAGAGGGAAGAGCAAGTGCAAAGGCCCTGGGGTGGGAGTGCACTGGAAAGGCCAGCACAAAGTAAGGGAGGGACGAGTGGCAGGGCCTTCTTACTGGGTGAGGAGCGTGACTTAATTCCAAGTGTGTGGGGGACCCTGAAGGGTTTTAAGCTATGACTTCCATAATCCAGTGCATGGAACCAGCTGGATCCCTCCGGCTACTTGTGGAGAGTGCAGTGCTCCTTGGTTAGGGGAAGGGAGATGAGGGTGGCGTACACCATGGACGTCCTTGGTGGCATGAAGCGGGGGTGATGGGGCACCCTAAGATCTCCAGACAGTGAGCCCCCAGGGTGGGGGGCAGAGAGGCCAGGTGGGTCAGGAAGGAGGGAAGGGGACCCAGTCTCCCAGGCTGGAGAGCCTGCACTTGGCACCCAATACCAGGCTGCAGGAGTTGGCGGATCCTGCCCTGGGAACGTTCGAGTACTGTCATCCGCGTCAGTTAAGTGGGTGCCAATGAAGCCCCCTTGTGTGCCAGGCTCACGGGTCTGATGACTTCCAGTGGGGTGACTACACCCCCACCAGCGGCCTGGCTCTGGTGGGTGTGGCAATGTGGATACAGACTGCATGTTCAACCAGAAAGACCCATGGGCCCCTGAACAGGACGAGCGGTGGGGAAGAATGGGGTGGGGGGCTCCAGTCACACCCAAGACCCATGGCAACTGAGGGACCTGGTGACCTGAGGGGCTGGCCTGGGTGAGGTTTGACACTGACCCCGCCGTACAGCCCCCACCTACATGCGGTGCTCACACCTGATGTCTGTGGGTACAGCCTGTAGAAGCCGGGGAGCGAGCCACTCTGGGTGTGGCCTTTTGTCTCTGTTCCTTCCCAGGGAGGAGGTAGGACTGACTAGGAAGCACCTGCCCCGTGGAACTCTGCTGGGGTTCCAGGCCACTCTGCAAACTGGATGAAGATTGGAACCTCCTTCCACCAAAACACACAGACCAAGTTCTATGCAAAGTCAGAAGGTTCCGGGACTCTCACCTGGAGCCCCAGCCAGAGGTCCCAAATTAAGAAGGAAACAGAAGTGCTGATGGGCATTTCCTCTGGGCTTTACTTGGATTGACTGAGACAGTCACACACCAGGAAGGCACAATACCACCCCCACTGGACAGGAAGAGGAGCTGAGGGTCAGAGGGGACCTCACTGGTCTGAGGCTGCACAGCTGGGAACGGTGAGGCTGGGATTCAGACCCAGGTCAGAGGATCGAGCGGCTCCTTCCTCCCCACCAGCCTGCCTCCTGGCCCTCCCCCTGGGGGAGGCTGTATTTGCAGGCTGGAGTAGGTGTGTGCACTCGGGTGCCCCAAGCCTGGGATAAGCCTTTCGACGGGGCTGGGATGCATTTCACAGAGTCCTCCACCCATGAGCAGGGGGTACCCGCCATCAGAGATGCATCTTAGGCTCAACCGGCTGGCATCTGAGCTTCGTGAACGGCTCGGTGGCTTCCCCAGCCCTGGGGTCAGCCCCTGCTAGTCAAACCAGGGCTCGAAGCCCCCTGGGGCAGGACAGAGGCCAGGCCCCCAGCTGTGAGCACTCCTGCAGATGGCCGTAGGTGGGAACTCCGGCTAGCAGCCCTGGAGGGGAGGGTAAGAACAGAAGCTTCTGAGCCGGTGCTCCACCGCAGCTGGGGTATTTCATGGACTAACGCTGCATGTTTTTCTCACTAAAACCGTGCGGGGTGGGAACAGTTTGTGAGGCAGACACTGGGCCCAGGGAGATTAGGTAACTGGGCCGGGGCCCCCAGCCTGTGTGGGGCAGAGAGGGGGCTTCCTGCCCCGACAGCCCAGCTGCGCAGGAGCGAGCCCCCGAGTCCCTCTGTGCCCCAACCGCCTGACCAGCAAGGTGGGGCCCTGTCTCCCCATCTGGGAGCAGTGGACGGCCAGGCTGGGCGGCGGGGGGGGCGGGGCAGGTCCCCTCTGAACTCGGGCTGGGGCAGGGTGGGGGCGCCTGCGCTCCCACCTGCCCCCCCCAAAACGGCGCTCCCCACCCCCCCTTCCCAGCCCACATGGCGGGAGCGCAGAAGCCGGAGCGGCTGTCCCCAATCCCCAGGGCCCTGAAGCCACGTACCCTCTCGGTGCCAGCTCGCAGCTGAAGGGTTTGCTCCTCACTGTCGTTTTCACTGTCTTCCAGATGCTCCAGGATCTCGTCCAACACCACAGACCGCTTTTTCTTCGGGGGCTCTGTGGGAGCCCAGATGGCAAGAGAGGAGGAAAGAACAGCGGAGAGGGGTGGGAGGCGGGAAGAGAGAAATGGCAGGAAGGGAGAGGGACCAGGATGAGCAAAATGGAGGGCGGGGAGGCGAGAGAGGAAACAAGGCACCGGGAGGGAGGAGAGCGAGCCAGAGGAGGGGGCACGAGGGACCAGAAGCCAACACGGAAGAGAAAACACGAGAGAGGAGAGAGAAACACGGACAGTCAGTCTCAGGCTTCACCCAGGGCTGCCTCTCTGGCTCGGCCTGCCACCCCCTCCCCGGCTTCCACCCGCAGAGGAAACGGCTCCGTTTAGGAAGGGAGTGAGGAAGGCCTCTCCCAGCAGCCTAGAGGTCGATGATCTCTGCCTGGCTTGCCAGGAGCGTAACACTTCAGAGAGGATGGGTCAAGCAAGGGCAATAGCTGGGGAAACAAGTAGAAGCTTCTGCAGCTTTCCTCGAGGTTGCAGACTCTTAATGGTATAGTATGCGGCTGATAACAGCAGGTGCTCAATAAATGTTGGGTGAAATCATGCTCCGAGATTCCAGGGGAGGCACGGAGGGAAGAACAATACGAGGTGGCTCTGGAGAGGAGGGGCTATTTGACTTGGACTTTGAAGCATGCAGAGGAGTTCTCTATGAGGAGAGGGGAAGGGGGTGTAGACACACAGCATGACCAGAACAACGCACAATGGGCTCAGCACACACAGGCCCTCTGGGCCCCAAACACTCCTGAGGACCTACTATATGCTACAGCCCTACTCCTCTCACCAATCCTGCAGGTATGTATGATGATTGCCTCTTCCAGGGGAGGGAGCTGAGCCGCAAACAGGGTTAAGTCTAAGGTTACTTAGCTAGAAGTGCTGGAGGCAGGATTTAAACCCAAGCAACGCCAAAGCCACCGTCTCCCCACGTCTCATGGGAGTCTCCGGTGCTGGCTAGGGAGTGCCAGGGAGACAGAGGGGGTAGGAGAGGGTGAGCTGGTCCCTTTGGCCTTCCCGGGAGGGATGTGGCAGGGGGAGGCTGGGCTCAGGCCTGGCCGTCCCAATCCCGTCCTCAAACACCTCCTCCGTGAAGTCTTCCAGGGGGACAAACAGCCCTGTGATCCTGTCTTGACTCCCCACTAGGCCGGGGGCTCCCGAGGGCATGTACCTCACGTGGGTCTCTCCAGAGCCCGGCCCGGCCCCTGGCCCAGACATGCAGAATCCTGGGCCTCTTGGAGAAGGTCCTGGGCTAGTGACTTGGCCTCTCTGAACCTGTTTCTTCACCATGTTCCTCCCAAGGCGACCGGGGCACTGACCCTGTCTCATCTTCTCCACGGCTACCTGCCTGATCCAGGCACTTTCACCTGAATCCCTGTTCCTGCCACCCCCACATGGCTGGGTCCAGTCTCCACAGAGCAGCCCGAGCGAGCCTTCTAGAACAGGTGCTACCGCTTGGGGTCTCAAGCTCCTATGGCTTTGCAAAGCAGGGCAAGGGAATCCTGAGTCCTCTAGTGGCATGACTTGAGCTGGCCCCTCTGGGCCGGTGCGTTGCACGCCCACTGCAAAACCTCTGCTCCTGCAGGGCCGATCCCCTGTGTTTGAGCCCCAGCTCCCGCGCCCCCTCCTCAGATGCCCCCCCCCCCCGCTATCATGGCACTTCTTCGTATGGGAACGGAGCTGTCCCGTTCACTGCCTGGCACCTAGTGGGTGCTCACTAATGTGTGCCCAGTGAGGGAAGAAGTGAATGGAGTGGGAAGGCGGGGACGCAGAGAGGCTGGGGAAGCTGTGGGAGGCTGCCCCCGGGGCTCAGGAGCCTGCAGGCCTGTATCCATCATTGTTAGTCATGGAAAGGGAGAGGGGGCAGGACGGGCGGAGGAGGGTAGGGGCGGCAGTCCCTGGCTCAGACACACGCCTCCTCTCCTCGCTGCCTCCTCGACGCTCTTGGTTTCCTTACAATCGCCAGGCTTTGGAGGTGCACAATGGCCTCTGAAAATTGAATTTGTGGGCAGGTAATGGGAGCTGGGAAATAGAAGAGCAGCAAAATAGGGCCTGTGAGCCCGTCACGTACGCCCCCTCCTAGTTACTAACAATGGGGGTGCGAGCTCCTGGGCCGGGCGGTGGAGCCGTGGCCTTGACCTTCAGAGTGTCTCTTGTCTTCCCCGCTGCCTGACCGCTCTGAGGCACTGGCAGGGGGGCCGGTTTCTGCCTATGCCTCCTGGGGCTCAAGCTCTCAGCCAGTTCTGCTCCCCCCCGACTTCCGCCTCGGCCCTCTGCCCCGAGTCCGGGGTATCTCTGGCCTGCAGGACGGCGGAAACCTACTCTGCCCTCCGTCCCAGAGTCTGCTCTCGAGGGGCACCCGGGGGGGATCAGCACCTGTGGCTCCTTCATCTCAGCCTCCGTGGTGCTGTCTCACCTGGGGAAAAGCTGAAGCCGTCAGGATGGCCACCAGGCCATGCAGGGGGGCCCGTCACCTCTGTGAGCTTCCGGTTACACTCACCCCTGCACACATGCACGCACATGGACATGCATGCACACAGACATACACGTACACAGACACACATGCACGCGGCAACTGCCACCCAGGGCCCTTTCCTGGTTGCTGGCCCCCGCCTCTCCCACCTCCGGGCCTTGCACCTGCTGTTTCCTCTGCCTGGAGTGCTCCTTTCCCGGGAGCCACGCGGGGCCTCACCTTTTCAGGGAAGTCTCCCTGATCTCCTTGTTTAAAACCACAAGGCCCCCCAGCGCCCCTGCCCTCCTTCCCTGTCCGTGCTCCTCCGTGGCATCCACCCCTGTGTTTTACTGCACAGCTTACTGTCTGCCTCTCCCACTGGGATGCCGGCTCCAGGAGGAAGGGGTGTCTGTCTGTACGGTCAAGGCCCGCACCCTCGAGGCCTAGAACAGCGCACGGCACACAGCAGATGCTGAGAGTACTTGCTGGCCAAATGGACGGATGGCAGGGACAGATGAGATTGAAGAGCTCAGGTTGCTGAAGGACACACAGAAACAGGGGCTGGACCAAAAGAAGTCCTCCTCCATTCACGTTTTCATCTCCTCACAGCAGAGACTGGGCAGTGCCTGCTCTGGGTCGGGCCTGGGAGTGAGCGGGACAGGCCCCGTCGAGGGCGTTCCTGGTCCAGTGAGGGGAGATGGGGAAGGAGACAGAACCATAACCCAGGGCAGGATTAGCTCCATGTGGGCGGTCAGGGAGGCTTCCTGGGAGGAGGCGAGAATGTAAACGTGGCCACCCCAGGTCCGGCCCTCTCACGCCACTGTCCTAGTCTCACTACCGGCAGGCGGCTGTGCTCATGGCTTCACGGCATCTCCCACTGTCTGAACCAGCGGGCACCTCTCAACTCGGCCCCGCGGCCCCATGGGCCCCAGCCATGCTCAGTCTGCTTGGGAGCGGGCCTCGCTGTCTTAAAGGCTTGTGAACCAGTTCGTCCACGCCTGTGCCTGGGATGCCGGCCCTGTCCTGGGCTGCACTCCCGCCTTCCTCTGAGTCACTGGGTACCAGACACTCTCTCCTCCTCTGCAGCCACTTGACAATCACTTAAGAGCCAAACATCCCGTGACACAGCCGTGGCAGAATGAGAGAACCCATGCCACCCAGAGCTGGGCTCCAATCCTATGCTTCACCTCCCCGGTGGTGGCGGGACCTTCACCCCTCCGAGCCTCAGCTCCCCCTCCCGGGACAGGCAGCGGGGCCAATCCTACAGGAGGCCCTGGGGCAACGGATAGGTGATGGGCTACTGCAATACAACAAACAGGGGCAGGGTTGGGAGGCACCCAAGGGGTCAGCTGGCTGGGGAAACTGAGGCCCAGAGGGAGGGGGATGCAGCCGGCAGAGGGACACACAGGCAGCGCCTCGGCTGAGTCTCAGGAACCCCTTGCAGGAACGGGTGTCATCATCCCCACTTCACAGCTGGGGAGATGGACGTGCAGGGCGAAGCGTGCCCCCCCAAGGCGCCCAGCTACCACAAGGCCGCCCTGGGGTTCAGCCTCAGTTGTCCTGTTTGCAGGCCGCACATGCTGTCTGGGTTGTGCCATGTGGCGTCTCAGGGGCCCTAACTCAGGGCAGAGGGCATGGCCAAGGCTCCCCAGGAGCCTGACACTGAGACAGGTGTGTGGTCACCACGTCTGGCCTTAGGATCACACACACTTGGCTTTGGCACTTCCCCAGCTGTGCGCCCTCCGGTGGTGGGGGGGAGGCAGTGGATGCCAACAGGGCGGGGACTGTCATAGGACGGCCAGTACATAGTAGGTGGTCAACGAATAGCTACTGGGTAAATGAATGAAAGCATTTGGTTTGTAAAGGCTGAAAAGGTACGGTACCCATTCCCCACCCCAGGTTGGGAAACAGGGGGATCCACTGACCCCTACGGGGCGAGCGGCATAGGAAGCAGGTCAGCGACTGGCTAACTCCATGGTCTTGCAGGTCAGACAATCTGAGGTCCCAGCTCTGCCGCCTAATGGCTCAGTGACCTTGGACAAGTCACTTCGGCTCCCTGGGTCTTGGTTTCCTCGTCTGTACCTGGGGGATGAGAACAGGACCCGTCTCCCGGGGCAGCCGTGAGCATCAGCAAGTCTGTGCACGGAGCCCCGCAAGCTAAGGGCTCGGCACTCGGGAGCCGTGACTGCTCTCGTGGGCCTGGGGCATCTGGCTCAGGTCAGGCCCCCAAAGCCCCCACCTAGGGGACGCATCGGGCCCGAGTGCCCACCACACGACACCCAGCACCGCCCACCGGCCCTGCTGCGCACAGAGCACCCTGCTTGCAGGAAGCAGCTGCTGAAATCCCACTTCTCCGACATCAAAAGCCTCAGTGAGTTTTCACCAAACAAACATAATGCAGAACCGAAGAAAGGTGTAAAATAAATAAACGAAACAAGCTGTGCATTTTCGTTCAGCATTACAGCTGCACCCGAAGATAAACAACAAGTGAATGTCACCAAACATCAATACCCGAGAAATTAACTTGACAAAAAACTCAGCCGTCCCCCAACAACCCCCCAGTCCTGCCCCCGTCCCCGCCCCCCCCTCCTCCAACCACCATTTTGCATTTCTGGAGTTCCCATCTAATGATTTTATTTTTCAATTAATTCCTTGACAGAATGCCAGCCCGCGTCTCTCTCCCGGCCCCGCCTGGCGCTGTCGCCCCGCGTGGAAGGCACAGGCAGGCGGACAGAAAGGCGCGAGTGGTGGGCGGGGGGCCACCAGGAGGGTGAGCAAAGCGGGGGACGAGGGAATTCTGAAAGGGCCCTGAGAGGAGCAGCGTGGGCAGCCAGGGGATGCTGGCGCCAGGCTGCCAGGATTGGGGCCCGCCACTCGGGGCTGGGCCGCCTGGGGCAAGGAGCCTCGCATCTCTGTGCTGCGCCCCTGCACTTACTGAGCGGTAGCCCGCTCGGACGGCACCTGGGGCTCCAGGAGGGTAAACGTACTCAAGTCTTTCTAGCAGCGCCGGGTGCGCCGTGAGCGCTCAGTGAAGGCTGGCCCATCTTAGGCTCGGTGATGGACGCTGCTGCCGGATTCTGACCTGCGGGCAGGTCACTTCCCCTTCTTCACACTGGGGGCAGAAATGGTAGCCCTGGGCCGGTGCCGGAGCCACTGTGGGTGCCCCATCCTGGTGGCTGCTTGCAGCATTAGCGCGTGGCTCTGGCCACTGGGGTATGCGTGGCCCTGGCCCGGGGCCGGCTGGAAGTGTTGGGGACGTGAGCCCCTGAGAAACCCTCCCCCAGGGAGGTGTGTTAATGGGGAGTTGGTGGACACATGTCCCAGCCCCCTCGACTCCCAGGGGACAGCTCTGAGGTGTGTGCCACACAGAGCTTGGAGGGCCCCCGGTGCGCGGAGCACCAGCTGCCTAGGGTGGGGCCTGCTCCCTGCAGCCCCCTGACAGACTGGTCCCATTTCCTCCCCACTCCTCATGAGCTACCTGGGCTCACCTCCAACTCCACGTCTTAGGATCTGCCCCTGGGGAACCCACACCAGGACACCATGGCTATAGGTGACCAAAGGGAAGGAAGCCTCCCACGTGACAGGCCCCCGATAGAGCGTTTGAATTTGCCAAATGATTTAAAATTTAAAAAGCTAGTTACTAGTATGCAAACAAAGGGGAGATGCTACACAAGAGTCTCTATTTCTAGTTTCTCTGGAAACTGGCTGACCGGCCACCATGGGCCCATGAACGCACCTGAACGTGAGCACCTGCTATCTGCCAGGCCTGGGGTTGGGACCACAGCCGTGGAAAAAACTCCAAAGGATATTCTGAACGGCCAGCCACGGTGGCCGTGTCGGGGCCCCAGGGTGGGCAGGGCCCAGGCAGCTGAGAGCAAGCTGAGAAGCAGAGGAACACCGCTGTATTCCTTGGGCCTCTGCGTCCCAGGCACCTGCTGGCTCTGAGCGGCAGGCTGGGTGTGCACTGGGAGAAACCCTACAGGCTGCGTGACATTACTGTCCGGGTGAGCAGTGGCTCTAGGGAAGTCACCTGACCACACTCCCCCAGTCACACCAGTGATGCCTAGGGTCCTGTGGCTCAGTGGCCCGCCCTGCAGTGGAGATACTAGCATGGCGCCCCCCACAGGAAAGAGCTCTCTGCAGAAAAGGCATGAACAGACAGAGCCCCCACCTACCTACAGCGGCGGTCTTCATGCCCAACTGCCCGACAGAATAATCTAGAAACTACTGAGGCCGGGACCACCCCCACCCCCCACCCCCCGCCAAGAGGTTCTGATGTGAATGGCCTGGGGGTGGGCGCTGGCTCCTGAGACTGATGATCACTGCCCTTAGGAGTCACCACAGTGCTAAGGGCTCCGGCTCGCTGGGAAGCAGGAGACTGCGTGCGGCCTCGTAGGTGGCCCTCGCTCTGCGCGTTCCACGCAGCTGGCCCAGAAGCTCCCCATCCACAGGGCCTGGATTATCGTGGATTTAGCCCGTCGTAGGGCCGTGGGGCCGGGCTAAGCCCCGGGGCTTTCAGGCTCCGTCCTGCATCTGTTTGCATTAGTTACAGATGCTGGAGAGGCCGGTATAGGCTGGAGAGGACAAGGGGTGGCCAGGTGAAGGTGACTCACTGTAGTGGAACAAAGAAAGGAAAAGGAAGCAGAACAGTTGGAAGGCGTCCCCCACTCCCCTGCCTCAGGCCTGGAGGGATCTTTCCATTTCTAGTAGTGGCTTGATGGGCACGAGCCTCCTGTCCCCCTCCTCTTGGTACAGCCCTCCGCTGGGAGTAGAGACTGGAAGGGAGGACGTGTCCTCGGGGCCCAAGGTGGAAGGAAGTCTGCACCGGATGTGGATGTGCGCAGGCCTCAAGCAGCCAGGCAGGCACGGGAGGGGAGATGATAGGGTGGGCCGTGGACTGCGGCAACTTGGCCCAGATGCCCTATGGGCCCGTAGCACCAGGGTGGTCAGACCCGATTTTTCCAGAGGCTAGAATCTCAATTTTTCAGGTCAAACCTTCTGATAGCAAAATAGTGGCCATTCATTTAAGAAAAAATTTTATAGGCAAAATAAAGATCTGCAGCTGAGCTCAGTTGATAGCTCACCTGCGCAACCTCTGATTTATGGTCTCTCTCTTCTCTGTCTACAGAACCCCACTAGTTTCACTCGTGGCCACGAAGCAGGAACAAAAACCTCCCCGTCTGTCTTGCTTTTCGTGGGTTTCTCTGGCCTGGGCCAACCGACAACTCAGAAGCAAAATCGGCCGCCCCCTGCCACCAGCCACAACCCTGGAGGGAAGCCCACCCTCCTCCCGCCCCTCTTTCCAGCACTCTGGTCCCCAGGTCCCCGAACCCCTGTCCAATCCGGGCCTGGCCCCTTCCCCTCCCAAGTCGCTCTGAAATTCTCCTTCTGTCAGTTTAATTCTGTGATCGATGAGGAAGAGCAGGAGAAATGGCCCGGCACAGCTGGTTTCCCCGTTAGCCCTAGCAGGGATTCCTGGCCTCGCTGGCGACGGCTGAGTGAAATGTTTGCGGAACGCAGAGAACACAAGTCAATAACAATTTAGCTGGATTGGGAGCAAGTACCTTCCCCGCACGGACAGCCGCTCCCGGGGGAAAGGGAAGAGAGTGCAGGATATTGCTGAAGCGCCTGGAAATATTTCCAAAACACCACTGTGAGAGGCTCGGGGCGGGGCGTGGGGCAGGAAGGAGGGAAGAGGAGGAGGGGAGATGGCCTGGGGACACCTGCTCCCGCCGGCTCCAGGCCCCTCCAGCCCCCTCCAGCCTCCCCAGCACCTCGGCAGGCAGAAGCATTCGGCTGTCTGAACGTGGATCCCTCCCCGCTGCCAGCCATTTGCACCCTTGCTGGCAGCTGCCGCCCAGGAGCTGCCTGACCAGGACCATTCCCGCTTCTCCGTGAGTCTTCACTCGACTCTGCCTCCTCCAGCTGGGATGGCTGGGGGCGCTCAAGAAAAGAGCTGGTCTCCGAGCCAATTTCAACCTCTCCTGGTGCCCCCCAGAAAGGACGAAACCCAGCGCTCTGGCCAGGGAAGGCAGTGCCCTTCCGAGAGGGCAGGGGTAAGACGCCTCTCAGGCCCTGAGGTCGCTGTCCCCGCGGTGGCAGGTGGGACAGTCCCCCTCAGCTGCTTCCTGCTGGGGCGCTCGATGCCTCTGGAGGAAGGGCTGCCTGCCTCTGTGAAGCCTTGAGGAGGGAACGAGAGGCACCCAAATGGAGGAACAAAAATGTGGCAAGGGGAGCTTCCAGGCACCTTCCGTCTCCAGGGAGCTGAAAGATCCACAACAAAGGGATATTCTGAATAATAAATTCTGTGACTTCACATACTTGCTTGAACTTTCCCGACTGTGATTTTTAAAGCCCGATGATTATGTTTTCATGGCCAAGATCAAGAAGGCATATTTGCAAGGGCTGGCGTGGGGATAACGGGCTCTCCTGGTGCCCGATCTTTTGAAAATGTGCTGTCCTAGGAATGATTAAGTTATGGAAGGGGGGGGGGTTTGGTGAACTGTTGCAGGCTTTAAATATCATCTGTATGCTGATGACTTCCAAATTTATATCTCAGCCCAGACTTCGCCCCTGAGCTCCGAACTCATAGATCTATCGGCTTGACATCTCACGGGGAGTCCTAATAAGGTGGCTCAAACCCCACGTGCCCCCCCAACCCCCACCTGCTTTTCCCAGCTTCCTGGGCTTCATCATCACGAGGCACCACCACCCTTGGAGTGGCTCTGAGCAGAAATCTCCACACTGGCCTTAATTTCCCTCATGCCTCCCAGGAGCAAATTAGGCTGGCTCTACCTTCACCGCATAGGCCCAATCCACTACCTGCTTCTCTCCATCCCCCGGTCTTTGTCCCCACCCAGGCCACTGCCCCTGCTTGCTGGGAGGACCATGATGGGACTCCTACCTCCATTCTTGCCCCTCTACGATGCATGCCCCATAGCACAGGGAGGAAGAGGTCTGACAGTGTAAATCCTCCCTTCTTAAATCTTCGAGGGACTTCCTGCTTTATGCTGAATAAAAGCCAGGCTTCCTGCCAGGCCCCACAAGGAGCCCTGCTGGCCTCTCTCCAGCTTTGTTTCCTAGCATTCTCCATCCTGGAACTGTTCTCTAGCCATGGTGGCCTGTGATGACTATGCTCCTGCCACAGGGCCTTTGCACCTGCAGTCCCTGTGCCTGGAATGTCGTCCCCCCTCACCCCTCCCTGGATCTTGGGCTGGCTGGTTTTTTCCTCCCATCACAAAAACACTGACTCCTTGGAAAGACTTTCTGGGCCAGGGCTGTGCCAAGATGAGGGGGAAATCTCTCCACTCCTCCCCACCCCTGAGGAGCATCTTGCTATCCTTTCTAATTTCCTGCATAGGGCTTGCTATTATCCTAACTTTGTTATTTATTTTTTCTTTTTGGTCATCTGTCTCTCCCCCTGAAATATCAGCTCCGCAAGGGCAGGGGCTTTCTCTTTGGTTCACTGCTTGGTCCTCAGGGTTGAGTAAGGCTTGATCATGAGGTGGTCAGTGCAAAGTTGAGCACATGAATCAATGAATGAATGAACAGAGTAAATGAAGGACAGAACAATGGGCCTCCTTCCCAGGGAAAGCTGGAGTTCTTAAGCAGAGACTTCAGTTGGGGGGGGGGGGGCGGTAAGGGTGTGGCCGTGATGCTTCTAGAACTGTATACTCTCTGAGAAAGGAGAGCTCATGGTAGGGGGAATTAGCCATCGCCGTGGCCCTTAGATAAAATAAGGGCAGCTATTTCTCGAGTCCCAGGGGCTGCATACTTTTTCTGTAAGCGGGGAGACAGTAAATAGTTTCGGCTTTGCAGCCCACAGGATCTCCGTGGCAGCCCCTCTGCTCTTCCCTCACAGTAAGAGCACGCGGCCCGACCGACCACGGGAAAAAACGGGCACGGCCATATGTCAAAAAAACCCTTTATTTACGAAAACAGGCTGTAGGCTGGATCTGGCTGTGGGCTCTGGTTTGCAAGAGCTGCCCTACCTGGATTGGGAGGCCAGGTCCAATAAAGGGGAGGAGATTTGGGATCTGGGGACTTCTGCGGAATAGGGCACGGTGAGATAGGGTTGGCTGTTCAGTGTGCAAAGCTGTGTGCCCTCCGGCAACTCACTAGACCTCTCTGGGTCTCAGTGTGCACCCCAGAAAGATGGGAACAGCACTTCTTTCCAGTGAGCTGGGAGGCTTAAAATGGGACGGCGTCCCCGAACCCCTCGGCCGTGTACCCCATGCAGAGCGGGTCCTCCACTCAGCCCTCTCCCCTCCTCTTCTCCTGCACCTGACGTGGTCGCTAATAAGAAGTCACGTGACTGCCTCTTTCAGACTGGTGGTGTGTCCAGGCTCGAGGTGGGGGAACAGCTGGCTTCAGGCCGAGCAGGGCTCCAGGGCTGGCTGCACAGCTGACGGTCTAGCAAGGGCTGGCGTGGGGATAACGGGCTCTCCTGGTCCCTGATCTTTTGAAAATGTGCCGTCCTAGGAATGATTAAGTTATGGAAGTGGGGGTGGGGTTGGTGAACTCATCTCCCTGTGCCCTGGTTCCCTCCTGTGAGCTGACAGTGAGGAGGGACTGAGCCGACTCCTGCACCGTGGCTGCTGGAGATGAGATGCTCGGTCAGAATGGGCCCTTCCAATGATCGTGTGTGTCCGGCCCACAGACAGTTAAGGAGTGCCCACTCTGTCCTAGATGCGGGGCCACACAGGGGATGCGGAGATGGGCCCCGTGCCCTGGAGGGCAGAGGCTCGTGGGGAGAAGAGACATCAGATAATTGCACATGGGAACACAAAGTGGCAGGAGAATGGGGCGAGGGGCACGATGGGGGAACTGAGCAGACAAGGGGTACCAGGGAGAGGGCCAATCTCTGACACTCTGGCTGATAGCTGCGGGTGAGGGGGGGCCGGGGTCGGGCTGCCAGGACGAGGGCACCAGCAAGTCAGGCCCCTTCCCTGGCTGGTCCCCAGCTGGGGGGTGGGCAGTGTGTGCTGGAGGCTCGTGACCCACCGGGACGGGCACCCATCCGCACCCGGAGAGCGCAGATCTCCTGCCCCGGCCTGGGCCGGCTCGGGCGGGCGGGGGAGGCGCCACTGCCATCCGCTTGCCATGCCGGTCATGTCTGCGCTCCCGGCTCCGGGGGTGAAAGGTGCAACCGCTAACCACAGCCCATCAGTCCTCGCAGCTGGAATAAGACAACGGCGGGAAGCAGAGCCGCGCTCCCGGCCCAATAAAAGCCTGTTTGCCCGGGCCTCCCTGGCTGTGCGGGCTCTGAAACAGAGGGTTCTGCGGGCGGATTGCTTCTCTACCATTATATTCTCTCGGTGCCACTCACGGGTATCGCGGCCTGCCGAGGCCCTGAAAGCTTCTCGATGCCTCGACCCTGCTGGTTTGTAACATGCTCGGGAAGAAAAGGACACAGCCAGTGGCCGACTTTCCTCTTTCTTCCCTCCTTGCTCTCTCTTTTCACCCTCCCGCATGTGAAGCGCTAAAGAACAGCACTTCACCTACCGGGGCCCACGAGGTGCAGAGGGGACAGCTGGTTCTGGGCCAGGAGGGGAGGCAGGGCAGGACAGGGGCGAAGGGAGGACGGCCGTCTTGCTGTTCCCTCTCAAAGCGCCTGTCTGGTGTCAAGACTCGGCAACTTTGCCAATGACATTCAGAGACCTGCTCTTTGCTGTTCAATGTGATGGGCGTATCGTAGGAAAACGTAATACCCTGCCATCTTACGGGGACAAGGGATAGGAGGATGGCTTCCAGAGGGTGGGGATGCCGGGGGGTTTCAAACAAGCCTCTCTGGCTGCCAATACAGGAGCCCCGGTGAGCGGCGAGCACCAGGCTGGGCACGGAGCACATCTAGGTCCTACACCTGCGTCTGAAGGCAGGGCATTCCGAACACCATCTCCCCAGCGAGGAATCCTCCCCTCCTCCTCCTCGATGCTGTGTACTCAGCGTCTACTGTGTGCCAGTATGTAGCATGGGGCTACACACTCAAGACACGGGAGACGGGCTTGCATCCAGAGTCAGATGCAAATGCACCGTCCTGGGCGCTGCCACGTGCTGGGCAGCTCCATTCTCTCACACACGCGGACACACACACACACACACACACACACACACACGCACTCGGTTATCGCCCAGCCTTATAAAAACCAGGGCTCCTCTTTTGTCTCTCTTCCTTGTCCTGAGCACATCCTCCCTCAGCCTGGCTTGACTGGGCGGCCCCGAGAAGGAAGAACTGGGGAAGTGACATGTGTTGCACGCTCACTCGTGCCAGGAGCATTAGAAGCATCATCTCCTTGAGCCCCATGGCTCCCCAGAGGAGGTGGGCACCCTCGTCCCGCCGTATGGATGACAGAGCTGAGGCCGAGTGCCGTGCCCGAAGACAAAGAGCAGGTATGGGGACACACCCCCGGGGCTAAGCGGAAGGGGCACCGGTGCGCACCCGCTGATACAAAGACTCAGTCCAGCAGGATGGCCAAAAGCCCAGGTCTGGCTCCTGACTCGGCCGCTAGTAACCGGGTGCCCCCTTGGGCAGGGTATCTGCCCTCTCTGTGCCTCAGTTTACTCATCTGTGAAGCAGAAGCTCATGACGGTATTTACCTCCTAGGATTCTGCAGGATTAATACCTGCAACTCTGTCGATAACACCTGGCACGGAGTAAGGCTTAACAGATGAAAGTTGTTATAGCAGTAATAATAATTAGTCTTAATCTAGCCTGACGTATATGGCGCCGTCCACCTTCACCTAGGCTCATCAGGGACCCATGGTTGGAGAGACGGGCTGGTTGCAGGGGCTGTGGAGCTCTGGGTTTGCCAGCTAGCTTCGTGCCTGGGCTTGCTGAATGGTTGAAACGACTGCCTGTCATTTCCCGGCCCACATTCCACGGGGAGCCCTTTGTTGTGGCCTTGGGGCTCGGGCTGGGCAAACGGGGCTGGGGCCTCCACCTGAGATCTAAGTGCCTTCCTGGCAAAGCCTGGCGTGGAGGGAGGAAACTGGGCATGGGTCCCACCTGCCCTCGGAGTCTGCCAGGGCCCTGGAAGCGCTGAACAATGCGGATTTTGACACAAACGAGCTGGGTATTTTTCGCCACGGGGAAGGGGCAGAGCAGGGAAAAGGGTCCAGCCAGGAGAGCAGGAGGCCAGCAGCCCTATTCTGAACATTTAGGGCTGCGGGGGCACCGCCCGTTCCCCAAAGAGCTCAGACAATGGGGTGGGTGGGTAGGAGGGACTGCGGGCTCCAGAGCACCTGTTCTGGGCCGACTTGTCAACCCGCCCCTCACCCCCCAGGGTCCAGCTAACGTGGGAAGGACGGATGGAGCCGTTGCCCTGAGTACAGGGTGCTTAAGACGGACTGTACGAGCTGGAACCTGGCTTTCACCATTCACGGCCTGCGTGACCCCAGGCAAGCAAGTTCATCGCCTCCTCCCTTCATCTGTAAAATGGGAAGACACACACCTCTACCTCGGGAGTGCCCTGCGGTGGGGGGAGTGCCCTGTGGGCGAAAAAACCCAACAAGGCAGCTTCTGATGCTTTTGTTACTCACAGATCATCTTCAGGACAATTTTATAAGGCGGTGGGTGCCTTGGTTAGCCTCCCTGGTTGGTGAAAGGGGAAACGGAAGCCCAGAGGGCGCACTGACGCCTCCTTGGACACTTAGCCAAGGAGCAACAGAAACCGGGTCTCCTTGACTACAAGGTCAACGCTCTCTCCTAAAGCCAACCTTTTGGGGACCAGGAGCTTACGGGAAATCTGGTGACAACAGATTCTCTTGCCAGAGACGTACACACGTGCACATACACGTGCATGCGAATGTATGCACGCACAACCCCCCCCCCCCGATGACATTTCTGGGTGTTCACAGCTCCTCTGAGGCCAGCCCTAGACTAGGATCCACGAAGACAAGGTTTCACGGATTCTAGGGTACAAATCCCTGTGTCTTATCTTGCTATGTTCTGGAGAGAACATAGCTTTCTTTTGTTTTCCGAGGATTATCATGTGTTTCTTTGAGAAAGAGTGCTGGGAAACAACCGACCGGGAATGACTTTACTCTCAGGCTGCCTTTCTGTCGCCTCTTCTCGAACCCAGACAGGTGAGGCCAGTGTGGAGGTTTGACACCCAGGCGAGCGCGCGTCTGAGACACCCCTCCAGATGGGAGGCCTCCCCTCAGCAAAGCTGGCCGGCCCCCCACCCCAGCCACACCCCTGCTGTTTGTGGGCAGCACATGGGCTGGATATTCTCCGGTGCCACCCCATCCAACCTCTGCCCTGCTGTCCCCTGGCAGGTGTCCCTAGGGGACCTGGCCCTCCGGCTTACAGATGCAATGGGCCAAGGGGAGACCCCGAGGGGAGCAGAGGTGGGAGGGGAGGGAGCTGCAGGCATTTTCCCACAGCCCCCGCCCCTGCTTTGCGGAATTTTCCGGCACTGGCTGTAGCCCTCTATACTAGGGGACTGAGTAAGTGTCCGCAGGCCCTGCTCTCGATGGACCCCAGGAACATCATTTCCTCCCCGCCTGTCCCTATAAGCCCTGGGGATGGGAGGACTGCTCCTCACTACTGCTCACCTCTGCCCCCTGCCCTCACCTCTGCATTACAGGCTCTTCCTGCCAACCCCTGGGGTAAATTCTGTTCCCTGCTGGGACCCTGCCCATCTGCCCTTGATGTGGGCAGGGTCTGTCTGGTAGCACTTATTTCCGCACACTCGGTTAGCTCAGAGCTCATGACCCCTTCCAGAACCTGAGAGGGCAATGTTCCTCCAGGGGGACTCAAAGGGGGTCCAAACACAGAGCTGGGCTGACCCTCAAAACCGACCTCGGGGCTCTCCTCTCACCTTGCACTTGAGCTTTCCCGCCTATAAGTGGGGACATGGTAACGTGCACCCCACAGGGCCTTCTATGAGGACATGCTGCATCAGTTCCAGAGGGCCACCTGACATTTTCCATCATCATCTATTATTCATCCCCTCCATTTCTGGAAGGGACCCAGGAGAGTCTACATTCAGGGTCTGGATGAGTCAGGATGAGGGAAGCCACGCAGGAAACACTCATACACCCCGGATCAAATAAAGGCCCCAAACTTCCGGAAAATGGCATTTGCTAGTACCAGGCAGAACAGGGCAGCGGGGTGGGCTGGGAGGCTCTAGAGCTGGCCTGGGGTTCACATCTGCCCCTTTCCAGCTGCGTGACCGCGGGCGTGCCTCAGTTTCTTTGTCTATAAAATGGAGACAGTAGTGCCTACAGCTGCTACTGACGTTGCGAGGCTAAGTGAGATGGTGCAGGTCATGTACTGGCGACGGGCCCTGGCGCAGAGTGAGTCCTTAATAAACAGTAGCTGTCACATGTCATTTCAATGTTTGCTTGGCCTCAGTTTTCCCATCCGTAAAATGGGGCTAATCAAGGGCGCCTGGGTGGCTCAGGTCATGACCCCAGGGTTCTGATCCCTGGTGCTCCCTGCTCAGTGAGGAGTCTGCTTCTCCCTCTGCCCCTTCCCCTGCTCCTGCTCTCTTTCAAATACATCAATAAAATCTTAAAATTAAAAAAACAAAACAAAACACCAGGGCTCATCATGCCTATCTGGCAGGGCTGCTGGGGAATGCAGGGGCAGGTGTGTGGAAGGAAGCTCCTGCCTCTATTCCTGCCGTGGCCGTACCTGGCCTGTTTGGGCCGCGGCCTGCAGCGGATACTCGGAGACAGCCGATCCCACAGAAACGCTCCTGGCCGAGTCTTTCCGCTGGGGTGAGGCAATAATGCTGTCTCTGGAACTCAATTTATTGAAGGGGGCTCTCTCCGACGTGGGGCAGAACTGCTGAGCCTGCAGGCCGCCGGCCCCGGGGGTGGGCGGTGCAGAGGAGCAGGCCGAGTCCCTTACACAAACATTTGCCGAAGGGTGCATTTGGGCCTGTCAATGGCTGTCGATACAGACAGGTTCCCTTTCGGCACGTCAGGATTTGGGGACTTACTGAGTTGTAAGCTTGGGACTGTGCACTCAGTCCTGATTTCTCTGGTTGTTCGTGCGCCTTTGCTGGTATCTTCCCCAGCCTGAGACGGAGGGCAGGGCCCGGCCTGTGCTGGACGCTGTGCCAGGCACGGGGGCCCAGAGAGGAACCCGAGGACACAGTCTCCATGCAGGGAAAGGCATTAGTCCGGTGAGGATAAACCACAACGAAATAAATTATGACACGGCACGGAAGTACAGGGATGGAGCTGGGAGAGCAGAGAACGGAGCTGTTACTGATACGTAAGGAGGGGGGCAGAGAAAGGGAGGGCTTCCTGGGGGAGGTGTCATTTGAGCTGGGCCTTAATGGCTGCATAGGCACTGCCTGCTTAATAAAAACTCGAGGGCCGAGCATTCTGAGCAGAGGGAAGAACACATGGGAAGACAAAGAGCACCGCATGGCGTTCGGGGAGGTTTGGTGGGACTAGGCTGGAAGAGGCTCCTGGAGTGGGCAGGGCAAGGGCATATTCTGAAGGGTCTGGCAGGCTGAACTACAGCCAGAGGCTTTTGTCCCTGTCTCTGTGGCATTCGTAGCACACCTGAGAGGGGTGCAGTCTTGCATCCCTGAGACACTGCTGGGAAGCCCTGCTTGCTAGCCCGGAGCAAGACCGGCGAGGCCCAACTGGAAAACTGCCACCCCATACGCGCTGCCTCCTCTGAGGGTTCCCCTAAGCCGCTGCACGACTGCGGAAACAGAGTGCCACTGACTGGGACAGTAAATGATCACGTCCTGGCTCCAGGCTCCATCCCCACACGGGCTTTGTAGCCAACACCCCCAGACTGCCCCAGGTGACACTGTTGGCTCCCCGCTGCCCAGTGGGGACGGGTGAGGGGAGCAGTGGCAGGCGCCTGGAGTAACTGGCCCACCCAGGAAAGCCCCCGAGAGCCGTGAACCCTCCAGTTGTCCCTGGGACTCCTGGGTGGAGGAAGGCAGCCTGCCACCTGAGACCTCAGAGCAGCTGTGGCCAATGCCGTGGCTGAGACTACGGAGCCCCAGTCACCAAGCCCGGCTTTCCCAGGCAGGTGGGGGGAAGAGACGCATTCCCAGCTGGGTAAGGCCACTTCCTGGGCAGCCGTTATAAAGCCAATAGGATCCTAAGTGGGTGGGAGGCTAGCAGCTGCCCTTTACTGCCTGGCCGTGAACGCACTTCTGAGATGTGTGGGAGAGGTATGGAAATGGGATTCAAGTTCAAAGGTCCCTTGATATCCCGAGTGCGGAGGTGCACACTGGGAGGGCCAGTTGGGGGCACCTGCCACGCCTTCCACATGCCCACTGTGGCCTGGTGTTCTCAGGACTTTCCCTCATCCCCTCCTGCCTGATTCCCCAGCAACTTGCTGGATAGGACAAGGCCCCTTGTGAGCCAGCCCCCCACTGTCTCCACTTTCTCTGTTTCAGCCACGCCGGCCTCCCTGCTTCTCCAGGTGCCAAGCTCAAGGTCCCCACTGCTCAGACAGCCCTTTCGTGGGCACAAACGTCACCTCTGCAGGGAGGCCTTTCTAGACCACCCACTCAAGTAATGTATCCGGCCTCTTCCACTCAAACCCGCCGACCAGCTAGGTCACAGCCTCACCCCTGGGCCAGAAGAGAGCAGGTGCTCACTGAGTATTTTCTGGGGATGGACTGAATAATCACCGAGGCCACGTGATGCTACCAAAGTGTGTAAGAGGTGGAGTCAGGTCCTGTGACCATCAGGCCCCCAGCAGGGAGTGGATGGTCCTCAAATGGAGTAACCGAGGAGGGTCCACCAAAGAGGTGGCAGAGGGCAGGGATTTCAGTGTGAGTGACCCCCTAGGCTGGCCACGGGGCCCTGGAGAGAAAGTGCGGGGTAGAGAGGGCAACTAGATGTGAGCCATGGCTTTGGGTGGCAGTGTCAGCCAGCCAGCCACCTGGCAGGATGGAAGGCGGGGGCCGGGAGGGTGGGATGGGGAAGGGATAAACCTCCTGACCCCAGTCTCTGCCTCTCCCCAATCTCCTGCCAGGCCTCCCAGTGACCCGACCCAGCCGGAAGCTAAAGGGCATGGAGGCTACGGGAGCCGTCCACACAGATCAGCCTCTCGGTGTGAAGCAGGGAAAGGGGGGTGGAGAGCAGATCTGGGGGGCACAGGGAGGGCACCCAGCACACGCAGGGAAGGAGACAGGGCATCTCGCGCGATGCAGCCCAACAGCAGTCCTCTCGGCAGCCCCGGCGCTTACCGTGGAAGTGCTCGGCCGTCTTCCGCCGCAGGGCCTGCAGGCTCACCTCCGAGTCGGCCCACTCCAGGACCAGTCTCCGGCCGTACAGGTGGGTGCTGTGACACAGCGCGTGGAAGGCTCTCTGGGGGAGCAAGGGCAGGAAATGGAACTGCGAGTTAGCGGAGACCGACCGCAGACGCTGCATCCTGTCCGCCTCCCGCCTGCCGGCACCTCAAACTCCAAGGCCAGGTTCTAGCCCTGGCGACACCTGCTCTCTGGCGAGGTTGTGGGAGCTGTTGGGCACGTTATTCAATTAGCGGCTTACATTCCCAGGGAGACAGCTGCAAGTGACCATGCCGTCAATATAACCGCCTGTAATTGGTGCCCGGGCCCGCGGCCGGCTCCTTTCCCATGCTGTGTCCTGTCTGGGGAGGGCCACCCCATGAGCCGGTTCGCCTCCCACTGGGCCGCCAGGGGCCCCAGGCCCCTTGCTTTTGCCTGGTGGCTCTGTCCTTCACTAGGCCCGAGGAGTCTGTCCCCCATCTCTCTCTACTGCCCGAGGCCAGGCTGCCTTCAGCCTCCGGAAGGCCCCCGCCCTCCCAGGTGCTGGCTCCTTCTCCTGGCTCAGCAGCTCTGTCCTCTGGCTCTTCACTGCTCCTGGCGTCTGAGTTCTGCCTACTCCCCTCTCTGGTGTTTGGGGCTGCTTTACTGAGATGTAACCCACACACTGTGCAAGTCACCCATCCCATCTGAAGTACGCAGTTCGCTGGTTTTCAGGATATTCAGAGTTGTGCGGCCGTCACCGTGTCAAGTTCAGAACACTTCATCATCATCCTCCCGGAAGAAACCCCACACTCAGGAGTGGGCGCCCCACACCCTCCCCCGGCCCCCGGCCAACACTAGTCTGCTTTCTGTCTCTTTGGATTTGCCTGTTCTGGACATTTCCGATGAATGGAACCACGCGGTCCTGGCGAGCTCCCTCTTCAACGTTGCTAGAGCCCAAGCTAAGTGGCACCGCCCGGGGGCTCGTCTTGCTGCTCTCCCATGGCTCAGAGAGGCCACGTGCCTAGACCCCGGAGCCACCGCATCTAGGCAGGGCAGGTCCTGTACCTCCTTGCTTCGAGACCTTGGGTAAGTTAATGAATCTCTCTGGCCTCAGTTTCCTGGTCTATGAAGTGGGAATGTTAATGGCATTCCAATCTAAGGGTTCTGTGGGAGATGAGAAAGAGTTAACATGGAAGGCGCCTACAACAGTGTGGGGGTACACAGTAAGTGCTCAATAGATGCTAGCTCTCGTCCTGGTTGTGCCGTTACTGCCGACTTATCACATCTGCAATTTCCTTCTCTCAGCAGAGAGGCCTCGGGTCAGTGGTGGGTGTGGACAGGGCCAGCCCCGGGTGCCCGTCAGCACGGGAAGCAACAGTGGCTAAAGGTGGCGTCTTCGTCTGTGCTTCTGGGCTGCAGTCAGCACCCCGCGGTACGAGAAGAGGGGCCGTGGGGCTCGTCCCTCTTGCTTCCTCCATGCTGCGCGGAGGCAGTGCATGCCCAGGAGAGCTCCACACCGGAACCGATCCACCTCTGGCCCTCGCCTTCATTCAGCATGACTGTTACGGGCTAGACCGTGTTCCCCCAAGAATGGATGTTGGAATCCATGCCCCTGGTACCTCGGGTTGTGACCCGATTTGGAAATAGGTCCTTGCAGGTGTAGTCCAGTGAAGGTGAGGGCATCCTGGAGAAGGCGGGCCCCCTAAACCACTATGACTGTGGCCACATGAAGACAGATGCAGGGTGGGTGCCCTGTGGAGACAGGGGCCGAGGAATGTCGCTGTCACTAGAAGCTGAGGGAGAGGTGGGGAAAAGACTTCCCTTGACAGGAACCCAACAACTCCCGCCCCTTTGATCGTGGACTCCTAGCCTTGAGAACTGTGACACAGTCAATTTCTGTTGGTTTCAGCCACCCAGCCTGTGGTACTTTGTTACGGCGGTCGAGGTGACCCTGGGTAAGGCCGATGCCCCACTGGGAGCCTCGGTCTCCTCATCTGTAAAATGGGCTAATTGTGGGATGAACACGCAACAAGCCCCGGGGCTCGCCCACAGCGGATATTCCACCAACAACTGAATCTGGAAAGCACTGGCGGGAGGTTGGGTGGGACATGCATCTTTTTTAAAATGAGACATGTGGTCAAAGTACAGAAACGCTTTCTTCTCAGCTGCACTTTTCTGAGAAGGGCCAGGTGCAGGAAACTTTTTTTTCCCCTTTTTTTCTTTTCGACTTTAATTTAAAAAACTCTTTCTGACTGCCAACAGAGCCTCTGCATTTTTTCCATACGGGTATAAAAATGCATCTGGACTCCGAGCCGAAATGGGCCATTCAGAGCTTTAAAACACATGCGTTCTCAGCGGGCACGGCAGAGAAACAGCCTGACTGCGGGAGCTGGGGTTTTAAGATGGGGAGAGAAGTCAGTCGGGAGTCTGGTGTGGCGGGTATTCGTCCTGGCGCCCGGGTCCCCGAGGAGCTGCGGTCTCGGGGACGTAGGTGGGCGGGCAGGGCCACGAGGCTGCATCTGGTGGGAGCTCAGCCGCTGAGAGAAGGGAGGGAGTGGGGGCCTGGGAGGTGGGCTCGGGTGAGGTGCCCCCACCCCGGCCTCCCTCTGCGTGCAGCCTTCAGACTGGCGTTTCCTTCCAACCCCTGGAGCCCCGTTCTCCATTGCTGTGCCCCACCAAGGCTGCAGAGGGCTCGGCTCAATGTAGGAGTTGCTAGACACTCCCTTTCCTCGCTTGCCTCTGATGGCAACACTTCCAAATTCTCATCTCCTCTTTGGAAGGGCTTTGCAAACTCCAGAGGTGAGGTGGCACAGCTATTAAGGCTGGGGGCTCTGGGCCTGGGCTACTTTGGTTCAAATCCCCACTGCACCACTTACAAGCTGCGTGAGCTTGGGCAGGCTGCTTAACCTCTCTGGGACCCGTTTCCTTGAGTGGTGGCAGCAGCAAATGGATAGGATGAGCCCGTGACCTGTGAAGTCTAACACTTAGAGCACCGTTATTATTATTATCATTATGGATGCCCTCTGCCCCCCTTATGCCACCAAAGAGCAGGAACAATGTTCGGTGGGACACAAAAGCTCTCGTGCATTTGGCGTTGGAGCACAGCACGTGGTTCTCCAAAAACAGCAGGACCAAGCTTCCCTCGTCCCAGTCCCCTCCGGTTCATAGGAGACCAGGCCGCTTTCCTGAGTGCCCGCTGCCTGGCTAGTTGCAACGCAGTGGCCTCAGACTGTTGCAGGCTGCAGGGACAGTGACTCGAGGCTAAAACTGGCCTTGGACGATCCAGAGTAGTCGTATTTCACTAAAAGAGCCTAAAGGGAGCTTGTTATATTTGGGGGATCCTAGAAGGCAGGGGGTGGGTGAGGAGGACACAGCCCAGGCCTCAAGGGGCTTTCAGGCTAGTGCAGAAGACACGGAAGGTTCCAGGCACAGCAGAGGGGAATGTGCAGCCCTGGCCACTCTGGCCTGGGGTCCACCCGCAGCTTCCTCCCCGGCCTCTGTGCCTACTGAGACCCACGCCACCTTCCTCCCGGGAGTTCTGAACCTCAGCTGCAGGCACAGCACACCTCTGCCAAATCAGCTCTCAGGGCCTCGTTCATCTGGGGGTGCCCAGGAGTCGGTGCAATGAGGGTGTCTCAGAAAAGGCGGGGAGGTAGACACTCCTGGCCTGGTGCTTCTCTCCAAATCCTGCTTCTGCTGCCTGTCTTCTTCCCTTGGAATGAAAGGGCCTTCTTCCCCTTGATTATGGATCTCCTGGGTTGGAACTCTAAGCTTCTGATCCCAACCTACTCATAAGAACAGACATTATTCACCCATTTCAGTGAAAGGAAAACAGGCGCCGGCGAAGGTCCCTACACACGTCAACTTCCTTCTCGCTTCTTTCAGACCCTGTACCTTCCATCCCTGGGCCTCTGTAACCTGCTCTGGCCGCGGAAGGGCTCCCTCGTCACAGCCAACCTGCTGGTGGCCCAGGGCACACCCTGCTCTCCTCACACAGATGAAAGCCAGCTGCCCTGCCTGTGCCCTGCCTGCGTGGCTTCCAGCCCAGCACCGGCCCCCTGAACACCTGCCTGCGGGCCGGCCTCCTCGGCTCAGCCTTGAACCTTGGAGGGAAGGCCTCTCTCCTCGCTGCCCCTAGCAGTGCTCAGGACAGAGTGTGGCCCAGGGAACATGGTCGCTCCCCTTATCTGTGGGGGATACGTTCAAGGACCCCACTGGATGCCCAAACCCACAGGTGATATGGAACGCACACATACAAATTTTCCCTATACGGACATATCTATGGCAAAGTTTCATTTATAAGTTAACCACAGTAAGAGATTTAACAAAAATAACCGCTAATAAACTAGAACAATTGTAACAATAAACTGTGATAAGTTACATGAATGTGCTCTTGCTCAAAATATGCTACTGTACTGAATTCCCCCTTCTTCGTGTGATGGTGTGAGAGGGTAACGTGCCTGGGTGATGAGATGGAGTGAGCGAGGTGCATGACGTGGGCGTCTGACGTCGTGTGAGGCTACACCGACCTTCTCTGGAGGAGGGCCACCTGCTTCTGGACCACGGCTGACCGTGGGTAACAAACTGTGGATAGGGGGTAGGGGGGCTACCATATTCACGGAGCCAACCGTGGAACTCTTTCACCGAGGGTCTGCAGCCTAGAAGGGACACTCAAGTTGGTCCTGGCCAGAGATGGAGGACTGGCTTAAACATCCTGCTGTGGTCCCTCCACACCCCTATGATACAGACCACGAAAGACAGAGGAACAAGGAGCTTATGTCTTCGGCTGCCCATATGCATGGGACGCTCTGCCTTCCGATTAGGACATGACCTGGTGCATACACGGTCTTGCGTCTAGCAATGGAGAGGGGCAGATCTGCTCCCAACGGGTACGACTTTGGGACCTCAGGGGACAGGAACAGCCCATGCCACCAGGACTCGGGTACACACCACCAGACCACCTGCTCGGGTCACTGCAGAAGCCCGAAGATCCAGAGTGGAACTCAAAGTGTGCATTATTTTGCCCGGGAGGAGACTGCCACGGAAGGGGGGAGCCCCTGCTCTCTGCAGCTGCTTCCTCTCATCATCCGATGGCCAGTGCGGGCTATTCCTGTTCCTTTCTGGAACATTCTCCCAGCTTTTGCAGCCGACTCCCATGGGCCATATAACTGGGCTCTCACACTCTGGTTTCTGTTTCGGGTGAGCCATCAGGAGGTGCCAGTAGTCCTGGAGCACCTACTGGGCTCCTCTCAGACAGCTCCCACTGTCACTAGGCCCTGGGGGCATCAGCATCCCTGGCAAGTCCCTGAGCCCTACTTACTCCTCCATAAATCCCTCTTGGATCATCAGGGAGGAGGCTGTTTGCTGACCCAGATGGCTGCCCCAAGTTCCTCTGCCTTGACCCAGGGCAGATGGACTTCTCACTTCGGATCGCAGGTCTTGGGGCCTGGCCCCACTCAGAGAATTGAGGCGTACTGAGGCCAGCGTGGGCAGGTCTGGCTGGAGTGCAGGCTAGCTACCACCGTCGTCTGGTTCCCTGGCTCGGCTGTCCCAGAATCACACCCCTTGGATCCCCTCTGACCTGAGCCACCAACTGTGGGCTCCGAGAACCCTAGCCCCCAGCTGCCTCTTCCGCAACACCCCCTTCCCCCACCCCGCAAGGAAATCTACCAGGGCTAGACCGTGACTGGGCCTGGCAGCCGTCTTTCCGGAACAGGGAAGGCGCTGGAAGGCTGCCAGCGCAGCACTGGCCTGACCTTTCTGCAGCGCTCCCTGGAGATAGACCTCCTCCTCCCGGCAACAAAAGTCCACTTGGTGCCCTTGGCTGGACTTCCCGGCCCGTGGGCCCGTGGCTCATGGCCCAGGCCTGAGGACAGGACTCCTGTCTTTACAAGTCCAGGCCCTTCTCGGCCCCTTCTGCTCTGTGTCTTGCAGAGTGGGAGGGCTGCCTCTCTCTGCAGACGTCAAATCCACCTGAGCATGGACAACGGCAACCTGAGCCCAGCCATCTGCCATCTGCGCCCCCGATGCCTGGAGCAAGTGTGACCTAAGACGGCCAAGAGCGACCCCCTGTGCCCAGGAGCCCGGGACCGAGTGACAGGAGCGGGAGCTCCGGGCCCTGGCGGGGACCGCTGGGGGCTTGGCTCCTTCTCTCTGCGGAGGTGGCTGAAGAATGTGGGGCCTGTGTTGCTGGGAGGAGGGTCTGCCGGGCCGGCATGCTCGGTGTCTCTCTGGGCAGCATCCCAAGCTCTGAGGGGCAGAACCTTCTCGTCCCTGATTCTCGGTGCCCACAATCCCCAAAGCAAGCTCTCGGCATGTCCTGCCAGCAGGCGGGAGCCGGTCCCCGGGATGACTGGGGCTCCTGGCATGGGACTGGGGGACCGGGGTACCCCACTCGGCACCTCAGTCCACTGCAAGTGAGGAGACCGGGGAGCTGAGGACAAGTTTCTCAGAGAGACAGCCGGGGGGCCTTGGTTCCAGGCTTCGGCGACTCCGTCTCTCAAACAGATGTGTCTCTTCCGCTTCCTGCGTTCATCTGTGCAGCTCTATCCAGTTCAGCTCGACATCCCTGGAGCACCCACCATGAGCCAACACTACGGTGGGGGACATAAAGGTGAGGCACTACCTCTGACCTCTGGAGAGATAAAGGAGCCACCGGGAGAAGAGAACCAATGTCAGGTCACCAACGGTCAGAAGGGACCAGGCAAAGAGGCAGTGCCGCCTGCTAATGGCCTTGGGCTCCAAGTGGGGCCCACAGCGTGGCCCAGCTGCCTTCCGGCTTTGTGACCTGAGGTGGCATGTCTCTGGGTCTCCACTTTCTCCGCTGTGAAGTGGGGGCACTCTGACCTCCTGCGGCTGCAGGAAGAATAAATAAGATGGCAACAATTCATTTACCCCACTGCCGGGCACACGGTAAGGGCCTGAGTCCTGGTCCCTGCTGATGCCCTTGGTAGTATAGCTTTTCCAAAGTTATGAGTAGTGCTCCTGGAGGGGAGAAAGTCATCCAACTCCACTGGGCTGGTCAGCTCTCCTGGGTAACGTGGACTGACTGCCTGATAAATCTGAATGAAAACTCTGGAAGCTGATCTTCCCCTGGGGGCAGAGGCCTGGAGGGAGGGACGGGGTGAGCAGAGGGGTACCTCACGGCACGCTTATCCCCTGGAAATGGAGGAGGCACCCCTGCTAGGCTGAGGAGAGGGGCTCATCCGGACCCTGGCTTCTCAGCCTGTAAATGTGTTGGCTGAGCCTGAATCCCTGCCTTGAAATGCAAGGCTCAGGATTCCAACATGCTTTTACTCCTGGGCTCTAACGATGGGAATGAGGTAAAAACACTGTGAATAAGCCACGGGCATGAGGGTCTGCAGCTCACACACCTGCCTGAACAGGAAAGTGGGGACAAAACCCCCATCCCCGAGTGGGCTTGTAGTTAACGTGTCTGGAAGACAAAGAATATCCAAGAGCCAGGCAGCAGCCCTGACCCTGGGGGCCCGGCCCACTCTGCTGCCGCCCTTTCTGTGGTGCCGTGCCCTATGGCCTGGGCCTGGCCCTTCATCTTCACAGTTGCCTCGGGGGGCGGTATTACTCCTGACGTGGGGGTGGATGAGTAACCTGGGGTTCGGGGATATAACACCCCTTGTCTGCATCCATGGCCTCCTCATTTCCACGGGGTGATGGCCCCTTCGGACCCTGCCGCGCTCCCACAGGCCCCACGGAGACAGCTCTACTCCCCCCTTACACTCAATTAAGCAAACATGTGTTGAGCACACACCACTGATAACCTGACGGCGACCATCATTTATAGGGCAGGCAAGACAGTGTAGGCCTGCGTGGGCCACACTGGGCACCCGGCGCCAGGGCGGCCGTCCCGGCCTCGAGAGGCCGTGTCTGGCTCCCTCACGGTCGGCCCTGTGCACCACGGGGCTGGTTTTGGCAGAGTCTGCAAGGTGACAGCATGGGTGCGGCCAGGCCCGATGGTGGCCCCCTACACAACCCTCAGCAGCACCCCAACCCTGGGGCACAGGGGGCGGGCATGTGTCCACTCCCCACCCCCCGCCCCCTCCCCCGGCAGGGTGCCGAAGCGAGGAACGGGCAGGGACACATTAACCGGTGCGACCCCACAATTAAAGCTGCCGCTGTTGACCACGGTGAGAGCAGCTCTGCCTGCCAACACCAGCCGCCATCACGTCTCCCCGCTGCCGGCTCCCCCCAAGTGTTTATTTAAGCCAACACATTGCTCTGCTAATTGGATAACATTCCATGTGAAAATAGACCTTTTAAAACAACAGCAGCGGCGGCAAATAAAACCAGCTGCAACTGCAAAAGTACAAAGGCGCGGCGGGCTCGGGAAGGGAAAAATTAAAGGCGCATGCATGGGAAAAAAATTAATATTCTGGTTTCCGGGCCGCGAGTCCATTCTTCGCATCCTTTCCCTTCCGGGCCGCCCTTCCCTTCTCTCCTCCAGGACCAGCCTGCTCTGGGCAAAGAGAGAGGAGGCGGCGGCTGCGGAAAGAATCCCAGTGGCTACCGGGGGCCCCTCCGAGGCCAGGCTGCTGTTGGGCCCGGGGGTCTGAAAGCTGACACGTGTGCTGGTGGGGCTGATCCTAGGGTGCTCACTCCTTCTCTGGATGCGGGGGGGGGGCTCATTTCAGCCTGGGCGGGCTCCCAAGAGATGCTCTGCCCCCCCCCCCCCCCCACCGAAACGTCTCTAATTGGCAAGCCCCTCTCTCTGCTGGGTGCTGAAGAGAGGAGGGGCTGACGCTCGGTGTAAGTGAGCAAGTGACCGCGAGGGAAAGCCCTGGACGCATGGCTTCGGCATCTGGTTGGCACGTGGGCCGGCTCTGCCCAGTCCTGGCTGCATGACCCCAGGGCCAGTGACTTCACCCCTTGGAGCCTCAGTGTCCTCAGGTGTCAAATGCCACCCACCACTTACCTCCTGGAGTCCTGGGAGGAAGAAGAGTGACGAATGCAAATGCTTAGCACCCTCCCTGCCGAAAACAAGGTTTGAGAAGTTGACAGTTTTGATCAATGCCAATGTTTCTAGAAGGAAACATCAGGGTCCAGAGAGCCATGTGGTGCCTGAGACAGGGAGAGAGCCGTGCATGTGAGCGCAGACCCAGGCTACCCAGGGAAGACCACTGCATCTGGGACGGTTCGAGTCCTTGACTTTCCAGGCTTCCCTCGTCAGCCTCTGTCCCACACCCCTCCACCTCGAGGGGAGAGGTTCTTTGAGAAGCATCAGCTCATCACCCCTGGAGTTTTAGGGAACTCTGGCACTTTCAGAGGGACTGACACTTCCTGGCCTGGACATCAGGGCCAACGAGCATCCTAGGATGGGGGAATGTGCCGGCTCACTGAGCCCGAGTCCGTGATGAGGGGAGACGGGTCTCCTCCAGCGTAGTGCCTCGGCCCCGGAGCCAGGGCTGGGCTTCCCGTTGGTGCACAGGGATCGGTCCATGGGGATCGGTCCACGGGGCTCCGCAGCGGCTGCACAGATGGATGGAGCTCGGCGGCCGTGGGGAGCCACGGGGAGGGAGTGATGCAAATCTCCTGCCCAATTCCCGGGGCTGCTGCAGGTTGGGGCGAGACAATGCGTGCGCGGTGTACATGTCACATACAAAGCCAGCACGATCGGTCGCAGGAGCCTCTGGCTATTGTCATCAGTTGCCTGGTTACTCCGAGCTCTGCCACGACAGCCTCTGTGGAGCCTCATGCCAGGAATCTCTTTCCAGTTTGGGGGTGTGCGTTTGACCCAGAGGGGCCTGACAGATATAACAAAGTCCCTGATCACGTGCGGGGTGGGACACGGTGTTGTGGAGAAAGGTCGGAGGACTCAGTGCGTGGTGCGGGGGCGGCGCAGATGGGCACGTGTCAGGGCCCCAGCAGACGGCAGTGCCGAGGGGCTGCCTCTAGGGACCAACCGGGGCCTAATTCTCTCCTCTGACAGCCGATGAAGGGGCTGGTTGATGCTGGGGAAGGAGCACTGTGCTGGGAGCCGACATACCCAGGTTCAGGCCCCGGCCCCACCCGGAAACCGTTAGTTCCTCCATTGCTTTCCAGACTCATCGCTGTGTAGTGCGCTGTTCATGACCCCCTCCCGCCTCGCCCCTCTCCCTCACATCTGAGCACTGCCCAGGTCCCCGGGAATGGGGGGAGGCTCCAACACCAGGTTCAAGGGTTGCCGATGCCGAGAGTGACGACCTCCATCTCCGCAAGGGCGTCCTGCCAGGCAACGGGAGTGAAGCCCCCCGTGAGGGATTCGCGTGGGTCAGGGAATCAGTCAAGCCCTGAAAAGGCTTCTAAAGGAGGTGTCCCTCCTCAAGGGCTTCCGAAGGAGGAGAGCCACACACGGGAAGCCCGCCGTGGGAATGGGGATCAGGCACATTCCTCTAGCATTCCCACAAATTCCTCCTGCGGCAGTAAACCGAGATCTTGGGGTGTTCTACTCAGTGTCTCCTCATGGCCTCGTGCTCCGTCTTCAGACTCACAGCCACCCTCGTGCTGGCTCAACACATACAGTAGTCAGAATTCTATTCACCAGCATGCAGCGCACATGGCTCTCTGGGTCAGCGGTGGGCGCTAAACGTGCCACTCGGAAGACAATAAAGTTCTTCAGACAGACACGGAGAAGGAGAGGGAGAAGCAGCTTCCCCGGGAGGCGAAAAGAGCAAAGGGATGTGTGCAGGGAGGACGCGCTGCCGGTGGGTTCACACTTTGGTGAGGGCCGGCTCGTAGGGTGGCAGCCACAGGGGAGAGCTGCTGCAGGGGTGGGGGGATGCCGGGGCCAGAAGTGGCCCCAGAGCCTGGCCGGCCACCTGTCAGAGCTGAGGGGCAGGAGGGGCCAAAGCTGGAGGGGCTGTGAGTTGAGTCCTCCCTGTCCTCGGCTGCCCTTTCTTCTCCCGGAGCCCAGAATGGAAGGCAGGCGGGGAAGGGGTGAAGCGAGAGGAGTGACCTGCATAAATCACCAGAGGGCTGTGCTGGCTGGCCGGCCTTCGGAAACATCCTCTGCAGCCTGGCTCTGGTGCCATGAGCTGCCCAGCTGGCCACTCGCTCCGCCCTGTCTACCCGAGGGGCCCCTTCTGTCCCTGGGATCTCAGAGGACACAACCGCCCTGACCGCGTCCCCGCAATGCAGTGCCTGGAACTGGAGGCCGGGAGCCCATGGCCTGGTCTGACCCTCCGGCACCAAGAGCCACGTCAGTTCTGACAGCAACCTCTGCCCTGGAGAGAGGCCGCTGTGTGGAAGACGGGTGCCTTCCGGTTGCAGGGCTTGGATGGCTCTTTGCTCTGCTCTGCCCCATCCCTCCTCCTTCTTAGACCAGCGCCCTTGTCACCAGTGTCACCACCTTCCTCCTCATCACAGCTAACAGACGGGGCTCCCAGGGCCAGCACCATCCTAAGAACACCACCCCATCCCAACCCCGCGACAACCCAAATGAAGAAAACCCTATCACCGTCTCACACAGGGGGAAACCGAGGCACATAGAAAGTAAGGCGCGTGCCCAAGGTCACACAGCGGATAGCGGCACAGCTAGGATTCTGACTCAGGCGGCCCAACGAGCCCCTCGGAAGAGGCAGCTCTCTGGGGCGGGGGGTGGCTCCCCACTCCTGTTCTCCCCTGCTCACAACCTGATGCAGGACCCCTGAGAGCAAACAACGGTTCTGTACCCCTTGCTGTCTTACAGCTGAGGAACCTGAGGTGCAGGGCAGGCTCGGGAGGCCAAGTGGCCGGCAGGAGGGCGCTCTGGACGGCTGCCCTCCGAGGCTTCCCTCCGAGCCAACGCGGGTCCCCCAAAGGTGCCTGCCCCGCTGACGGGAACCAGGGCCAGGCAGGGCCTGTTGCGCGCAGGGGGTGCCGCCCCTGCTGCCACGCACAGGAGGCAAAGGGAAAGACTGCCAGCTGAGAAGAAAGGGGAGCAGATGTCCGGACAAACGCGGCCACGTGTCAACAAAACAGGCACTTGAGTTCAAGACGCTGAGACAAAGGTGGCTGGCAAGGCTCCCCGAGGTCCCAGGAGTGCCCTCTGTGCCTGCGCGTGTTCCCAGGACCCACAAAGGCTGCAGCTGTGTCCCTGAGATGTCACCTTCCGCTCCGCCCACTGGGCCTCTGGCAACGGCAGCTCGCTGAAGGCCAACGGGTGGGATTCTAACACACACCCCCTGCTCTGCAGAAGGCCGCCTCGTGTGACGTGGAGGGGATCCCGCCCGTTGCTTCACCGTACCCTTGAGGAAAGATGAGGCCAGCAGACGGGAAACACACAGGCTCATGACGGAGCCCCCAGACATAGCTGGACCCCCGACCACACCGTCTCTGCTGCTGGGCTGGGCCCCGCACCCACTGGGCTCCCCCCTCCCCCTGTGCTGCACTGAGCCCAAATCCTGAGAGGCCTCCTTGATTCCAGAATGAAAGGTGCTGTGTCTCCAAGGAGCCTGGGAAATTCTGTACCTGTGCGTATACACCTGCCTGGGCTGACCTCACCTATAACCAACACAACTGAGAGGCCCCAGCCACAAGTGGGAAAATGTGTGTCCCGCTGGCCACGTCTCCTTCCCGAAGCGCTGGCCCCCAGCCCCTGCCATGCTGCACGGCGTCTCCCACGCTGCCCGCCTCAGGGTGCTCACGACCGGGGAGCTCTGTCTGAGCTGGGGAGGCCCGGGAAACCCACCGGCCTCCCTACCTTGTATCCCAGGTTCCTGCGGATGTCACGTCGGGGGGGGGTGGGCAGGGAGGGCAGGGGACACGGAACTTGCCCTCCTCCAAACACAAAACCCAGGGCCTTTTCTTCTGAGGGAGTTGCACAAATTAGCAGGGTCAGGGAGAAAGCAGGAGAACCCCACGGGGCAGCGACACGCCCTCATCCGTTAAGAGGTTTAGCTGCTTCTCCTACTAAGGGCCCAGAGGACAGACAGGGTAGGCCGGGGAGGGCTCGGTCTTACCTTCGCGTCCTGCTTCGTGAGGAAGTCCACGAAGCCGAACCCTCTGTGTGTGCCTGTCCCAGTCATCTTCTTCGGCAAGCGGACGGTCTTCAGCTCCCCGAAGGTGCTACAAACAAAAGGCAAAACACAGCAGTTTAAGAATAGAGGCCTGCAAGGGGGCTGGCGTACGTGTGTGGGAGGGCAGGACCAACTCTCACACATGAATCCTTTCTGGTTAGAAAAGAGAAGTACTTGCGGGGGCACGTGTGGAGGCACGTGTACACACACACACACACACACACACACACACACACAGTGTTGCCTTCCCACTGGCTATCACATGCTCCGGGGCATGACTGGCCTTCTCTCCTTTCAGATCCTGGCCATCACGGTGGGTGGGGAGCGATGACCGGGGTTGGAGATGCTGATGGAGAATTTTTGGTTCCTCTCTGACAGGCTGGCACACTCAGCCTCCCCTTGCCTGTGGGGCTATCTGGCAGGGGGCACGCAGCCCTGCACACGCGTGGCCAGGGCACAGGGCTGCTTGTGTGCTCAGGCCAGGGATCCGGACTCGGAGTCAGCAGGGTCTCCTGACCTGAATCCGCCTGCACGGCTGAGCTGAGCACACAGCAAGCCTGCGTGGAGAGAGCAGGATGAGCCTCTGCCCCCGGCCCCGGGCCCGGGCCCCGGGATGTTTCTTCAGTGCTCAGTGCTGGAATGACACACAGCTACTCCCTTCTAAGCCCCACGTCCCCTACCTCCGGGCTTTAGTTTTGATATCTGCTAAGCCCAAGTCAGGCAAAGCTCTGGAGAAGAAAATGGCTTGGCTCCCCCTGACAGGGATCAAACAGGTAAACACAGCTTGGACCATCCCCTGCCCTCCCCCAACCCTCTCCTCCCAGATAAATGTTCGAGAAATTCCCAGACAAAAGGATCAGGCCTCTCTGGCTCTCCTGTCTCATTCCCCCACCCCAACCCTATCCCGATGGCCATTTATCAAATATATATGCACAAATTGCCACCGATAAATATTTAATGTGTACGGCATCTGAAGAGGTGTTATTTTATTTGAAAATCTACACACACTTGTGGGTGGCTAGGCACACGGCACATACACTCAATGGCCTAGGATGCTTCAGGGCCAAAGACCGATTGGGTAAAAACACAGTAAAGGCCATAAGCTCTCGTGAAATGATATAAGCTAAATCCGAGGCGTTAACCCGCAGCCCTGCCAGCATGACCAGGCATCTGCCAGCCCAATTTCTGAAGGCAGGATGGTGTGTAAATGCGGCATTATGAATCCTCAAAATGAATCTGCACGTCTCCTCCGAGCTCCCCCAGCAGCTCCCCACCAAGGCTGGCGACAAGGCCAGCCTCCCGGGGAGGGGAGGGGCTGGAGGGGGTAGGCCTCGGAGCCCTGTCAGTCTTCCAGGCCTGGCTGAGGCTCTAGCTCAACCGGAGGGGGCTCGAGGGGGTGTGGTTGGGGCCCAGAGGCTGGGCAGGTGGGGACAAGCAAGAAGGTGAGGTGGGAGGGCCTGAGGAGTGGGGCCTGCAAACCCTGCTTTATTCTGCCACCTAAAGGCCGAAGCATCCCATGACAGGCACTGCCTCTCTTCCTGCGTGGGAGCCCCAGAGCCTCGGCCAGGGAGGGCAGTGGCCAGATGAGTTTTCTCGTAGGCTCATTCAGATAAACGGTCCTTTGGCTCCAAGTTCTTCAGACAAATGTAGGGACCGCAGGGATGGTGCATCTGATGGCCATGAGGACCCAAGTGCGACAGTGGTCAGACTCAGGCTAGTAAGAGAAGGCCTTAGCCAGCACCTCCCACGTACCCAGGCCATGCTGGGTGCGGTACGGACAAGGGTGCGGACAACCCTGCCCCAGGCTCCAGGCTCTTGCAGGCCTTGGCTTCACCACTGCTTCAACTCCAAGCAGCCTTTGCTCATCCCCCCAGGGCTGGGCTGAACGGCCCCCCGCCCCCCCAGCTGTCAGGGCTCACCGTGCTTCTCAACCAGGGCACCGTGATGTAGACACCTGGGCGCTCTCTGCCTTCCCCTGAGGCTGGAGCTCAGCTCTGCAACAGCAGAAACCACATCTATCTTGCTCATCAGGGTATCTGCAGCAAGGAGCCCAGTGCCTGGCCCAGAAGGGACGTTCTGGTGGCATTTTGGAACAAACCAGTACACAGTAGTGACCACTGGTACCTTACCACTAACACCCAGAGGGCTGTGTTGAGTAGGACGCGACACAGGCCATGGGGTATGTACCAACAGCACAAATGTTCGTTAGTAGTCTTGCCATCCCCATTTCACGGATGGGCAGACTGAGCTCAGGGAGGCAGCGGTTCCAGATGTGAGTCTGGGTGGGTCTGATGGTAAGCAGGAGCTCTCTTTCCACGGTAATGTTTCATTGATCCTTCAATTACCCACATGGGGACTGGCCACTTTCGGGACTGGGGTTCTCTTTCGGAGGCAGGGCCCCATCGGGCGTGAAGCCAGTGTGGGGTGACTGGGAATGGCCTGCTTGGACTCCGAGGGATCCAGTGACTTACCCAAGACCCCAGGGCAAGAGGGGGCGACTGAGTCCCAGTTCCCTCCGCTCCCGCCACGTGTAAACCACCTGCCTCTGCCCGCACAGATTCCGATCCTATCCCTTGATGGTCCCACTGGGCTCTGCCCAGATTTCTTCATTGCCTTGTCTAATTTCTGGTGAGTTAGCCTGTGTGTGTGCATGAGAGAGGGAGGGGGAGAGAAATGGCTGAGGTTAATTCTTCCCTCTGCAGCGCACTGCAAGCTGCAGATGCCCTATGCATGGCAAGCAGCTAAGGGTCCGGAGAAAGGCAAGGAAAATAATTAAAAGGTGGAGAAAAAAGCTGATGAGGAGAGGCTGAAGGTGGTGTGCTGATGTGGCCCGGAGAAGTGGCATCTCCGAGCTTCGTAGGGGGGCCACAGCAGAGGGGTGTCCTGGACCCACGAGGGAACGCGTGCACAGATCAGGGGCTCCTGTCCCAGGCAGCTGGGGGGCCTGAGGGAGGTCGCAGCCCCCATCTATAAGGCACAGAATACTGGGTCCAAAGACTCTAGTGGCTTCAGAAATCCTGTTATTCTTCAAGGGGACCAGGGAAACGGTCCTGATGAGCATGTCTCCCCCTTTCTTCTGAGAACAGCACAAGAGAGAGCTGGACTTAAGGAGCAGCTGCAAGATTAGGGTTAGATCTTAGAAGGAACTTCCCGATGTCTAGGAAGCCCTGAGATGAACGGGCGAGGCTTCAAGACACCATGATTGCTGCCATGACCCCAGCCACCGATGACCGGGTGCCTGTGAGGTGCTAAGCCTTTTTTAAATACACCGTTTCCAGGTATAACAACTGTGGGGACAGTAGGGTGACTGCCTCTATTCTCCCAGGTGAGAAAACCGGAGGCCAGAGTGGCCAGGGGACCCAGCCACGTCCCCCGGGACGCGCTTTCTCCTGGCTGCCACTTCTCCGGCCCAAGAACAATGCTGGGAAGGCAGCCGGCCCCGGCTGCTTGTGTAACTGTGCGGGATAATGTAAGGCTGGTACTAATGATCTTGGAGTGATATCGAAAGAGAATTAAAAAGAAAAAAAGAAAAGGTTGGGGGGGGAATCGATGAAGTACCTTTAGCTCCTTAGAGATAAGCGATAAATACCAGCCATTATTAAGGTTCTTATCGGACAGGAAGGTCCACGGAGCCATTTTTAAGAGTGGCTTTTGAAGGAAGTTCTGCATGTACCCTTGTCTCTGGGGGAGGCCTGGCAGGGCCACCAGGGACCAGAGAGGGAGGGAAATCGCGGGGCACCCAGGAGCTCCCCGCCCAGCCCAGACCCTGCCGCTCGGGGAAGGAGCTGCGTGCGCTCCCCACTGTGTAGATAATAGAAACCACAAAATAGCAATTACTGTATCAGAAGCTGTGAATAAAGAGGACATACCGGGCTTTTAAACATGGCCCTCTTTCCCTCCCCCACCACGCTCACACTTCATAACAAACTCACACCTCACTTTTCCAATTACTTCATTCACCTTGGGTTCACCAATTACTGCCCCATGCCGCAGCCCCACCCCCTCGGCCGCACCCAGAGCACGTGACTGCCGGCAGACCGGTGGCTTTTCCACACCTGGAGTTTGTTGTCACGTTTCTAATTCCTTCCGAGGTGTGTAGGGGTGGGAGGAAGAGAGGGGAGGGAGAGGTGGGGGGGGTGTGAGGTGTTGAGCAAGGCGAGCCAATTATGCCCAGCCCTCAAACAGGTCTGGGCATGCAAATCATGTCTGCACACAGGCCTGAACGCAGACACTGTGTGTGTGTGTGTGTGTGTGTGTGTGTGTGTGTCCGACACTGTGTGTGTGTGTGTGTGTGTGTGTGTGTGTGTGTGTCCCCGTCCGTCACACAGGCCTGAACGCAGACACAGTGTGTGTGTGTGTGTGTGTGTGTGTCCCCGTCCGTCACACAGGCCTGAACGCAGACACAGTGTGTGTGTGTGTGTGTGTGTGTGTGTGTCCCCGTCCGTCACACAGGCCTGAACGCAGACACAGTGTGTGTGTGTGTGTGTGTGTCCCCGTCCGTCACACAGGCCTGAACGCAGACACAGTGTGTGTGTGTGTGTGTGTGTGTGTGTCCCCGTCCGTCACACAGGCCTGAACGCAGACTCAGTGTGTGTGTGTGTGTGTGTGTGTGTGTCCCCGTCCATCACACAGGCCTGAACGCAGACTCAGTGTGTGTGTGTGTGTGTGTGTGTGTCCCCATCCGTCACACAGGCCTGAACGCAGACTCAGTGTGTGTGTGTGTGTGTGTGTGTGTGTGTGTCCCCATCCGTCACACAGGCCTGAACGCAGACACAGTGTGTATGTGTGTGTGTGTGTGTGTGTGTCCGTCCGTCCACCGATCTCCCTCTGCACACGCTGTGCACCCCCCAGACCTGAACGCAGACACAGTGTGTGTGTGTGTGTGTGTGTGTGTCCGTCCACCGATCTCCTCCCTCCGCACACGCTGCGCACCCCCCAGACCTGAACGCACAGTGTGTGTGTGTGTGTGTGTGTCCGTCCATGTGTGTGTGTCCGTCCGTGTGTGTGTGTGTGTGTCCGTCCGTCCACCGATCTCCTCCCTCCGCACACGCTGCGCACCCCCCAGACCTGAACGCAGACACAGTGTGTGTGTGTGTGTGTGTCCGTCCGTCCGTCCGTCCACCGATCTCCTCCCTCCGCACACGCTGCGCACCCCCCAACTGGACTCCAGCCCTGGCTGGCCGCTGCTGGGGTTTGGGCTCTGCTCCTGAAAAGGGATGAATCCTCCCCTCTCTCCGCTCCTTGTCTGAAGCGATGGGATCAGGAGAAAGGAGTGAGAAGTGAGGGCGAGGCACAGAGGGCCCTCCCGAGATGCAGAACTCGACCGTTGTGCATCTGCTCTGATGCCTGGCTTCTGGGGCTTGATGAGCTGACTGGGAGGCTGGCCTGCCCCTCGGACCTGTACGCTGACACCAAGTAGGGGTCAGGCACACCTTGAAGAGCCTCGGCCCCTCTGCTCCCAGGACCTAAGTCCTTATCACTCTCCTATTTGGGTTTGCCGGAGGAGCCAGCAGCGCAGCAGAAGTGCCGAGTCACGTGGGGAAGCTTGTTGGCACGCCTTCTCTTCCACCTGCGCTCAATGTACTGCTGGGGGGTGGGGGGAATCTCAGTTGTCCCCCAAGGGACCCAGAGTCAGACAACAGTGTGGTCTCAACAAGATGAAGGGGTGGTCTGGGGTAAGAATAAACCCCAGGCTTCTTTTCCTTCTGGAGGTAAGAAGAAAGAGCTAAATCTCTTGGCAAAAAAAAGCTTTTCAAATACACCCCCACCACGAGCACCAATTTTCCGACACAGATAGCATATCCGTCCGTCCCCCTGGGACTTCCAGGCTTGGGCCCCCCAGCATGTGGAGCATCTGCTGTACATGATCTCACAACAGTCTTAGGAGCTAGGCACTGCCATTCCCATTTTGTCAGTGCAGAGAATGAGTCTCAGGGAAGTCATGTGATTTCTCCAAGGTCACTCAGCAAGTTCTTATGTACCATGGGGGTGGGGTGTCCTGTCCAAGGTCCCACAGGTGGCAACGAGCTGAGCGGGGCTCCAAGTGCGCAGCTCGTCCCCTTGTGCCTCTGATCACTCAGCATTTACAAGCCCTGTCTTGCTCAGCAACAACCAGCCCAAGGTTCCCTGTGTCCTAGGTGCTGGGAGGGAGGCAACAGTGGGTCAGATGGGGACACGCCTGGCGGGCAGGCAGGGGGGCCCCCTCTGCCCTGCAGACACAAGAGGACTCTGCAATCAAACCTCTTAACCCAGCCGATTGGGAGCCACAGCTCAGGGCTCCTGATCTCTCCCCTCTGTGCCCACCGTCCTAAAGAAGGGTCCGCCCATGGACTCACGGGCTCACCAGTCATTCCCACTGGGGAATGAACGTGGCAGGTGGGCAGCTGCTTGGCCTGGTGTCCCGTCTTGAGGCCTCCCTAACAGTCCCCATGTGGAGAAGGGCCCCAACTGAGGCAAGGAGAGAGAGACAGGCCGACGAGACAAATCCATCCCCCGTCTATGATAGGTGATTTCTGCAGTACAGAGAGGCCTGGGCGCAGGCCCCAACACCCCAACATCCCACTTCTGCGATGCGTCCAAACCAAAGCCTTCGGTCAAGGCAGCCTTGTCCAACCCTTCAACCTCACACAGGGAGAAGGAGGCTAATCCAACAACACTGGCTTTCCTCCTGCTCCCGAAAACCCCAAACTTATGCCTGCCTCAGGACCTTTGACCCTACTCTTCTCATGACCTGGACCTCTCCTCCTTACCTAGATGTGCCCACAATCAACTCCTTCCTGTCATTTGATCTCAGCTCAGACGCCACCTTTCCAAAGAGGCCATTGTATTTAATGTGGTTCCCTACCCCACCAGCCACTCTGTCACATCTGAGCACTGTCGGAAATGGCTTGTTTACTTGTCTCTCCCTTCCCTGTTCAAGAAACAGAACGAACACTCCACAATGGCCTGGTCCTTAGCCCCTGTTGCGTCCGAGGAGTCCAGGCCTGTGCCCAGCACGTACTCTCAATTCAGTCATACGTTCGGCCTTCAGGGTCCTGCCGGAGTGCCAGGTCCCTATCCTGACCACCCATATGCTACTGGGGCCACAAAGTCACGTTTGGGGGGCGGAACACCCGGTTCTTCGGTCCTGAGGATGCGCCTTCATGTACCACAGGTGATTACGGGAGTGTGTGGCCCCCAGGGAAGCTGTTACCTCCAAGGCACCCACATCCATCCCTTCGACTGCAGTGCATACACTGCAGCAAGCAAACATGGGGCCCAGGATTTACCAGGGGTCTAGGATCCAGACAATGAAGTTCGCAATCGAGCCTCGCGGGGTAAGAGAAGACACGGTTCCCTCCAGACAGCCTCGGCCAAGGTGCGGACACGGGCGGGGAGCCTGGCCGTGGTTGGCCTGCCACAGCCAGTTGTGTGCTCCCCTAGAGGGAGCGTGTGTAGACCGCGGACTGGAGCCTATTCGGGCACTGGCTCTCGGAGACATTTAACCGAGACCAATTTGGGCATGCGACTTCTTCTTTTGTTCTCTCTCGCTCTCTTTTTAAAGGGTGGCTTTTAGACTGAACTTTTCCAATTACTCACCACTCATCGCTGTGAGAGCCGGATGTAGAAAGGTTACCTTGTCTCCATCAGGGCAATCCTCCCTTTCACTTTGGCCTCTTGGAGGCTGAAAAATCGCCTGGCTTCCAAGAAAGTGAGAAAGGAAGAGCAGAGGACAGCATTTAGCTTTTCTCAATAGCCTTTCATGGGGTCCTTTCCAGGCAAGCGTGACCCTCTCGTTTTCTAGATGAGGACTCCTGGGGACGAGCAGTTAAATGGTATCTCTGAATCAGAGTCGGGGCCCACATTCCAGAGGGGGCCTACACTCTTTTTCCAGAGGCTTCCGCAAGGAGGGCACATGGCCCCAAGGGATGGGATCTTCCGGCCTGACTCTGCCCTCGCCAGCTGGGTGACCCTGGCAGAGTCGTTTCCAGGCAGGACTGTTGGGGGAGAGCATGTGCTCACATGCACAGGCGGGAACACGCGAGAGGAGTGGGAACCTGCTCTAGGCTCAGGGCCCCGGCTCCACCAGAAGGGGGCATGGACCACTCAGCCCCATTCTGGATGGCCAGTGGGACACCCGGGCCCCGGACTGGCAGATCTTCTCTTTCTTCTAAACCATCCTGCACTCCAGATGCTTTAGAGAAATGCGATTTCCAAATATTGGTAACACAGGCAAAACATTCTGAACACTGTGTCGCCAAATACAACAGACACAGCCTGTGGGCTGCCTGTCCATCACCTCCACATCCGAGTTCCCATTCTGGTTTGGTTCCAGGAGATCAGAAGGGCTGCCCTACTTCCAAAGTGATGAAATTTCCTCACCTCCTTGTTAGCCAGGACTGGGTCTCTCCTGGCCACCTGCAGCCCAGCGGCGCCCCCCAGCTGGCCTGGGTTTGCACGATGTGGCCTCTCTGGAATTCTAAGCTCCGTGAGACACAGAGGGTCTCGCCAATGCGTTTTGCTCTATGGCATCTACTCCAGGGGTGGACCGCTTATGGCTACACATCCACCAAAGGAATCACTGCTCATCATCCTCCAGGACCTGGACCTGGATTTGAGGCATGGAAGGAATCCAAACGTGCCTCGTCCTTCAGATACTACAGGACCTTCATTCACTGGGCAACTATTTCCTGAATGTGTCCTGAGTATAGACATTGAGCTCTGTGCTGGGAAAGAACAGCGGGCCAGGCATGCTCTGCCCTCCACAGGGCACAGCCTTTTTTCTCAGTGACTGATAAGCCTGTGGTTTTCAATATTTTTAATCCTGGGTTTGATGCACATTCTCAGTAAAAGAGTTATGAGCATTCATCCTGAATATACGTACGCTTTTCATTTGTAAACGTGCTTATGTACTGCTGTTTCACTGTATACGTACACCATAAAATATTTAAAAATTAGGCCATCTGAAAGGATAAGATAAAACATAAATTCTAAGGTTTTTCTCCTGCTCCTCCAACTGACTGTCACAGGACTGTTTTGGAGTGTCACACCCTTTGAAGGCACACAATGGGCCGGGCATTGTATATAAGTACATCCCACGTACAACTTCATGCCATCCCCAGCAATCCTGTGAGGTAGGGGTTATGGCCCTATTTTAAGGCTCAGGCTGCTTAACGGACTTAATGGAAAACTCACAAGGCTATATTAGATGGTAGAGCCAGGACTCAACCCTAGGCCTAAGGAAATTGTAAAGCCTGTGCTCTTAACTAGCAGGGGTCCATCTGTGCATGGCTGAAGGATTCAAGAAGTGACTGAAGGTTGAATACTGTCTGCTGAACCTGAGTATAGTCCTTAGGCAGAAGATGTCATAAAAGTAGTTTTAAGGTCAAAGGTAACCCTTTAAAAACAGTAGTTTTCAAGTTTGTCCTGAAAGATGTTAATAGGTATTTTTGTATAAGAAGGCTTCTGGAATTAAATAAATTTGAGAGCTAGCTGGTTAAACAGAGTTCAGCAAGCTTCTCTGCTGCAGACCTTGTCAGTGCTTTTAAGGTCTTAGGTGCATGGAAGGTGGATCTGGAAGAGTGAGAGAGAAGACATGGTATTTCTCAAACTCATCTGGCCACCGAAGCCCTCCTACCCCCAAACAAGAAAACCTATTAGCGTCTCTCAGGACACAGTTGCAGAATACAATTTGGGAGATGGAAAGGCAGGTGGTCATCATGGAAGTCCGGAGCGCACACAGTGAGGTGAAGCCTCTAACTCGCAAGGGGCTCTGAAAGTGCGGAGCTGCCGCAGGGGTCTAGTTTTGACCGTGAGGGGCCAAGTCCCAGCATCACTGAAAGAATGGAAGTGTGGAGTCAGACAGGGGTTCAGATCCCAGCTCTACACATGATGTCACCTTTCTGAGGCTCAGCTCTGTCACCTGAAAAATGATCACCCCACCCTACAAGGCCGCTGGATTCAGGGTTCCTGGCGTATGGCTGGAATGAAGAAATGGAAGCTCTAGACAAGGACGCTCTCAACCATTAAAAGGATCTGCGCCGGTGCCAAGCAAGGGACAGCTTCCCAAGCCCTTAGGGGGTTTCAGGTTGAAGCGGAGAAGGAGAAGGCTGGGCCAGGCAGGCCCCTCCTGGTGGACCCCAGGGGTTTTCAGCCACAAACTGAGAGAGCCAGATGTGATCTTGTGACTCTTGGTGCCCTGAAAAAAAGCAGCAGTTCTCCATCTTACCCACATGACCTACCAGTTTTATAAGATAATTGGAAGAAACTGTCCCCGGGGAGGCATCCTTCAGCCAGACCCAGGCACCCCTGTTTTCCCTCGGGCTGAGCTAGCCCATTTGAACAGCTTGTGTTCCTTCCTCCTTTCGGAAGGAAAGGATCAAGACACCACCCTTGGCCTGGGGTGCACATTCTGGTCAGTTCCACGCCTCTGCCAGGGTGAGTTAATGAAATCCACAGCAGACGCTCTCCCCTACTTTCTCCCCCTCTGGTCTTCAGCTGCCTCAAGTACAGCTAATCCCATTACAAGAAAATAAAGTGGATAATTCAGGCTAATGAAATCGTTAAAAGAATGTGGCCAGCCAGAGGTGGACATTCAGAACCAATTTAACACCCTTTGGTGTCATTTTCCTCAGTACAGGAAGTGTTGGTGAGCAGGAAGGAAAAAAAATTAAAAAGGAAAAAAAGAAAACCCAGCCTCTTTCCTGTTGGCTTAAATCTGGTTAAAAAATGGATCTGCCTTGTCTCTTGCTCACTGTTATCACCTCTGCCAAGTCTGCTATCTCCACAGTAACCCCAGGAAATATCAAAGTGGGTGGAGAAACTCGGGAAGTCACCTGCCGGGTTGAAACCCGTGGACCCCTCCACACCTTCCGCTCTGCTCAAATCTGCTGCTGCCCCGGCGAGGACCAATGAGGGATGAACCCCTGGGTTCCGAGCCATCACCAAACTCAGAAGCCTCTGACGCCGGATTAAACTTGTCTGTCCCTGGGGTCTGAGAGAGGCAAGGAGAAGCCGGGGTAACCTCCTGTGCAAAACAGGGCGGGAAGCAGGACCCCCGGGTCAGGGTGGGCCTGGGGGTTGCTGAGCAGGGGGCTCCCCTTACCACTGGCCCACACCCCTTCATGCCGCCTGCTGCCAGGTCATGGCCAGGCCTCCCGAGAAGGCTGAATTAAGGGTGGCCACTTAACTTCTGAGCACCTGCTGCCCGCACTCGGTGCCCACCCCCGCTCCTGCCACGTCTCCACCACACTCAGAAAGGGCCCTGGCAATTGTATCTCTTTTGGATCTACTGCAGTGCTCAGAACCTTAAGGAGGACGGCCTCATATCCCGAATTCCCATTATGTCTGGATGGTTCCCATCAACCTGGAGGCGGCTTACCCCCACACGCATCTTGGACTGTTCTAGCCCCTCCAGCTAGGAGCAGGCTCTAGGTGCTCCTAACTGGGCAATGTGCATGGCAGGTGCACAAGAAGAAGAACACGAAGGGAAGAGAAGAGAGGACCCCACAAATGAGCGGAGAACTTCGGCCAAGCTTGGCAGGTTGGACACATAGTCACTGGGGGGTTAGAAAACTGCCAGGGACGGTGCCCCCGTCAAGAGTGCCCAACAGCAGCCCTTAGTCACCGACACCTCCCCTCTACTTACTCATCAAGAGGAAGGTGTCTGGGGAGACTGAAGCCTGACAACCTAGCAGCTGCAGCTGTTGGAGTACACCAACGCATACGCCCCATTCATGGCCCCCGGGCATCTCTTCTGACCCCACTGGAGGAGCAACATCCACACACGCCTACCTGATGTCCTGATAGCATCTCCAGAGAGGGGCGGGACGGTGGCAGGAGCCCCTGCAGGGGTTCAGTGAACCCATTCAGTTCCCTCTTGGGAGCACACACGGGATGGGAGCCGAAGCCACTACTTAGGGGCCCAGGACAGAGACTCGGGGAGCCAGGGGCTCAGAGCGAAGCAGGCTGCGTGCTGTCAATGCCACGCAGCTCCTGCAGCCTGCACAGGAGATGCTCTCGCTCATCTAGAACCCAGAGAACCCAGAAGGAAGGTAAGAGCCCCCCAGCCAACGATGACTCCACAACACCCACACCGTACGCTTCAGCCTGTCACTTACAGGAAAGCCCTTGACCCTGCCCCCTGCCCACCGAAATCTATTTACTTTTACTTTACAAACTTGTTTATCTAATTTCTCATCCCGGAGCAGCTGGGGAGGGCAAAGGGGTTAATAGTGGCAGGTGCCTAACAGGCCTCAAGAAGTGATAACTGACAGCCATGGGTCAGGCCAGGGGCGGGCACACTTTCTCTGCACAGGGTCACACAGCAAATATTTTTGGCTTTGCAACGACTCAACTCTAGCGTGAGAGCAGCCACAGGCAATACGTAAATGAACGGATGCAGATGTATGCCAATAAAACTTTATTTACAAAAAAAAAGGGGGGGCTGGCACCACTTGAACCTTATTTTGCCAACCCCCGAATTAGGCCCCCCCCAAACCAAAATATGGTATTTAAACTAAGTGGCACAACACAGCAGCCTGGGAATGTCAGCTGCAGGAGCAAACAGCAGACACGCCGCGATGGCTCTGACTGGCACCTGCATGGCAGCTGGGCGCAGCGTCCTGCGTCTGGGTAGGGAAAGGCACTGTGTATTTTAGAAAGACTTCCACTGAGTGATCATTTTCAGAGAGGACTGATGGTCAAAGGCATTTACTGGGGAGCCCTCATTGCTGGCGGTGAGTGTCCGGCCCCCCTGCCTAGAGACCTGCTCAGCAGAGAAGCAAGTGGACAGACCTGTAAAGGTCATCTACTCCTCACTTTTCTGTTTCTGGTCACCCAGATCTTCGATGCCAGGCCCAACATCCAGAGAGTGGGGAGCGGACCAGTGTTGGCTGATGCTGACACCACGCCGGATGCTCTACATTCAGGGGCCAGCGCTCCCAGGGCGCATGTGACACAGTGAGGGGACACCTGTCTGAGAGCTGGTGCCCTCGTCTGTGGAGCTCCCTGACTTCCGGCTTTGCCACACTTTGCCCCTCTGGGCAGAGTAGCCCACTTCTGCCCTGGAGCTAAGTCTTCTGGGTCTAGCTGAAGCCCACCAGCCACTGGGAAGCCGTGTCAGGCAAATGATGGAGGAAGCACAAAAGAGGCCGAAAAGATGATGACAGATACAGAGGGCAGCTTCTAAAGAGCTCGGCATTCTAGAGGCTTCTGACACCTGCCATTAGGAGGAACACTCCAGACCCCCAGCACATTAGAAAACCCTCTATGGACGCCCTCTACCACCTCCCTGACAGTTCCAAGCATCCACCTGAGCTGGGAAGAGGCAGAGAGTGTGGTCACCGTGTCTCCCCAGGAGGCCCCAGCTAGACAAGTCCACGCTGGGAGGTGACCACTTCTCTGGTCCACTGCGGTTCCGCCTGGGGTGTACCTCTGATAACTGAGTCACCTCAGCACCTGATCTTCCGAGAAAGCCAGGCCGACAGCCACAGGGGATTACAGCAAGGCAGCTCTGCAAGAAGGCGTGAGAGCCAAATCCACAGCGCCGGCCAATCGATGGAAGGTGCTGGAGGCCGTCCCGGGGGCACGGCAGGAGACAGGGAGCGAGGACAGTGATTCATGCCCCTGAGCCTGCAAGCGTGGAGGGGGAGGAGAGGCACTCACCCTGGCCGGGACAAATATTATTTTTAAAAGTCTGTGAAAGAAAACAACAATAAAACACCCCAGGCTCAGGGTGGCTGGCGAGTTTTGAGATGCAGGGAGAGGAAGAAATGGATTTGTGAGCGGGCCCATTTGTTCAGGCCAAGCAAACCAATGCAGAAGTCCATTCAATCACAGAAGGGGAAGGGGAGGTTGGGAGTCGGGTGGTCACCAGAAGCTGAGAGTCACAGGGGTCTAACCGGGGCCATGCGCAGCCTGGAGTCGGGGACAGAGCCAGGGGCTCTGGAGGGCAGGTTCACGTGTGTGAACTCGGGTCGTGCTGCGAAGCATCTGAATGTGTGGGGTGGGGAGGCTCTCCCCTGACACAATACCCTGTTAGGGCCAGATAGGAGTTGGGGTGTGGGACGACTAAAGAGCCGTAGGCACACGTGCAGGGAGAGGAGAAACACCAGCAGCCAGAGGGAAGGAGGCCCCCTCTGCAGCAACCACTGATAGTCTCAGGACCCAGTTTAAGGAGCATCATTTGCAAAGTTTGCGATGAGGGAGAGGTAAGTTATCGAGTCTCTGGACGTACAGAGTCCCCCACATGCTTTATCCCTGCTCCCTCGCAGTGCTCAGGAGAGGGGCTATCTGTGCGAATCTGGGCTGTGCCTCCCCGTCCTCGCCTCTCCCCCTCGGTCCATTGGACGATGAGGAAGTGTGGCCACAGCTTTTTCTGAGGCAGCCGGTAGGCAGTGACCTGGGTCTTGGGGTGCACATGGGCTGGGCTGGGGAAGCGTAGGCAGAGAAAAACAATCAAAGGTTTTCGGCTCTCATGGGGCAGAGTAGGAGGTAATTTAAACCAGACTCGGTTTCTCTGGTTGCACTCAGGCCCCCAGTAAAACAGAAATTCTGTCTGCATCACATGTGATGTTTCCTACCCCCTGGCAGGGAGCTGTGCCCCCAACAGTAACGATGAGTTTGCATCCCGTGTTGGAGTGGCCCACCCTTCAAGCTGGGAAATGTTGGGAATCCGGAAGCACAGATGGGGTATAGGGCTGAGAAGCACAGGCTGGAGGTCAAGCTGGCTCCTCTACTCTCTGCCTCAGCTTGCTTGTCTATGAAATGGGGATAACTGCTCTGTTGAGTGGTGGTAAGGATTAAATGAGATAGTATGTCTGAGTTATTTCACGCGGAGCTGGGCCCCCAGTGAGCACTCACTAAGAAGCAAAACGAACAAATGAAGGAGTGAATGACAGAATGAATGGGGGAAATCACGTGAGGTACATTAAGGCTAATTGTGTTTTCTCCTGCCCTCCCAGCCAGTGGCGGGGGAGCTTCTGGGCCAAGACCAGAAACCCATCTTACAGATGAGGAAAGGGGAAGGTGCCCGCCCCGCCTACCTTCAAAAAGCCAAGCGGCACAGGTGGGACCAGAAGCCCATAGACCGATGCCCCTTTCCCCCAGTGGGCTGTCCCTGTGGCCACAGGGATGCTCTGTCTGTTTCACCCTCCCCAGCTGGAAACAGGGAAGTGCCCCTTGGGTGTGGTTTGCATGCTGGGATTCTGGGGGATGATTTCACTTGAAACAAGGCTCCCCTTGTGGGGAGAAACCCCACAAGGCATCACCCTGACTCCCCTGTGAGCAGAGAGGGCTTGGGGTACTTCTTCCCGGCATCCTCCTTTGGGGTCCCCTCTCTGACAGCAGCTCTGCACGCCATGACACCAGTTCCCCTAGGCAGCCCCTCCTCCATTCTCGACTGCTCTCTGGCTCCCCATCTTGTCACTCTGGCCCCCAGTGCCGGGGGCTGCCAGATGAAACATGGGACACTCAGTTAAAATAAGATTTTCAGACCAAGAACAAGTAACTGTTTTGGATAATTATGTCCCAAATATTGCGTGTGACATACTTACACTACAAAATAACAAAACCCAAACCAAATCTCCTCACCCCACTGTAGTTAAAGCATTCTTAAAATCTGAAATTCATATTAAACTGGCATTTCGTATTTTTATTTGCTACATCTGATGCTCTGGTGGTGACAGATTTCTGCTGTTGGTCTCTGGGCGTCCTGGCTGCCACCTCTCCCATCCTCCACCGGTCCCCTGTGGACTCCACAACCGTGCCCACAGCTATCAGGCACCCATTCACCCAAGTATTTAAAGCAGTGGCATGAATTCTGCTTCCATTTGGCACCGTGGCAGATACGAAGGCTCTTATTCTGTGAGCCTCATCCTGACGAGGGTCCTCTTTCAAGGGGCTTCAGATTCTTTGAGCAGGATGCTGCTATGCCCGGTTACACTCGGGGTGAGAGCCACTGCCTCAGGGCCTGAGCAGCTGGGGCGCCTGGAGCTCTGCCTGCCTCAGTCCCCGCACGGTCTGCTCAACAGCTCAGTCTCAGATCAGAGTTGGCCCTTTCAGGAAGCCTTCTCTGACCACCTGCACCAAACGGCCAGGTACGGCAGAGCCTATCGCGCCATGACAAGTCGGCACCGCGAGCATCACTCTCTGACGTCACCTGTTCACGGGCCACCTCCCCATGTGCACATCGGCTCCGCCAGGGCTGAGGGTAAAAATCAGGGCCACAGAAAGAGAGGGGCCTTCTCTGCCTGTCAACAAAAGCTCCTACGTCACATACTAAGCGCCCCCATGTCCCTAATCGGCTTCATTACGTGTGCAAGGCTTGCCCCAACGGGGGGCGGGAGGGGGGGCGCTGCCCTGTGGGTCTGCAGAGACAGGTGGGTTCCGGGACACTTAGTGTCTTGGATTCTCTGCCCGGGCCTGATAATGACTTTCCTCGACCAAGTTTCTCGGCGGCTGCAGCTGTGGAAGCAAGTGCTAGAACGGGAGACAGGTACAGTTGCCATGATACGGCTGTTGCAGTAATTTAGCCTCAGAGCTCCGGCTCCCCTGGAATAATTTAACAACCTGTCATGGAAAGGGAAGAAGGACAGTGGCGTGTGGCTTGATGTCCCCACCTCCAAAAAACAATCTAAGTAAGTTCCCGTAGCCAGAGAGGGCCCCTAGTTGGAGAGATGGAAGAGGGAGAACATTTTCTACCAGGACCCAGGTGAGAATGCCTTACCTATCTACCTTAGTCGGAGGGGAAATCAACAAGCGCATTAGAAAAACTGTAGGGATGTGTCCTCCTCTGGCCGCTGCTTATGTTCCTTTTATATCCAGAGCCCGGGGTGTCTTTCCTTAAAGCAACCACTCGTCAAAGCCCCTGACTGGCTTCCTCCCTCCTGCAGGGGCTCCCAGCATGAAGAGGGGCTGCTGGGAACAGGACAGGGTGTGGAGGAGAAATGGAGCCACTGCCCTGGCCCTGTGACCCAGAGAGGAGGTGGCTTCCAGACTGGAGGGAACCCTTCGTCCTACAAGCCACTGGTTACTGCCTGGCGCCACCGACTCTTGACATACCCAGGGGCAGGGAGGAGCGCCTTAGGAAGCCAGTTCCCCGCTGGTGGGGAGCCAAGCCTGCAGGCACAGGTGTGCACACACCCTCCGCCCCCAGGGGGCGAGCCCACCTGCACGTTGCTGACTGGGCACCTGACCAGCACCCCGGACTGCCAAAGCCCGGCCCTCTCGGACTGGAACTTTCACCCCTGAGTCCCCACCCGGCCTGGGGCCCCGCTGGTGGGGCAGAGTCCTGGGGGCTTCTGTCCTCAGGGCAGCAGGGCACGGACCTGTCTGCAGAAGCTGCGTGGACGAGACAGTGAATGGCAGTGGTACAGGAGGTGGCTGGGTACTGGGGTCTCCTGCTCGAGGTGAAAAGACAGAAAACCGCGTTCCTTCTGGAGCGGACAGATTAACAGCTGCCTCTAGCAGGGCATGGTTCTCTCTGTTTTAACCAGTCCTTTAGGGACAGCGGAGACCTGGCTCTTGGGGCTCTGCCACGTTAAGCAAGTCACTGACTCACGTGTGAACCAGCCTGAGTGGCCTGGGCATGGCCACGGGGGCTCCGGGAAGGGGTCCACAATCAGCAAAGATTCCGATTCACCCTAATTCTGCGTATTGGCAACACTCTCCCTCAGACGTAAGGAACGGGCACGTTTTATTTTAAAGGAGCTCTAAGTTCATGCTAAAAAGCGTCGCCAGACAAAACCTGCTTGGCACCAGAAGGAAGAGAGAAGGCACTGGAGCCTGGTGAGTTTCAAACGACAGCTCGGGGCAGCGGGAGACACGGGCGCTGGGACGGCTGCAAGGCCGGGGGGGGGCTGCAGCAAGACCAGGGCTGGCTCCTGGGGGTGGGGGGGACAGGGGCTCGGGGACAATTTACTCCCAGGACTTCCGTCGGTCCCCACGCCACCCACAGTCTAAGCAAAGGCACCTGCTTCACTACTGTGCACGTGGGGCTGGGCCAGTCCCCGCAGAAAGCCCCAGCTCCCACACTGGAGAGATTCTGGAGCCGCCACAAAGACTCCAGAGACATGGGTTCACAACTCAGCTCTGACCCTGGGCCTGTGCTCCCTGGGGGGTTGTGCGGCAATACCAAACTGCCCTCTTCCTCCCGGGACAGGGAGTCAGGTGGTAATGTGAGGTCCTTGCGATGCCTTGAAAGAAACAGAGAGCCTAAACATCTTTTTGAAAAAGGTAAAAGGAGAGACAGACAGAAACATACACTTTTGAGCAACAGGAAAGGCAAAAGGTAGGCCATCTTCCCTAAGAACATTCTTCCCCAGAGTTTTCAAGAAGGGGCCTGTGGCTGCCAAAGTGACCGTGCTAGTGGCAAGGTGGTGGCAGACTGCAGGTCTGGACAGTCTGGGCCTAAGCTGCGGGAGGCTGGTCCCGGCAGGACAGCAGGCCAGGGGTTACTGTCCAGTGCAGACGAAGCCCCCTTTGATGGTGAGCCAGACGCGGGTCAGGGTCTCTGCTGAGATTAACCAGCTCAGCCGTCAGGAGAAGTGACAGAAAAGAAGAAAGGAGCTTATCGCACACGGGGGAAGAAACAGTCCCTGCCACGCAGTCCGTCTGCTCTGCCGCAGGAAGTTCCAATGGCACATTGCAAGCTAAGAGGCTAGAGTGACCGACCAGCCCACACAGCCAGCCCAAGACAGAGAGGGACAAGGCCTTGGGCCCAAAGAAGGAAAACCAAGCTACCAAGCTTCCTGCTTGGTTTTGCCCAAGGAAACTCTAGGATGAAAGGGCCAACGTTTCTAAGGGTTTGTTTGACCATCTGGGAGCTGCCTGACCTTGGGCGAGTGATGTGTTGATGCTGAGTCCATGTCCCTATCTGTAAAATGGGGATGAGGACCGGACTTTTTTGGGGGGCCCGTGGAAACCGCCCAGTCTGACAACAGGTCAGCAGAATTTTACCATTCAACTTTCGCAGCCTATGTAGGGTGGCCAAGGAAGGCATCTTGGGGGAGGTGACATCTGGGTGGATCGTGACCACTGTGAAGGGGCAGGGTGTGTGCTTATCTGGAACAGAGGGTTCCGAGCACAGGGAAGAGCAAAGTCAAAGGCGCTGAGCGGGCTGGGAGGCCATTGTGGCTGGAGATAACGCTAATAATATGGGCAGGGAGGCCCACCATCATGCCCAAGGACAGAGGTGTCTGGCCGGGTGAATCAGTATGATTTGGAGAGGAAAGCCCGTTTACTTAGAGACTTCTAGAAAGTCTGCATTGGAAGAGAGTTCAGTGTTCCTCTAGACCCGTCACTAGTTTTTGGACAGCCTATGCACTCAGAATGTTTTGTGTTTTCTTTCCCATTTTTAAATGGTTGGCGAGAAAAAAATCAAACGGATAATATTTCATGGCATAAGAAATTGATGTGACATTCCAACTTCAGTGTCCAAAATAAAGCTTTATTGGACCAGCCCTGCCCCCTTGTTTACTTACTGTCTCCAGCTGCTTTCCAACTCCAAGGGCAGGGTGGATGGAGTCACAGAGACAGAGACCCTCTGACCACAAAGCTGAAAATGTTTCCTATTCTGGCCCTTTACAGCAAAAGGTTGCCAACCTCTAATCTAGGCAAGCCATTCTCGCCCCTGGCTACAGATCTGGACCAGTGTGGGGTAGGAGGGGGTTTAAACAAATGCACCCAGAGGTTCTGATTTAATTGGCTGGGGTTTGGTCCAGTCTTTCTGACTTTCTGAAAGCCCCCCAAGGTGAACTGGATAGGACCTGGGGGTTGGTTCCCTTGACTTGTTGCCCAACCCCCTGTCATCCACCACCAAGCCGGGGTTGCTCTAGTGAGATTCTGAGTCAGGGGCCTTTGCCATGATGCCCATGATGCTTTTTGTAAGACCCAATGTTTTCAAGACATTCCCTTTGGAGTGCCGTTACATAACCCATCTGTTTAATGACATAATGCCTAACAAGAAGCCAACTAGTCACATCACTCAAAGGATATTTAACACTGCTTTGCGACTACTATGTACGTTTCGGCCAAAACCTAGTCTGGCTTTAAACCTGATCTTCTAAGTGCTGAATCCAGCAGCCACTGACTCAGCGGATGGTGCTGGTTCATGAGGAACGCTGTTCACCATTCACGTGGTTTTAGACTCCTGGCAGCTATAATAATTACTGCAATTTCCTCACAGTTGTGCTCTGTATTTTTTCAAAGCCACTTTATGTGCATTCTCTCTGAAGAGTCTCAAGAAAAACATGAGGTGAGGTGCAAGGATGGGTACTGTTTTCCCCCCATTTAGCAGATGAGCCAACTGAAGCTCTGAGAGGCTCAGGGATGAGCAGAGGGGTTAAGACTTTGGCCTCTGACAGGTCTGGGCTTCCATTCTGCCTCCCCCTGCTTCTTGGCTGCCAGCAAGGGACAGCACCTCTCTCAGCGTCATCTCCCTTCCCTACGTCTGACCTGGCAGTACACACACATCACCTGGGATGAGGAACAGAAGGGATGTTTGAGACCTTAGCTTGGCACTGAGCACACGGTCATCACTAAAGGCAAACATTAAAGGCAGTGGTTCTTCAAGGGGCACGGGTGCCCAGAGGGCCTTTGGGAATGGGTAGGAGCTGTTTCTGGTTGTCACAATGATGAGGAGCACGACTAGCATTTCCTGGGTGGCGGCCACACACGTGAAATACCCCACAGGCACAGGACAGTGCCCCCCCATGCCAGAGCACCCCCATTTAGAAACACCGGGGCCCTCCCAGCTCCTCCGCTGTTTCCTCCGCAAACAGGTCCCTCTCCCCACAGCCCAGGGTTCTCCAGCCTCAGCACTACTGACACCCGGAGGGTACAGGGGGTGTGTGATTCCCCATGGTGGGGGCTGTTCTGTGCCGTCTAGGATGCCGACCAGCAGCGCTGCCCCTACCCACCACATGCCAGCAGCACCCTCCATGTTGTGACAACCAAAAACTGACTCCAGACATTGCCATATGTCCCCTGACAGGCAGAAGTGTCCCGGATTGAACACCAATGCTGTAGGTAAATGGATATAGCCCAAGAATGTGGCTCTTTTTGGCTCCCTGGCACCAAAGGGCAAGGAAAACCAGTAGGAACGCGGTGAGTACGCATCTGGAACACCGAAGTCATTTTAGCCCCACGTCTGATCGCAGGGTTCGGCAACCCCGAAGCGAGAGACCCCATCGTGAAGTTGACCTGGGAATTCTTTGCGTAGGAAATAAGAATGACACACGGTCTCACTTGTCTGGTACACAAAGATTACATTCTCTTGCAGTCACTATGCTTTTGAGACAACCCCCACGGGTCCTCAATTTAAGGCAGAAGTGTGCTTGCTTCCTGATCACAAAACATCTGCTTTATGGTGTTCCTGACATTTTTTTTTTTTAAATACTTAAAAAAAGAGAGAGAGAGAGAGAGAGAGAAGAAAAGAAAAGAATGAATTTTAAACTGCTTAGGTAAAACGCAGTGAATACAAAGCATATTTATTCCCCTGCCTGGATGCACAGCGCTTGCAAAGACACACACGTGGAGCAATTTATATTATGGAGAGAGAAGGCTCTTCAAGGAAGGAGGGAAATCACAGGCATCCCTCTGCACTTCAGTCAAGCAGGGTGGGGGAGAAAAAAAGACCCATAATTGATCAGAGCACCCTGTTCTCCGATGGGCACCGCCCTCCCCCAGCTCCCGCTCCCAGGCTGCATCCGCCCTGGCTTTGCTGCCTGGCAGCTGGGAGCCCGGGAGTGCTAACCTCACTAATTGAATAAATGAACTCTGACAAGCCTAAATGGTTGTTTGGATGGATCCTCTCTCATCCCCCCCCCCCCAACCTTCGCTGCCCAAAATAAAATAAATTAAATAAAGCACGAGACACAATCTGAGTCTTTTACGGTAGCGTTCTCCAGCAGGAGTCAGAACGATGCTAATGATCCTGGGGCCCGCTGGGGGCTGAGCTGGGCTGAGCTGGGGGCCTGGAGTGGCCGGGGTGTTCTCCCCGTCCTCAGCTCCTGCGTTTGCTTTGCCTCCCGTGGCTCCCACTCTGGCAGGGGCGGGAGGGCCTGAAGAGTATTCAGGCACTGCCATAAGTGTCTTCAGCCAATGGGAGGTGATGGCAGCCGCTTGCACCTTGCCGACAGTTGCTGTCATAACAGCCTCACAACCGGCAGCTTGATAATAACTTGAAAATGAGATACAAATGAGTGGCTCTTCCTGCGTGGGGACGCACCACACGCCACTCTCTCTCCCACCCCGGCGTGGCGGGCAGTGCTCGGGGATGCTGCAGCTAAGCTCCGGCCATGGTGTGGGGACGGGTTAAAACAATCCACCAAACCTGCTGGACGTGGACGACTGCTCCCGTTCCGTTCCCCATACAGGGGGACCCTCAGGACTTCCGAAATCCACCCCCCTCCTCCACTCCCTCCCACCGTGAAGGGATGCTGCACAGTGGAAAATGCAGCCGGACATGCTGATGGGAGTCACAGAGCAGAAACACCCAGGGGGATGAATCTGTCCACCAATCCGGGGAGGCTGCCCTGCGAGCCCCAGCCCGAGAGAGAGAGAGAACCATGGACTCCTGCCCAGGATACATGGCACCCATCCCTGGCCCAGCCCCTGGGCTGTTTTTCTGTTTTTATTCATCAAGCCAACTCTTTCCCTAAAACTTGGGCTGTTTCTCCCATGGGGAAGTCAACATTAGCACAACTTGTTTAGAAAAGCACAAATAAACCCCAGGGAGTATGGAGTGTGTGGTCAGCACTTCTCTGTGTTTCCCAGGATTGGAGGGGCTCAGAGGGGCTCAGAGGCAGGCAGATCTGAAACTTCCTTCCCCGTCGCTGGGGTCTCGGCCCTTGCCTGGGCTCTCTCCCAGCTTGTCAAGGCATGGTCTGGGAACACCAGGCAGGGCTGGGGCTGTCCAGGCGGGAGGGGAGGCAGGGGTTGTGACATCCATTTACTTGAGGATGCGGTACGCCTCCGAAAATTCCAGGGCACATACTGTGCTCCAAGAGGTTTAGAGGCCCTTAAAAACCCACCGATTTTTCTTTTCTAAACCGTTCTGGGTTGAGCTTGGCTACATTAAGAGAAGCCGAGGTGATGGCTCAGGCAGGGGTGGAAGAAAAGCTCTTTTGCGAACAAGCCGTTAAAGGGACTTTATTTAAATTCAAGGTAGGCAGAGAATTGTCCCAGGGAAGTGCAATCATGCTGCCGGGATTAAAACCCCTTCCACATGCCTCTTTCTTTCTTCGCACTCATTTCCCTGCAGAAAGCCTTTATTTGTCCGTCCATGTGTCAGGTAAACACTTAGCTTATTCCGTTTGTGTGTGACAATGCACATCCTGAATAACCCTGTCTGTGGCGCCCGTGTCTACTTTAAATTGTAAACTCCCATAAAGAAAGGATCAGCCCAGTGTAACTTACTCTGTGAGCTGAGCCATTATAGAAGGCTTTTAAGTGCTACACTCGGAAGGACAAGAGCTCTCAGCATCCCATGAATAGGTGAGAAGCCTATCTGGGGGTTACGTCCAACTTCACGTACGGAGCCAGGGAGAGAACACAGACTGGAACTCAGGCTCGGGTCTCGGTTCTGCCACTTAACCAGCTATGAGACCTCAGGCGAGGCACTTAACCTCTCTGACCCGCTGTCTCCTCATCTGTGAAATGGTGATATTCATACCGGCCTGCCTGCATAGGCAGCTGAGAGGAGGATGTGGGGAGGCGCCTGTCATGGGCACGGCACTGCGTCGTGGGGACATGGGGCACCGTGCACCTGCCTCTGCTCCATTTCCCAGAGTCTTTGCACAACGAGGTTTTTCTTTTGAATAGGAAGAATTTTAAAAGAGTAAAACTTTGACTTGCTAAGAGCAGAAAGATTCAAAGGACTTCTGTCTACGAAAGAGTTTCGAGGTCCCAGGAAGTGCTGGGCGAAACCACCATGAGAGCCGTACCGTCCTGGCTTTGTTTAGTGCAATCGGATTTTCAGAGGGGCTGGCTTCGGGGTCCATCCTGAACAGAGATGAGGGAAGAGAATGCTGAGCCGCTTGGGAGGTGAGCTGGGCCTTGAGTCAGACCCCGAGTATTTCAGGAAGCCCCCTCCATGCCCTCCTTCCCTGGCACCTCTGGTAGAGCAACGGGCGGCTGTCTTACTTGGGAGAAATACTTTTCCTTCTGAATCCACAGCAATTTCCATGCTCAGTGTAGACAATCGGCCAGATGCACAGTAACACAAAGGAGGAAGTAATAAGTACCAGTGAGCTCACCAACAATGGACTGTTACTCTGGTGCATTTCCTTCTAGTCTTTTGTTTTTCTACGTGTGTTTACTCTGAAGTCATATGCAAGGCTATTTCTACTCTTGCTTCCTTCCTTGAGTTGCTGGATCAAAAACAACTCCACCCTCAGTGACGTTCTTTCTAAGCACTGTTGGTGTCTTTCTGGTGGTCCACCCATAATTTACTGAACCCATCCTCTCTCACCTTTGGTTTTTAACGGTGTTTCCAAATTTTTGCTGTCATAAGCGACGCTTTGTGGACAATCCCCTACATGTGGAAAGTTTGTTGAAATTTCCAATTATTTCTTGAGGATAAAACTCTAGAAACGGAGTGACTGGATGGAAGGATGGGACCATTTTCCTACTGTGCTGCCCAACACGGCAGCCGCTGCCACGTGCGAACTACTTAAAACGAGAAGGAAAAAATGCTTATTTTGCTCTTTAGGGTTAAATTACATAAAACCGAAATTCGGCCCCTCTGTTGGGCAAACTGCATTTCAAGAGTTCAGTGGCTACCACCCTGGGCATAGTTCCGTTGTTGCATAAAGTTCTAGAGGAACACGCTACACCCCTGTAGCATGGGGCTCATGCACGGAGCGGGGCGTGGCACTGCCGGCTGGCACCTTCCCCTTCGTCCAAGCCGGCGTCATCTTCCCCCTCACCCAACCCCACTGCTGCATCCTTCTCTCCACTTTGTACTTAAATCAAAACTTCTCGAAACTCCCCAGCAGCGCACCTTACCCCATACGGCAGATGAGAATAAACACCCACTTCTAAAGACTCAGTGAGTGTACCTCGTGGTTGTCCTGTGCTTATTCTAACATTTCATGTAAACTTTGCATTCTACTGCACAACCAGGCCATATCTGTGCAAAAACTTAAAAAGATATATATATTTTTTCTGTATCACTGAATACAACATGCTGCAGGAGGATGCTCCCTGTTAATCTTGTGGTTTTAGGCTGTAGAATGCAGCCAGAGTATGCTCTCTGTAGCCTGAGAACCAGAGGCTTAAATTCAGCCTGCCAGACTGTGGGAACCCTCCAGGGGAGCCCTATCTCTTTAGGGGGCTGGGTGGTAGACTCAGAATTAGCAGGCACTCCTGCTCTTTCCCCTTCTTGCTCTCATTGCTAGGGAGCTCCAACTTAAGTTTAGTGCCCTGTTACTGAAGTACTCCTCAGTCTGGGAGTCATAATATAATTTTCTTCCAACTGACATCTTTCTGAAATTTCTGCACTGACTGAACTGAAGTCTCGATCCTTCTGGAAGTAGACGAGGAATCTACTTGCAAATCGAGAAAAACAAATACAAAGGCAACTTTACAGATTCCTAGATAAGGTGCTGAGACCCGGAAGTCCCTGTGGCAATCAGGGCATCCTCTTCCTAAGAAGGGAAGACGCTGTGCACCTGCTCCCTCTGACGAGGGAAGTTCCGGGCTGGCACTCAAAGCTGGCGCTGTCTGACCACGGAGCTCAGGCTCCGGCTGAAAGTGCGTCACAGAGGCTCACGGGGGACAGCCACCCACCCACAGATGGTCCCAGGCTTTCTGTTCCTGGACGAGAGCTGTTCCCTTCCCCAAGCCTGCTCTTCTGGCCAGAGGACAAGGCCTGTCACAGGGGACGCCGTGCACAATGAGAGCCACTTAGGCCAGCAGCCAGGAAGCCCCATTAACTGAGGCTCCTGCCCAGCACACACAGTGATGACTGATATTCGTAATGATGACCTGAGGCCCTGCAGGCCCTGAATCGCCTTCTGGATCGTCAAAGATTCAATTACACTCCACCGAGTTCCAATGTTAAGTATATTTTATTCTATTCTAATTCCTTGGAAATTGGCCATCCATGGTATCGATGGTAACTCTCCATTAACCCGAATGTTGGGTCTGCCAGAAAGCCCCATCCCTCAGCTCTGGTTGGGTTAGAAGGAGCTACACATGAGTTTGAAAAGAAGGACACGGCAGGCTGCTGGGGCTTCGGGAATGGGGGAAGGCCAGCTGGTGGGAGAAAATCCAGCCTGGGCTGCGGGTCAGAAGCGGCCTTGCCATTTGCCCGCTGTGTTGACTTTTTCCCTGCTCTGCACTCCATTTTCCCCATCTGTAAAATGGGCTGCAAGATTCCCTCGGAGGGAAGAGAGAACGTGGGGCATTAAGAAGAGCCCAGTAGAGCTATATGTAGAAAACCAGAAAGATCACTGAGATACCTTTCAGACAAGGGGAAGAAAAGCCTAGTGATACGTAAAACATGGCACCATTTTTGTCTAAATGCACACGACACAATTGCCTATGTTGGCCACAGGTTCACTGATGTGTGAAATGCACAGAGGAAGGCTCTGGAAGGGGAGTTCTCAAATGGGTAACAGGAATGTCTTTGGGGAGGAGGGTGGCCCTGACCAGGGGTGGCCGTCGATGAAAGGGTCTCTCAACAAGGACAACACATTCTTGTGTCAATTGTGTAAGTAAACTTTAATAACTTTTTAATACAGAAAACCATATGTATGTGTAAACCATACATAAATGAGATAAGCCACATATGTATATACATACATATACATATATAGAGAGACAGAGCACGAGGGAGCATGCGCGTGTTGTGTGGCAGGGTCCAATAATGGATGAATAATTACTACGAGGCTGAACGAAGTAAAAGCGTTCTTTCTGCCAGTCAAAGATGGCCCCATGTTGGCATTCTTACAAAGTCTAACTTAACACCTGCAGGCTAAAGAGCACCCCAATTCACCTGCTGGCCAGAGGGGGCTGGAAATTAAAACGAACCCAACCTACCCCCACAGAAAACCCCCGGGCCCTGGGTGGGCGTATGTGCTCTGTGGCTCGCCCTGATGCAAAGGTTTGCGGGGCGAGCCTGCTTCTCCAGATGCAGCAGCCCCAGCACACAGGATGCTACTGAGAGCTCAGGGGGATTTCTCAGCTGGAGGCCATGTATACTTCAAAGACTTAGGGCAGTCAAGGCCAGGGGCATCCTCTGCAGAAATCAGGCTGCGCAGCCAGGGTCTGCCCCTGACTGGGAGGAGCCACTTCCCCCCCCCCCCCCACCGCCCACTCCTGACTCCTGGGTCCAGACCGCGGCCACTGGACCTTGCCAGGAACACTGCGAGGCATGGACGTGCAAGTGAATTAATTTTCTTCTAAGACTTTTATGTTTTGGACACTTCGTGACACCCCTTTGAGATGACTGCGGGCAGCCTGGGGTTCTTCCAAAATCGGAGCTGGGAAATCAATGTTCTGAATTGCATTTTACGAGCGAGCAGAGGTGAAGAAGTGGGGGGGGGGGTGGGCAAGTGGAATAGCCTACTAACCCTAGATACCAATCCCGGGCCCCACAGTGAAATGCAGGAAGAGCCGAAACAAAATGAAATCTTGAGGCCCTGAGGCCCGCACAGCCATTCTGGTTATAACAAAATAACCTCCACTGAATACACAGTGTTGGTTTGCACCGAATGCTAGGCCACAGGTCCCCAAACTCTCTTGGTTCATGCATAGTGCTCTTGGCGTCTCAGTTCTTTTAGCATGGCATTTCTAGGTCAAAAGGAATACCTAGCAGTCTGGTTGTGACAACTCCAAAGTCTAACCTTACAACGACAACAGTATTAGCTGGTACCATCTCTGATAGCTGTCCCTGTATTCTTCTCAAAAATCTAAAATAGCCCACAGTGTACCTGTGAGTTCTTGGGGGGCACCCCCAAGGTGCCTCGGTGCACAGTTCGGGAACCAGGTACTGGGCTAACTGCATTATTTTCATTATCTCAATCTTTCCAATGACCCTGACACGTATGTACTATGGTCCCCATCTTACAGATGCAGATACTGAGATTCAGGGTACTTGAGTGACTTATCTGAGTCTGATAGCCAGTAATGGAGGAGCCAGCATTTGAACACTGATCTGGATCTGATAGACAACCAGGGCTGCCCTGTTCAGTGGCACAGGTTGAATACTACACAATTCTACAGAGAGTCACTCCCACAGACTACAGTGCTGATGCTCTAAATCATGAAGCTAACAGTTGGTGTTAGGTTTAGCACAAAGCCTCCAGCTGTAACAGCCCCTTCACTGAGCAGCCTCTTCTTGATTTGACTTCTATGATCACCTTAAACGGCCTCTGCCCACATTGTTTCACCAGCAAATTCAGATGGGCAGGACATGCTAAAGAACTCCAAAAGCTTCATTTAACCTTGGTAACCAAGCAGCAAAATGATCAACTCCAACAGTGTAAACTGCATAAAAACTGGTGGTAAGTATTTCAACCACAAGTGGGCTCGGCAGAGAAAAAGATCTAGAGGTCTAAGTGGACCCAACAAGGATTGTGGACCGAAAATTTGTGCTCTTGTCAGAGCCTACTTAATAGAACGGAGTTTCTCAAAATGAGGGCTGCTGCCTCTCTGATAGATTTGGGCATATGTGTGTGTATATGTATGTGACGGTAGAGGCAGGGCTGTGGGGAGGCTTAGTGACTTTGCAGGCTAATTTAAAAATGTTTGGTTTGTATTTAGACAATCTGTTAATATACATATATGCATGTGTACTAGAACGGTGCTTAAAGAGACTTGGCACCCAGTGGTGTGGGCACAATGATTTCCAAAGACCTGGGATGGAGGAGCCAGGACCTGTCTCAGGATGATGGTGGACTCTGTATCGTGTGGCACCTGTCTGCACGTGTTCCAATTTGCAACAAGAGATTGATTAGCCAGAGTGAACAATGAAACGCTCTCCTGTTCTCAATTTTGAAAGTAATTGGTTATCCACTCATTGATAATTTCAATAACACTACGATGCTAACTTTTATTTTTAAGTGATCAGGACGGCTTTGCAGAACCACGAAGCAACACGGCGCTAAGAGGGGTGTTCGATGACTGGCTAACTTTAGATACGCCAGAGGTCTGATTCTGCTGAACTGGCAAGTAGAACCTTCGAGTCAGTATTCCCGTTCTGCATGCACTTACTTATGTACACAGGTGTTCTCTGCATTAGTATTTGCTGACGTCAAGGCAGCAAAGCAGATTATAGATCTGGACCCTGGGCTACATCTTTCTAATATCAAAACCCACATTCTGACTTTAGCTCCCGCAAAACAACATCATTCATGGCACTAAAATAATGTTGTTAATTTGAATTTTATTGTTTTTAAATTTTGTTTGTATTTAATTTGAAAACATGTTTTGGTTTTATAGTCCTAAGAGAACCATAAGCATAAGTTGTCAGTTTATTCTCCGTGGTACATTTGTACATGGTTAAGTAACATAATGATAAAAACATTCCCACCACCCCTGTGGGGGAAGGGCCCCAGGAATTTTACTTTTCTTCAAAAGGGCTCTTTGTACATTGCTCAAGAAATGAGACAGTGTTAAGAAAATACTGCCATGGCCTGTGATTTTACAGACTGTTCCTTTAGGTAGAAAACCCTTTCAGAGACCATCCCGCTCACTTCAGAGTGGCCTTGGGGAGGACCAGAAAGGCAAGAGCCCCACACTGGGTGGCAAGGCCATGGCTCTCAGCCAGCGGACGCGGGTGTTCAGGGAGCCCTCGGCACCACATAGAACCACTGTGTCTGGGCCAGAGAAAGGCCGGGTGCCTTCCCAAGACCCCTGATCTTGTCCTCACAGCAAACCACACACCACTGTTAACCTCACCCTTCTCTAGAGATAGACCTGGACACCTAGGGACGCCACCAGACCGGTGGCGTGGAAGACCTCGTTTTTAATGGTGCATCGAGCATCGACTTCCCCCTAAACGAAGACAGTCCCTTTCCCTCCTGGAGTTCACGTTTGTTTCTGTAACCCAGCACCTGGCACAGTCCCTGGCTCATTAGAGATGCTCAGTAAATATTTGCTAAACCGGAGAGTTATTTCTTAACTAAAAAGCAGTGTGTCGAGACCTCCCTTTTCTACAGAAGGCTCCGAGTCACGTGAGCAGGCAGAACCTGCTCCTGCTCAGAAGCCTCCCAAGATATCCTGGGGCTCCCACTGCCTTTCAGCACCCAGGATGCTGGAGACACAGAGCACAATTATCAGCTGCAACAAAGAGCCCACTGACTGCCGCTCTCCCGGCAAGCCCAGACAAAGCACGGAGACCTTGTAACTGAAAAGGCCCTGAATGGAATGGGGAGAGAGGAGGTGTGAAAGCAAGGCTAGAGCAGGCTGCAGGGAAGGAATCAGGGCGCACAATGCTCCCCTCTCCCCCCACCCCCGGGACCTGCGCGCTCTCCCCAGGGTGCCTCGTCCCACCGTCTGGGCCTTTGTCACCTCCTCTGGAATCGGGCGAGGTGCGGAGGGAAAGAAAATGTCAGCTGCGACTTAGGACTACATCTATGGAATTGCAAAGGAAGAAAACAACAAGAAGAGAAAAAAACCCTTCTTGACTCTCAGAATTTATTACTCTTTTTTGAAAGAGGAAAACGAAGCGGGCTTCCACATGGGTCCCGGTCTGGGCCTGCCTCTAGCAGCCAGTGTGGCAGATAGAAACATAAAAGCTCCAGTGATATGCGATTAATGCCACATTCTTAGGTGAATCCCTGCACTGCTTACCTATATCACAGAGGCTGCTCCCGCGTCCACAGCAGACATCACTAATCAATTGCAATGCCGTTTCCTGTGGAGCCCACACAGCTTCGCCATCCTCCAACACAGGACTCCAGGCAGCCACGACCAACGGGTTCGTGTCGGCTTGCAAGGAGGAAGCTGTCAGCCTGGGCTGGCCTCGCCCGACCCCTTCACTGATTCATTCAACAAATGGAAACTCTTGAGAAGTCACGCCACTGCCCAAGGTGACCTCAAGGGCTCAAGGCAGAGCTGGGCCAGAATTCAGCTCTCCTGACTCCCTGGCCAGTGTTCTGATCACTTGGAAAATCACACTGGCTCCTTTCCAAGCGGACAGCTGACTTCTGATGACCACGGCACAAGGACAACACGAGAAAGGAGAAGTCGGGTAACCAGAGTATCTCATCCGAGCAAGCGCTGCTTTGTCCTGGTTTGAGCAGCAGTAACTTTGACAGCCTCTGACCATCCCCTGGTGGACATACTGGTAGGCAGAGAGCAGGACAGTTAAAAAAGGGGAAGCAAAGGGTCTGAAACAGATTTTCTGCAAAGTGGGCCTCTCGAATGCGGAGAGTCTCACCCAGCGCACAGTCCCCATCAAACGCCTCGGGGCTGTGCTCCTGGGGATCTTAAATGGCGAAGGGCATGCTCTGAGAAACATGGCTTTGTGCCCAGCCTGCCAGGCCCGGTGTCTGGAGGGACAGAGATCGACAGGAGCCTGAAGAAGTGATGAGCTGGTTTCTGAGCTCTCTGAGAAGGGGGTAGTGACACAGGACTGCCGTTTTCTTGCACTGCAAACAACTGACGCTTAATATTTTCCTATGTTCCCTACAGCACCAGGTTCATGCATGAACCTACTAAATAGAAGTAGATTCCAGGAGATCAAATACACATATGAGGCCAGTCTCTTCATTTCCCTGGGTTCCATTAGCTTAGATTTAAGTGATAAAGTATATATACTGTTTATATAGTATATACAAATTGGGATAGTTTCTCTTCCTCATTCCCACCCCCTCCACACCTATTAACTGTGTGTCTGCTGAATGTTGATCTCCTTCTGACCGAAGGCTCAGACCACCTGCAGCTGACCCAAAGGCCAGAGGATTCTCCATTCTCTGACCCCCCCTAGGGACGCTAAAGCTGACAATATTTCGGGTGCAAGTGTCTTGAAGGGAGTGAGCCTGGCCTCTTACTCCATCAGAAATCCCTTTTATAGCACCCTTAACAGACAGTCGCCTTAGTCTTCACTTGCTTGCCCCTGGTGACGAGCAACTCACCACTGTAGGGTGTGGCCTTTCGTAATCCTTTATGGATTTGGATATTTGTTTTTTAAAAAACTTTTTATTCTAAGATAATTATCGACTCACAGGCAGTTGTAAGGAATAATCAGGGAGATCCTCTATCGCCTTCACCCAGTCTCCCCCAGTGGCAACATCTCGTAATAGTATGATATCACAACCAGAAAATCGACATTAATGCAATCAAGGACCTTACTCAGATCTCACCAGTTTTATATGCGCGCATCTGAGCGTATGTATTTAGTCCCACGCAATTTTACCACTTGTAGATTCGTGACCAGTCAAGATACAGAACGTTCACTGCAGGGGTCCCCTGTCCTTTCTTTTCACACACACCACCACCCTCTTTCTCTCTGCCTGCCTGACCCCCAATTAATGCTCCCCATCTCTCTAATCTTGTCATTTTAAGAATGTTATAGGAATGGAATCACGCAGTGTCTACCTTTTGGAGATTTGCTTTTCCCACTCGGCATAATGCTCCCGAGATTTCACAAATGGGCTGCTAGGTGTACCAACAGTGTGTCCCTTTTTATTGCTTCGTAGTGTTCCGTGGCACGGAGCAACCATGGCTCATCTAACCATTCGCCCGTTGAAGGACATTTGGGTGGTTTCTGGGTTTCAGCTAAAATGAACAAAGCTGCTATGTGCATCTGTATACAGGTTCCTTCCTCCGTCCCTCTTTTCCTTCCTTCTTTGTAGCTTTAGTGACATACAATTCACACACCATGCAATCCAACTACTTAGAGTGTATGATTCAACAGTTTCTAGTATATTCACAGAGTTGTGAATCATCACCATGACTGTAGAAAATTTTCACCAGCTTAGAAAGAAACCCCAAGTCCTTTAGTGATCGCCTCCCCAACCCCGTTCCCGATCCGCAAGTAACCATTAATCTACTTTCTTTCTCTATTTGTCCATTCTGGACATTTTATGTAAATGGAATCGTGTAATACGTGCTCTTTGGGGACTGGCTTCTTTTCTCAGGCATAATGTTTTCAAGGTCCATCCGTGGTACGGGATGTGTCAGCATTCATTCCTACTGATGGCAGGATACTGTTCCACAGACCCCATCTGGTTTATCCACTCATCAGCTGATGGGCATGTATACAGGTTTTTACATGAACTTCACTTTCCATTTCTCTGGCATCAATGCACAAGAGTCAACTGCTAGGCCTCACAGTAAGTGCATGTTTAGTTTGGAAGAAAGTGCCTATTCTCTCTTCCCGAGTTGCTGTACGATTTCACATTCCCACCGGCAATGTGTGAATGGGACCAGTTTCTCTGCATCCTCGTCAGCATTCTGTGTTCCTCCTGTTTTTTTTATTCTAGACATTCCAAAGGGTGCGTATTTTCACTTGTTTTCGCTCTGAGCAGAGGTCCAACTCTCAGTAACATCTGCTGTGAGGATCAGCAGTCTCCTCTAGGGATCACCTGTGAAGGCTGGCCAGCTTTGGGTTCTCCAAGCAGGCCCATATTAAGAGCTGGAGTCAAGATGTTGCCATGCCATGGAGGGAGGGGGGTACCTGGGATTTGGACCAGGTGATTGTGTTGCACTGCATCCCACAGCTGGTTGTGAGCCCTGGGGTTCATTCGTAATGCCAGATCTTTTTTCCAAATAAAAAGATGCTCGGCAAGGACTGTTCCCTTCTGTCTTTGGGACATTCCCTTTGAGGAAGAACTGATTCCTTGGCAAATTTTAGTTACGGCCGTGTAACTGTCATCATCTTTCTGAAGGTAGCGATCCTGAGGGCAGGGCCGGCTCTTTGAAGTTGGCACAGTGCTCAGCTCATGGGAAGCACGTGTCAAGTATTTGCAGACTGGCCTTCATAAGCATCACGGACATAGAAAATCACATAGTGATGACTGCCGAGGACAGGCATATGGAAAGAACTTAATACACGCGCCAGATGGGTCCAGGAAAGGGTTAAAAAGGCACATCTCTATCCCTGGAATGTGCAGTGGGAGAGGCTGCACAGAAAGGGAGTGATGGGGAGTGTGAATCCGACTTTGCAACTTGCTTGGGGTTTTATGGCCAGGCGGCCATCTGCCTTGTGTGCTCAGCTTCGGCTCCCGAGGCTGGTCGCAGGAGGAACGAGTGAAATCACAAGCAGCAGAGAACTTCAGGTCCTGGCAGGGCCCTCCGGCAAGGAGCTGTGCAAATGTCTGGGAGTATCGTCAACAGTGCCTCCCTCATGCAGCAGAGAATGTGCCGAGAAGGAATGTGGGTACGGCAATGCTGATGCTGCAGCCGACATCTGCGGATGAGCCGGAGCTGTTCCCGGAAGGAAGGCTCACCCGTACCCCCAAACACGCGTGTGTGCATGTGCAGATCGGCTGAGCTCAACTCTGCACAACCATGGTGGCTGGCGGTTATGTGTGACGCATCCTGGGTGAGGAAAGGGGGGGCACAGGGAGAGGGGCCAACATCTCCCTTGTGCTGCCCCACCCCCAAACTTGGCACATCATCCAGCTAGTTGCCGAGGACCCTAAACATAGGAGCTATCCTCCATTGCTGTCTCCATAGCAGGAGACTCAGTAAAGTCATCAATCAGAAGTCTGCAACTGCACCCCCAGACTGACCTGGCACCCACTTCCACCGCCCACAATCGCCTTGGGCCCAGGTGCCTGCAAAAACCTCCTTGCGGGTCTCCTCACACCCGCTCTGACCCTCTTCTCTCAAGATCTTTTACAAATGTTAAGTCACCCACCACTCCCTCCACTCAGAACCTCTCGTGGCTGCGCAATAAAACACAAAGGCCTGAAGAGCAAAGGGCCGGGACCGGTCAAGGCAGTCTTGGGGAAGAACAAAGACACCAGATATCAAGCTCTTACAAAGCCACGGTAATTAAGACGGTGTGTATTGGCACAGGGATAGACAAATAGACCCAAGGAACAGATTAGAGAGTCCGGAAGCAGACCCTCACACACACAGTCACCTGATTTATGACAAAATCAATACTGTGGAGCAGAGGGGAAAGAATGGCCTTCGCAATAAATGATGTCGGGCTAACTGACTATCCATGGGGGGTGGGGTGGGGAAGTATCTTGATCTCTACCTCACGCCATATACAAAAATCAATTCCAGAGGGACTGCCCACCTCAATGTGAAAGGTCAAAGCTTTTACAGGAAAGCAGACTATCTTCATGAGCTTGGAGGAGGCAGGGATTGCTTAAATAGGGCACAAAAAACATGAAGGGAACTATGAAGGGAAAAAAGCGACAAACATTAAGATTAAGAGCCCTCTGTTCGTCAAAGGACACCATGGGGAGGACACCATTAAGATACTCACAGGATGGGAGAGGGAGGGGCTGCAACCACACACCCACCACAGGACTTGAATCCAGAACGTGTAAACTTATACAGAAAGTAATTGGAAAAGTAATAAGGAAAAAATCAGACAACCCCATTTTTAAAAGAATGGGCAGAAGACTTGAACAGGCATTCCACAAGAGTCTAGACTACATGCTCATAAGCATATGAAAAAACATTTGATTTCCTTAAGCCACCAGGGAAGCACAAAAATTAAAACCACCACTATGATGATGCTGTTATATACATAGCAGAATGGCTAAAAAAGACAGATCATACCAAGTGTTGACGAGGACCAGGGGCAACCAGAACGCTCAGGCCCAGAGGGAGGTACAAACTGACAGAGTTTCTTTGGAAACCTGATAGAGATATTTACTAAAGCTGAAATATGCACGCCCCATGACCTAGCAATTCCAGTCCTACAGAGACGCATGCATGTGGTCCCCAAAAGACACACGCAAGAATATTCACAGGAGCATTATATATTCGAAATAGCCCAAACCCTGAAAAGTACCCAAGTGCTCGTCGGTAAAATGGATAAATGTATTTCAACATACTCACACGATGGAATACTACACAGCCCCGAGGATGAACAAATCGCGATGACAACACAACAACCCAGAAGCATCTCACAACAAAAGATGCTGAGCAGAGAGACCAGAAGCCAAAAAGTATATAAAGTATGATGCCACTGACATAAAGAACAAAACCTGCCCGTGCAAATATATACGTTTAGAAGTCAGGGGAGTGGTGGGCAGGGAGCAGGTCGGGGGCAGTGATGGGAACGGGGCACCAGGCAGAGGGCAGGCTGGGAATATTGTTTCTTGGGCTGGGTGCTAGTCACACCTGAATAACAAGTTTCAAAACCACCCAAAGCCCTCCTCGTGGCCCACAAGCCTGTGCCCCTGTCCACTCGTCTCATTCAGTGCTGTCCTGCTCCTGCTCCCCACACCCATTCCCGGGGGGCCAAGGTCATTCCCACCTCAGCGCGCGGCACCCGCTGCAGGACCTCCCCGCCCCCCCCTTACCTGTAGGCAGCTCACTCCTTCATGCCCTCAGGTCCCCACTATAATCCCTTCCTCAGGGAAGCCTCCCCTGACCGCCCCCTCTAAGACACCCGGTCCTGGGTGAGACGTGTCCCCCAAATTCATGTCCGCCAAAGCTTATGCATGGGATCTTCCTGGAAATCAGGTCTTTGCAGATGTGATCGAGGTAAGGTGAGGTCATACTGAGTTTGGGTGGGCCCTGAATTCACTGACTGCTGCCCCCAGCTCAGCTGAGAATGAATGAATGCATTCATACCATCCTTTAAAACCTCAGCAAAGGGGAAGGGAGGGATGCATGGGCAGAGCTCAGAGGACTTTTAGGGCAGCAAAAACACTTTATAGGATACTATCATGATGGGTACATGTCATTACACATTTGTCCAAACGCGCTGAATAGACACCAGCAAGAACGCACCCTCATGCACACTGCAGACTCTGGGTGACAGTGACCCATCAGTGTGGGTGTGCTGAATGTAACCCACGTCCCACTCTAGTGGGGATGTGGATAATGGGGAGGCTGTGTATGGGGAGGCAGGGGGTGTACGGACACTACGTACCTTCCTCCCAATTGTGCCATGACCCTAAAACTGCTCTAAAAAAGGCTCTTAAAACAAATAAAGACCTTAGCAAAGCAGGAGGAGCAGGGACGTCCCCGATGAGAAAACAGGTCGGAGTGGGGGAAGGGGCCTGCCAAGGTGAACACAGCAACTCTGAGCGGGGCCTCACATCTCACAGCTCAACGGGGGTCAACAGGGCGACAGCTTTACCTGTAAGGTCTGTATGTTTTATAAAAAGGGAGAGAAAACATTACCGTATCTGGGTAATGCATCTAGAAGACAATGCCAAAAACCCCTAGGACGTGCCCTGGCTCCATTCGAGCACTACGTTTAACTCAGTCCAGGGATCAGCAAATGTACCCCATAAAGGGACAGACCGTCCGTATTTTATGGGCTTACGGGTCAGCTGGTCTCAGACGCAGCTACTCGACTCTGCTGTGGTGGGGGAGCAGCTGGCCAGCACAGCACTGAATGAGGGTGGCCCCATGTGGCTGCAGGGTGTGGTGGCCTCCATCTAGGGGCTCCCTGTAGGGGCGCATGTGGGGGGATGACCTATGCGGGGAGCGACAGCCTCCTGACCCCATCCCTTGTAGAACGTGGCTGAGGGGTTTCTCTCCCCCACCCCCACACCCCTTCTCGAATGGTCCTTCTGGGCTGCCCAAGGCTGCTTTTTGCGGTGCTTCTCCCCTGCAGAGCCTGGCGAGCAGGAAGTGGCCCCATCAGCCCCGGGCCTCCGCAGAGAGCAGCTACCAGGGCTCCTAGCTCCTAGCTTTTGGAAAAGTACCGCTGACAACCAGGAGTTAACCAGGCAGTGACCCCACACTCGGGCGAGGCGAACAAGGCAGGGGGCACTGAGGGGAACTTGGCAGGCAGGCTATCCTCGGCCCTCCCTCCATGGTCACGGTCACTGTGAGAGGAAATGAGGAGGAGAGAGGCCAGGGACAACGGACATTGTCCACAAAGCAGGCACAACAGGGGCACTGGGAACAGGAGATGCACGCTGTGTAATTAAGGCCTCTAGACACCTGTCGGGAGCTCACCCATTCACACCCCCGGCAGGTGGTTCACACCTCTGAAGGCCAGAATAACTAAAAAAAAAAAGGGGGGGGGCTGGGAGGAGGGTCAGATGAAAAAGATGAAAAGCTCTCCTGTAGCCCGCAGCCGCTGCCCTGGCTCACCTGAGACACCTTCCACCTAACGCGCCGGACCCTTGTGCACAGTCTCACAGAGGTGGTGGGTCTCCAGAGTGAGAGAGAACAGGTGGTGCCCCTGCAGAGCTGTGTGGCCCCGGGCAAACTCCCTGGCTTCTCTGTGCCTCACACCTCCTGTTTTTATTAGGATTCCATAAGCAAGGGTGCAGAGTGTATCTGTGTGCTTAGCAAACATTTATTGAGCACCCTCTGTGTACCAGGGACCTGTGGACAGAGCAGCGACCTAAGTGTCCGAGATTATAGTCTGGGGGTGGGGGGGTGGGTAAGGGACACTAAACTACCACAGGGACGGCTCTCCAAGGGTGGCTGGGAGGTGGGCTGGGAGTTTTGAGAGACTAGGATAGGCCAAGCCATGTTGGCTGGGGGTGAGCTGAAGGACTATTTTAAAATCGCTAATTCCAGCGGGCACGAACCGTCTTCCTGTGTGCCAGGCACCATTCCAGGGGCTTGCAGGCAGGACTGGGCTATGTCATTTGCAGGGTCCAGTGTGAAACGAAAACTTAGGGCCTCTTGTCCAAACAGTAAGAATTTCAGGACGGTGACAACAGAGCACTGAAGCAAGCATGGGGCCTCAGGGGGCCACACGGTCACACGCTCACAAAGCCAGCCCTGCTGGCAGAACCTCCTTCCTGGAGGATCACCGCCTTTCAGGAACTGAGCAGCCCAAACCAAGGCTGCCCATGGGGTACAAGAGAAACAGGCAAAGCCGAGGGTCCTTCTAAGAGCATCCCTGTACCTCTCGGGGCCCCAGGTTCCTCCTCTAGGAGGTGGGCAAGCAGCTCTCACACGTGGGATACGGTGCGTCTGCTGCCTAACACCGCCTGAGTGCCGAGAGCATTAGCCACCCCGTTCCCAAGGCGTCTGTGCCATCTCGGGGCCAGCCCTTGAAACCTGGGTGGGAACAAGACCTGTCCATCAAATGCCTTGGCTCTGCACTCGTGCTTGTGCATAAGGATTGGGTGGAGGGGGTGTCTGAATGCACAAGCTTCAGGTGGGGTACAGATTTAGGCTCCATCTGTAGGGCTGTTCTCTACACCACCCTCTGTCCCAGGGACCTTCAAATGCAGGCTTTCCAATGGAGGTGGGCAAAGCATCCCCCAGATGCAGAGGTCCACACACATGCCCACTTTCCCCAGAGCAAACCCAGATAGGAGGGGAAGCTGGTCCCCCCTTCTTCTGGAACGGATACTGGCTTAAGACCGTGCACACAGCAGGGTGAGCCGGGGGGTCATTTCCACCCCTGCTCTCGCTGTGGGGTGAGGAGTCTGCTCCCTGCATGCATGCACACACTTGCACACTCCAGAGAATCCCCGTTTGTCTTCTGTGTTTCCTTTTTGGGGTGGAGAGGCCTGTGTCCCCCAATACTGACCCTCTCCAGCCCAGAACTAGCGGGAGGGGGAGACGATCACAGGGCAGGAGGGACATACTTAGAGAAGGAGGAGAAACACTGAGAAAATGCCCCAGAGGACTGTCGAGGCTCTGCACTGCTGTCAGATAGGCTGTCAAGTCAGCCCTGCCCTGGTTCCAAGCCTGGTGCCACCTGTTTTGTGCTGTTCAAGAATCATAGCTAGTGTTTATCAACTACCTACCCCACACCAGGCCCTGTATTAAATGCTCCGCATGCAAAACCACCCGAAGCAGTCACATAGCGTGGGAGCTGGACTCTGGGCGAGCCGGCGGCTGGCCCAGGGGTGGGAATCTGGGCTGGGGAGCGGATTTTCTCCCTGGGAAAGGGAGGCAACCCTCCTCCGCAGGGCTGTTGTGGGAAACAGACCTGTACTAACGCAAAGCAGCGCCTGGCACAGGATGGGCTGGAAGACTTTACTTGATGATAAACACTAACGTTTTACTGCATCCTCATCGTACGTTACAAGCGTATGCTGGCAGTAGTGTTACTACTGTTACTTTGTGCCGGGGGAAACTGAGGCCCAGAAGGGAGGTGGCAGAGAAGTGCTGCCTCCCAATCTACTGCCGTGTCTACTCTGACTTTTCTAAAGGGCAGGGCTCGAATTGCCCCCGACGACAACCCTGCAGGGACGTGGATCCGCAGCGCCTCTCGGGCCCCGTCGTGGCTGGGCTCAAGGGGCTGCGGTGTGGTGCGGGCAGGCCCGACTGCAAGGCTGCTGGCCTCCAGGGAAGGCACAGGCAAACGCCGCCTTGGCTGGGAAGCTGCCGCCCCAGTCCACGGGCAGGGCCCCAGGATGCTGGGGAGGGCGGGTGAGCTGCCACCTCCTGGCAGATGCCCTTGAGAACCTGACCATGCTTTCCCACGGCCCTACACTCACTCTTGCACACCATGAGAGTGTCACTGTCTGACTGTCACTGTCGCATTGCTCCCTGGTCCCCCACAGACAGTGAAGCCCTCAGGGGGGGAGCCCATCTCTCCTGCAACGGCTGCATGCCCGACACCTAGCACAATGGCCGGTACGAACCATACGTTCACGGGATAGTGGTTCCGCTGACATGATCTCGGGGGCAGTGTCCTTCCAGACCCGGGAGAAGGAGAGCAGGCTGCAGAGAGAAGTGGTTCCAAGCCACAGCTCTGGGGCAGACAACTGAATTCCCAACCCTGGCTCAGCTGTGGGTCCCGGGCAGGATGCTTCCGGTGCCCGGGTCTCCAGCATCCTTCCGGGTGCAAAACGGGGAATAGCATCCCTCCACCGCAGCATGGCCACGCAGCTTAAAGAGAAGACATGGCACCGGCAGACCCACAGCCAGGACCCAACACACGGCAAGCGCTCCATCAGAGGGAGCTGGGATTCTGATTATACCTGGAAGGACAAACCTACAAAACCTGCCTGCGAGAAATGGACCAGACTGGCTCCCCTCAATCCTGAAATCCTCCCCTGGCTCTGACCTTTGCCGGCCACTGGCTTTGTCTGGAAATCGAGTCTTTGGTTTCGTGGACCAGCTTAGCCCCCCGAGAAGGCTCACAGCGACCCCTGCTGCCCGCCGCTCGGGACTGCCTCCACCCCCAGCCCGAGTGCACAACAAAGCAAGGTGAGCCCTCGAAGACTGGCTTTCCGTTCATTTCCAAGGGCTGGTGGAAACCACCATCACAACAATGGCAGGGAGAAGAGATGCCACGCGTAATTACGTTCGGTGGACACTAATTCCCGGTCTTCTCAAAATAAATATAAAACAAGAGATCAAACAAAGCGCTTTCCCTCTCTGTCTGCGTCTTTTGTTTCCCTGGATAAGTGTCATCCTAAATACACTGTGGAAGCAAGTGGAACTGTCATTTCGGCGGGATACTATTTCCTGATCAACATGTGCTGTTTGCAGCAATCCCGTTTTGATCTGGCAGTGCTTAAATTGGACTCTCTTTAAAAAGCAGAAGCATGTGAAAACAAGCAGGCACACGGGGCTGAGGATACGGACTCTCTTGTAACGGCCTCACTCACGTACTCCTCTTGACTTGTCTCCCTGGGTGTGGGGAAATGGAAAACTCTCCCCCCTAGGTTGTGACCCCAGCTCACCAGGCTGCTGCTGCCACGCAGGGGACCCGGGATCACAGCTAAGGCTCAGCTACTAGAAGCCGGCAGGGAAGGCGTCTGCATCAGCTCCCGCTAGCCACGCCTGTTAATGAACTGCACACCAGTGGACGATGGGGCACAGAGGCGAGAGGGATGGCGAGTTTTGAAGCAAATCCCATAAATGGCTCCCTATCCTTTAAACCAAATGAGTGCAGAGAGGCAGACTGCCTACAAAGATACTTCTTTCTGGTCCCCAAAATACAGGATTTGCATTTTGCATCCACAGTTGA